>NC_047171.1:9711984-10055734 GCF_009819705.1 Hippoglossus hippoglossus | reverse complement strand
GGCCTTTTATTTCTGCACTGTCTGCCTCTACTGGGTGCTCCAATAGATAGTCTCTAGATTAGATTTTATTGTTTACTCGTCCTCTGCTGTGGGTTGACTTCGTAAGACAGGGCAGACTTGAGAGCTGATGCTGCATGACACATCTCGCTTCTGCCACCCATCTTCCGGGCCCTTAAAAGCAATCGGTTTTGGGCTTGAGCAGAAGGCCAGTTAGCTGTCAACTGAATGGAGTGACTTGACAGTTACAAATTCCACTTTTTGATGTAATGTAAAGGGTAACGCACTCCAGGGAAAGTCATGATGGGGCATTAGCAGGAACATTGATCGTAGCTTGGCCTTTCCAGCACTGGACGTGTAGTGGAAACCCAGTGTCCTCTGCCTTTAAAAAGTATCCTCGCGGAAACAAAGTGAATGCATAAGATATTGAAAGAGATGTGTAATTTTTTGGGGGGTTGGTAAACATGTCCGCTGGATATCTTGCAGCGGTAACAAGTATTACAATATTTTCTAAAAATGGAATGCGAGGAACATCCAGGCATTACCTTCGAATACCTGCAAGGATCAGAATTTGCATTATTTATTTCAACCCGCCAGCCCTGTTGCCGCAGTGACTAACTTGTACAGTTTTAGTTACGACGCGGGCCACAATGGCAGCTCCATTTAGGGACTCTTTGTGTTATTTATGAGTTGTGACTCAGTGTGAGGAGTGGCTCTCAGGATGCACATAAGTTTGGCACGCTGCTCGCTCACTGGGTCCAATAAAACATAAAGGCCCGATTTATTCATTCATCACAATTCTCGCACTTCTCATGCACACGACTGTCACTTTCTTCTCCAGCCAGTTTACAACGTCCTTTTCAACTTCCTGTTTTTGATACCCTGATATATAAGGTGAGGGGACTCAGAGATGACGTCGCTCCTTGAAATTAACCGGCTTCCTACTTGCATTCAAAATGCATCAGCCTTGAAGCGAGAGGAAAAAAAAGAAAAGAAAAACAGTATGAGAAGTTGCTGAGTTTGCAAGTAGTAACCCCCCTTTTACCAAGGCCATTTGTTTGATAATATTGATCAGTTTCAGACTCGGCTGACTTTTAATGAACTGCGAACCAGCATTATTGAAGTTCAAGTCAATAGTGGGAAATATATAATTAAACACAATGAGGTTTTTATTTGTGAATTGAATTGAGCCGTGCATGGAGATTTAAGAGGAGAATGAACGGGCCAATAAGCAGAGACAATGACGAGGCTTAGCTGGATTAATGGGCTTGCAGGAATTTTTTTTTTTTACACACTGTTCAAGATGGGAACATGGCGCCTTTATTCCACCTCGCTGTTCTGTGTGGTATGAACATGGAATGGGGGTAAACGGTGGTTCTACCTTTTTAAGCCAGGAACAAGGTAATCACAGCTGGATCGATGTTTTTGTATAAGAGAGATCATGGAAACACCATGGATCTTGCTGTCTGAAGATCTGAAGATGTCTGCCTAAATGAATACTGATTTAAGGGCCTCAGGTACTCAGGTACTTTTTACTCCCCCAGTTTTTTTTTTTTTTTATTCTATCTGAATGATTGTTGGTTTTATCCACACAGAGTGGTGTTTGTCATCAATTCAGGTGCAGACCACAGTTCAGTGCCCTAATAATAATAATAATAATAATAATACCTGATCATATCAGCTCGCTAGTTTCTGTTTAGTTTTTAAACTCTTATCTCATACCTTCAGTCTCTACTCTCACTGACCAAACAATGATGAAACAAATTTCATAGTCTTCCATTTCTACTAGCATCTGACCAAAAGTCATCTCAGTGCCTAAATTATATTCTAAACATTAGCAGTAGTGATCATAACCTGTAGGCGAATGTGTTCCAATAGAGAAAGAAACATAATTCTATGTTCTTTTAATTTCATTTTAAATTTGCATTTTTCTCGTGTTGTTTTTATGAGGATTGCTCGAGGGTTAGGGTCATATATTTATCTGTGGGCACCATGATGCAGAGAGAACTCACCGCAGTCTCCTTTTTCAAATTCACTTGGCACATGAGCCAGAATCCAGGCAGAGTAACAAAGGGTCTGAATCGGTCAAATATCTCCTCTTGTCATTGTCTCAGTTACTGCTATTGTCATACTGCTTACTTATGAAAATGAGCTGCCCTTCTTCCCTTGTCTTGAGCTGATCATGGCCTCAGGGCCAATGTGCAACACATTCAAGGAGCCAGTCACATGGAACCCGAGTCATGCAGTGTGGTGGGAAAGTAATGGCCCAGTTAGCAGTGGATTAAGAATGTACTGTATAAGCATGTAAGCATAAGCATGCTTTGATTTATTAAAATAGTGATGGTACACATGTATTTCTTACAATGTCCTTAGGGCAACACACAAGAGGAAGCTAAGATACAGACCAACTGTTCTCATTGGGTTTGGATACTTGGAGGAAGATGCAGCACAGCTGGTGGAATTATGCCAGTGGAAAAAATGTTGCCAGGGAAAAGATGAGCTCGAGTGATGTCTTGTCCAGGCCACATGTCCGTTAGAGTCACACCAGTCCTGATTAGAATCTGGCCTCTAATCCACGACCTAATGGTATAATAAAGACGTAACAAATACAGTGGGGTCCGGTGCAGTGAAATTAGAGCTCTCAGCAAAAGCCAGGGAAGACGTTGTCATGATTTTAACAGATCCCAGCTGAGCAGAGTGGAGTAGGTGTGTAATTTTGGACACATTCTGGCACAAGTCCCCCTGTTTGCTTTTGAGTCCAGCTCCCTGGGGAAAACACACACGAGTGCTTTTCCTCTTCAAATACTCCAGCTAAAGAGGCTAAAGTTGACATGGATCTTGTTGTCTGCTCCAGTGGCAAGCTGCTCTGATGTGACGCCAGCTGACAGCCGATGGCATCTCTCAGGCACGTCCACTTGTATAAAAGCTCGCCATCATCAAATCCATCTGGGAGTCACACTCTCATTACTTTGGCGCTGCTATTGTTATTATTTTTGCTTCAGCAGCTGCCAGAGGGAATCGATAGTGCTTCGTTCTCACTTTATTATTTGCTTGGTCAAATGTACTGGGTAGTTGCACTGTGTCCATTACTTACAATACGTGTAAAATGATGTGGGAAATTTGAATATCTGCTTTGAGGCAAATTATCAAGGTCAATAGTGGCTCATTTGTTTTAATTTATTTTAGGATGTGGGTGAGTTAAAGGCCAAGAGGCTGAAACCTCATTCAGAAGGTACATTTGTGACGGTGAGTTGCCGCTGCAGAGCTGCTAAAACCGGACAAAAGTAAAAGTACTCCAAAGTGTTTGTCTCAAAGTCGGTTACTGATGAGGTACACAAGAAAAAATGTCTGACACGGCAAGTGATGTAGAGTTTGTTCTCTCTGCCTTATGAAACAACAGATATCGTAAACATAATCCATTCATTTTCGTCCCTGGAATTTCTCCAGAGGCAGAAATTACTGTCTTTGCATGTCATGTATGGCACATTCAAAGGTGAGGATTTGTTTGAGCTAGTCGTTTCGGCTAAAACCAGCTTTGAGTAGCATCGTCATCACAACCATCTGACATCAGCTGCCTCACCATAGTGATGCAGGTAAGCAGACATTGCATTAGAGAGGCTAGTGTGATAAGTTAATCAGTAAAGTTTATTTGTATATTACGTAGACAAAATGCTTTACTTCACTACAAAAACACAAACTTAATAAAACATTTTTTACAAAAGTAAATCTTAAAATCAAACTTTAGTTGAAATCACTGAAACCAACACTTGAGGAATATGACCCTATCAATATAAAATGTGCTCAGTAATTTTGTATGTCTCACAAAGGATGTTATAATAACTGAAATGGCACTTGATTGGACAAAGGTTGCCCACCCCTGATGTGGACAGCATGGACAATCAGCAAGCCATTGTCGTTTAATTTGAAGGCCTTGCTGGGATAAAAGTGTGTGTGCTGTTGTCTTTCTACATGTGTGAGTGTGTGTGCGTGCTTGCATATGTGCATGTGTGTGTGTGCGTGCATGAAACCTACAGGGAAAGAACGAATAACTGGAATTACTTTTTGATGCTGATATGGCTCCAGATACATCTTTCTCCAGCAAATTCAAAGCTTCCTTCCTCTGGATGCGGGATCTAATATGTCTCAGGGGGAAACCACAGGAGTTTGCTCAAAACCCCATCTGTTTAGCTAGCGAGTAAACCTGATGAATGAGACTCTCTGGTGTCTCATGCTTACTGAGCTAAGCAGAGGAAAGAGCAGAAGGGGAGTTGTAGGGTGAGTTAGAGTGCATGGGTGTGAGCTTTAATTAGTCTGAGTGTGTCTGTGTAATTACTGAAACAGTGTAAAAGAGTTTTGTGCTCACTTTCTTGTACCACTTCAAACTTGAAGTCTGGTGAAGATGGTGACAAAAACGTAATCGCATAGTTCAAGCTGAGTCTGTTCTTGCCTTGATGGTGAAGTAGCTGTCAATCACTTTTAGTTCGGTATGAGGCATTCCTATTAAATCACTCTCAGTATTTCTTAATGTTGATGCCTGAGCTGCACTCCAGCAGGTATTGTTCACCCCTGCTCTTGTTTAAAAGTGCAGTATTGGCAGAGGGAAGCCACATACTTCCCAAATGTCAACTTTTCTTGAGCCAATAACATTCTCGTTTGATTTTGTACAGCTGGAAGTTTATGATCAGTCAAAATGGACTAAAATTGGGCAGTTTAGACAGTAAAATGCATTTAAACCTGAGGAAAGTGCATCAGTGTCTTAGCCTGTAAAAGTATCAATAAACAAAGTCATGCATCAAGCACCCATCAACATAAAACTTTGTCAATGTTGTGAATAATGAACACAATTCACATTGAGTTTAAAATGTTGAAGTTTGAGTTGCCAATTTTAGCTAATATGCTCCGTAATTCAAGGAGTGCATTGTTAATATTACTTCATTTTCATTAACAGCAAAGATTAAAAGCAAACCAAAGCCTCTTCTGTTTTTGAGAACTGATCAAGTCTGTGTTTCTGAAGCCTGTTAACAAAAACTCAGGTGCCACAAGTTTTCTTTATTTTAGCACATTTATTTGAATCTCTAATTGCATTCGTAGACACAGTCTGGAACCGAGCGGCAGGAGCGGCCACAGAGCTTCTGTTCTGTGCTGCTTCACTACCTCATGGAAAACAACGCAGCAAATACAATTATCTGATGTTGTAAAACACAGAATGGAACAGTAAATAAGTTTTATTACAACAAAGCTAATTGTCTCACCTTTGCTGTCGACTGCCTCCTTGGATTATGCATAAGTTATGGAAATATTGAACCTCAAAGCCTCTTAGGCGGGCCACGAATCCATTCATTTAGTGTGTTAGACTTCATGTTGGAATACTGGAGCAGATGATGCTGCAGATGGCTGAGTAAAGGGGTGGGTTAGAGGGGAGGGGAGGTTGTGGTTGGTTTGGGAAAGCGGTAACAGACTGATTTTCTCCAAGGCCTACCAGGGTCTTGCCGCAACACCAACACAGCCTGTGACCCAGATCCCCAAAGACAAGCGTGGAGAGACGGATGCTATCAGGGACTCTTTGTTGTGAGTGGTTTCTGGGCCTCAAGTTGATGGTGTATGTGAGCATTTGTGTGTGTGTGTGAGGGAGTGTAATAATGCAATGATATTAATAGCACAAAACTGTGATAAACCGTTTGACTCAGATGCATTCACACACACACACACACAGGCCTCCCCCACCACACCTGTACACTACCCGCTTTCCCTCAAACACACACAAACACAGTCCGTCCCCCCCCCCCCCCATTTAGTTTTTTTTATTTTCCACCTATATTTCCTACTCAACCTTCACAGTTATAAAAGCCTATATTGCTTCTGTTCCATTGTCGAGGGCAAAGTGATTTGTCACGATTTGTGCGGAAACAGGAATTATTTTTTCCTCTCTGGATGTGCTGTCTAGACACTGCGCTCTGCTGTGGGAAAAATTCATACAGCTGGGGCCACCTTTATTCCTGCAGTGATATGATTCTGTGCACTGCTGAGGGAACTTAGGAAACTGGGCAGACTATACACTAACTTTTACAAAAACCGAAATCAACTAACAACAAAAAACTGCTTCATTTTTTTTTGTACAGTTAAGTTGGTCCTATGAAAAACTGTCCTCTTCTTCATAGGTCATCTGTGCAAGTAGCTTATTGTGACTCAAAGTTGAATTTTATTGTTTGGCGACCTCTTTTACAACATGAGCAAAGGAGGGAATTAGATGACGTAGTATATAAGGACAAAGTATGCTCTAAGAGGACGCTTGGTGGATTGAGGGGTCAACACAATGCAGGACTTTCACAGAGGACACTGCTGTTTGTTTCCCTTGTGACTGATTATCACCATTGTTTCTTTTATCCATGACGGTTCTACATTAACACAACCTTAACCATGCAGCTGTTATTTGAATCATGATGAAAAGTATCCTCAAGTTGTTATAATCCATCTGCAATTGGATTTTTGTCAGTAAATAAAAGATCTTATACAATTTCCAACAATGGTAAATTGTGTGTGGTATAACCTGAGTTTCCCCAGTGAACTACTGTGCTGCATGTACCTTCTTTGGAAACGACCCCACTAATGCTTAATTAATGCCATTTCTCAATTATGCCACCATTAATAAGACATCACACATCAGTGTTAAAGAAGAAGCTATTCATCACTCTCGTTGAAAGGCCTCAAACATGAAAAAGTCATGAAACGCTGATGCTTTTTTAATGATGATTGAGGCAGAATTGAAAGTCAACAGAATTGCAGAATACTCTGCTGTGATTGGTCAGTCTGTCTTTTATTTGGAAGATATGAACCTATTTGATGCTTCAGTAATCATGATGACGGAAAGCATTGGGAAAGTGTTGGGTTGGATTATTTAGCGTATTGCACTTTGTTTTTTGGGTCCGAAGCTGTAAGTAAGGGGAGGCCCTGTGCTGTAATTATGCTCGCAGGGAGACTCAACATCCCATGGGGCCTGGATCCTGCTTAACACTACTGTGTTTCTCTGTCTATTGCTTTCTGGTTATTGACTGGCTCTGTGAACCTCTGCTGACTCTAAGCCACCACAGGTCTTTTCTTATCAGATCTAATGCATCGCTCCCTCTCTTCTCTTTATTCATCTCTCACACCTACCCACCGATGGAGCTCAGCGATGTGTGATTGTGTGCATGCATGTACGTACATGCATTCATTAGTGTATGTGTGTCTGTGTGTCTGTGTGTGTGTGTGTGTGTGTGTGTGTGTGTGTGTGTGTGCAAGCGCGTAGGGGAGTTTGATACCCAGCTGCAAAGGAATCAATAACCGTCTCTGCGTGACAGCACCGAACAATAGAGGTTAAGTGAATTAACACAGCGCTTTGTTTCGGCCCCTCGCACCTCAATGAGAACGTTCTCATAGATAAATCAATTCACAGCTATATCTGCTCTATTGTGTTTGTTCAACAATTCCTGTGCTCAGCTACACCTTTAAATCAGGCCAACACTTGCATTGTTTAAGCTGTTATAAGGTGACGTGACTGCTTCACCCACATCCATTAAGGCAGCAAGAGGTTTCCGAGGGTGTTGTTATCATAGACTGTATATAAAGATGCAGGACCTGTCTCCACTTCCTCCCAATATCTAGAAAGAAAACTAAAATATTGCAGATGCAAAGACTTCCATCTTGCACATTTGGAGTCTTCACAATGTCAATCAGAGGATGGAGCTATGGTCCTGTTGATACATGAAACCGACCAATCACAAGTCAGTCCTAGCTGTCAATCATGACGTTTCACCCTGTTTTTATAACATCAAATAACAAATGAAAACCAAACTTATTGGAGAAAATCAACACTTGGAAATACATCAATGTGATATGAGCGAAGACGGAAGCCATTTATGAGAATATTTATTTGGCGTTTACTTTGACGTTTTAGTTTGGTCCATATCTCATCAATTAACATGGAGGAGGTGGGAATTATGACCTGTACTGCAGCCAGCCAACAGATGGCGATCCAGATGCTTTGGCTTCACTTTTAGGGAGCAGTCATATCTTCCATTCTTATAAACAGTATGTTTTGGTGTTGCAGTGAGTTTGCTAGAAGTTGCGTTTACCACTTTTTAAATGTGAACCACACACCTGCTGGAGACTTACAGCACTGCAAAAAAAATGTCTCTGTTTTGGTGAATTCGAGGCTGTGAAAACTCTTCCATCGTTAACTGCTGGCAATCCAGGTATCTACCAAACTTTAAGTATCATCTGTTGTCCCCATCTGTACGAGGTGAGAGTTTTCCAATTAATATCCTATTTTTAAAAACTATAAAACGAATTAATAGAAGAACTTTCAGAGAATGAAATAGTCAAAAATGTTCATACAATTTATAATCTCAACTGACTAGATTTAAAAGTTGCAAAATCAATTTTTTTCCCTTTTTATATATTTATTTTTACATTGATTCCTCAGCAGCAGCCATTGCAGTTATGCCTACTTTCTTGCAAACCCTGAAAGTGTGTCACATACAAGTTGATGGTTAATGGTGATCGCTGAACCATAAACAAGATCTGGTTTCCCGCAGATCTTGAGAGTCTCCTCATTTTTCATACGTATTTGTGCTTTCTGAGCAGATGCTTGCCGACATGAGCTACAATAACAATAATAGGAGAGTTAGACGAATGGAAACTGATTGGATTTTCTATCTGTCTCATGGGGATTTAGGCAGCCATTCACAGACTGTTGGGGAGAAAAAATAATATGCTAATTCACAAATTACACCGTAGTTACAGTTGTCAGTGAACATGCATTAAAAGCCAAACAGGCTGAAACAACAAGCTGGAGTCTTTGAGTTTTTTTCCCAGTTATTTTTAACCTTTGCTGTTTTCCCTGGAGTTGCGACTTAACTGCTGCGGCTTTGTGATTGATGCAGCTTTAGGGTTTCACTTCTAAATGCCACACCTTTCCCCGGACACAATGGATCGCTAACCTTTCTGCCGGAGTTAGTCTTTATAATGACTGTGGATTATTGACGCTCATTAGAGGGACCTGCTAATAAGTAACATTGTCCATTTTCCATATATCGGCGAGGGGAGGCAGTGGTGTGTGTGGCTGGTTTTTAAAAGCAGGATTCAAACCCCCACAGACCAGGCTACACTCGCTCCCGTGTTCTACCTTTTCATGGCTTTTTTTTCTGTCATCCCAAATTTGTAGCAGTTCAGTGATAAAGGAGGAATTCAATATAAAGTTGCACTTTGAATTATGGCTCTGCCAGTTTATCCTGTTTGCTTTTTTACAAGTTGGTTGTAAGTTGTTTTTATAGAGACAGAGGAAGTGTAACTAACCCCTCACCGCCAACACCACAAAGGATTATTACCATAAAAGTAAATGTCAAACATTATGTCTCCATTAAAGCAAAATGTGCTGTAAAATCCTGCTAAATGCAAAATAAAACATGACATAAAATCCTGTGATCATATGTGTATGATCTTCAGACATGTGTATCTGTGTGAATGTGAGTCTAAACACAACAACAGTCTAGGGAGTCAATGCCAATGCATCTGCAGCTTGATCTTGTGGTGCTTTGCCAAACCTCAGAGGAAGGTTTTTTTTATGTATTTCTTTGTAATGATGGAGTCCTGTGAGGACTGAGGGGCCACAGTTGGTGGACAGGTGTCAAAACTCACTCCACCTCTCATCCCCGGTCCTTCAGCCCATCCTTTTCCCCATGAGTACGGGAGCGCTTTGTTGCCTGCTTGCAGGCTGTCTGGAAGGTACAGCTGGGGAATTCACTTCCACCTGTTCTGCTCTGTGTGTGGTAGGTCGACCCTGCCAAAATATACTCATGTGCTTGGCACCGAGGTGCAGTGTTCCTACGTACTGTAAACATCTAGAGCCAAAAAAATAACTCCCAGTGAAAGGCTGAGTGAAGATTGCCATGACTGGGGTAAAATAAATGTTTGTTTTAACATGGATTTTAGAAGGTCCTTATGTTTTAATATTTAATCGCAAGTCTGAGAAATTCTCTCCTTCAGCAATGTGGCCTTGACATTTGAGCTGTAGCCTCAGTTTTATATCTACTCTTTACTATTTACAATGGGAAAAAAAGTTACAATATTTATTTCCTTCTCACATTTTGTAGTGTAATTTGACAGGGAGCTAAAAAATCATCCAAAACTACCTGTGGTTATAAAAATCATTTGGTTCGGAAACTCTGGTGAATCTTGACAGAAGACAATAGGAACACACAGTTTTTGTTTTTTGTCAATATTTGTTGCTTTAGTAACCCACTTAAATAAGTAAAAAAAAAAATTAAGGCATTTAACAGATTCATCATCTCATGCTATATTTTATATTATTTTATGTTATGTTATTATACATAAATACATGTTATATTTTTTGAGGAGATGACATCATCTCTTGTGTGGTCATATTGAAGAAAGGAGGGAAGCCAGTTCCCTACATAAATACATAATAGCTGCTGCATTGATTATCCAATATGACAACTGTGACTTTATTTCCACAGGAAATGAATAGAATCAAAGGGGAATGAGGCAAATGTATCAAAAAGAACATGGAAAATGTAGCTGCATCTTTAATTTGAAATAATAATACATCAAAGAGTTATTCAATAAATGAGATAATATCCGTCTGGAGGTATAATCGAGAGAAACTCCCTATTATTGAAAGCAATTAGTTAGTAGTTCTTACTTTTAATACAGCGCTACAGTGGCTCTGTAGAGCAAATCACACCAACAAATCAAAAAACATCTGATCGCCACATCAGTGACAATCCTTGTTGACAGAAGGTACCTCCTATTTTAATTAGAAGTTAATGTTTTCTTATCTGCTGCCATGCTTTTGTTTTTGTTGTTGTGCTTTGTCATTTGCTGTTGTGGTTTTTTGATTTGTTGTTGTAATCTGCACTTCAGGGCCGCGGTACAGAACTGTGAGGTGAAATAATAGTGCAACATGATTACATTGAACAGGCTTTGTAAAAAAAAAAAAGGGCTAACAAACAAAGGTGGGTTTTTTTATTGCATAGTTGATGAAATGCCGTTATTGATTGTGTTATATTGCATTATACAATTACGATTAAATTCACTGCACAGCCTCCATTACTCACCGATCCGCAGAGAGCCAAGAGTACACTCTCTTATTACTAGCTTTTGGAAAAGTAGAGAAAAGTCTTCAAGATGTTGTCAAGAGTTGTAAAAGATGGTGTTTGTGTGGAGTTTGTCCCACATGTTGTATTTGCCACAGTCTAACTGATAGTGGATGAAGAGGCTCTCAATGTTGATCGATTGGCTGACAGAGCAAGGCCTGTATTAATACGCCATCGTCGGATCATGTGCCTTGGGGTTTAAAAACCAATCTATCTGTTGCTGGATGTAGCTTCTCCGGAAACCTCAAAGCGAGATAAAGACAACAAATCTCTCACTTTACTTTGGCAACTTTTGAATCCCACTCCTCAAAGGCATCCTTTATTTTTCTTCTCGGATACACTCAGAGAAAACAACTCCTGAGAGATTTCCAAAATACCTATTTTGTCAGGTCTTTGTTTTCGCTCGTGTGAAGACTCCATTGCCATTCATGTCATCTCGTTGGGGCTGTCACAATTTCTGACATCAGCTCTTTAAGGGAGACGCCGTTTTCTGATGTCTGCGAATTTGGAGCGGGTCTCTGTTCCTCTTGATGTTCCTTGCCACTTAATGTTTTGTTTTTTTAAGAAAATCCAACTGTAGAGAATTTGGGGCCCTGCTGGAGACTCCTGGATCACTAATGAAGATGGCAAACCTCAATGCTAATTCAAAGCTACGGAACCCTTTGAATAATGAATGAATCGGCACAAGTGACCTGATTTTGATTCTGTATGTGTGCATACTGTATCTCCATGTTTGAAAAATAGGCTTTGAAATGCAGTGTAGATATTTGACTTAAGTCTGACTGGACATTTGTTTTGGAATTATATGTAAAACCTAAATATAAGGTTTCTGACTGCTCCTATTTGGCTTTGAAGTGAAAAGCACAAATCTCCGCTTTGAGTTGATTTAATGCAATATCGATATCCATTTGTACTCCTGTGTCTTGATGAAAGCGTTTTGTGTGCCTGTATTCTTTGTATCCACTGGGATGCATTTATTTTTAGACACAAAGCGGCACACAAATTTAATCAAAGCAGCAATATAGTGAGACTGTAAGATATTCAAGGCTCTTAATGGGAGTTATGACCTCTGGTGTTACCACAAAGATACAAGTGAGTTTCAAGGCTCATGTCCTCTCTAACATGTCTGCTTGTTGCTTTTTCTTCTTTTCCGCTGAGATCAGAAAATTGATGAAAAGGAAAGTCTCGTGAGGTCAAAGAGAAAAAGGCACAAGTCAAAAGCTTATTGAGACTCAGTGCAATCAGCGCTATGTTTTATGACTACAGGCAGACATAAAAGAGCCATGCATTGGTAATAAATGGCTCATTAAAGACTTTTTCATTTACTATGGAAAAGTCTGACTGATTTTCAGATTTTATTACTATAAGCAGATGACTATTATAACCATTTATCTCTTTTTCTATATTCCTCATGCAGATTATACGAGAACATATTAGGGCCATTGTGTGCACAAAACATACACAGTTAGGTGAGAGGGTGAATTTATACATTTATAAGACAAAACTGTATTTCCTCCTAAAGTTGTTACTGTAATCTCTTTAAAAAGTTTTTATTCTCACGAATGAATGACTTTTTAATCAGAGAATGAATTCTCACAACATGAATGAATTCTCACAACATGAATGAATTCTCCTCTCATAACATCACCCTCCACCTCTGGCTCTGTAATATATTTTGGTTTACCAGTTAGTTAGCACTGCATATTTATTCTAATCATGTAATTTAATGGTTGCCTTCATTATTCACGGATATATAACATTAAAATAAAGTTATTTAACCACTTTAAAACCAATCATTTTTGTTTCTTTTTCACTATGTTCGTTCCACAACCTTGACCGTGCATCTATCGTTGTAACCATGAACCATGTTAAGGTGCATGAGACAAAACACACATATGCAACAATTCCAACAAGTTTAGAAATCGACTCCTTTTGGCTTCAAGGCAAAGGACACACAACCTTTAGACTGTCAAACTTGGACAGAGTCACTGTTGGTAGATGAAGGGGTGCAGGGTTAGGAACCGTGCTCTGTCAGATGCCTCTGGGCAAAGTAACCAGTGTTGCTTAATTGGTTCTCTAGTGGCCATCATCACTGCAATATTTTAAGACGGTAGCAAACGCCAAAGTAATAACTGAGGTAGAACCAGGTGGGGATGACATTGGGATTCTCTTCCACTGCCTGACTGTAAAATGTGTCTTTAGCAAACCACCCCAGGCCTGATAGTTTAGAGTCATGACTGCTTAATGTCCCCTTAGTCTTTGCAATCGTACAGGGGATGTTATTCGTTGTCACAGCGACAGAGAAACATGCTCCTCCATGAATCCCACCATCACTTGTCTTCCTTCATTATAAATGCTTTTAGGCCACTGTTTTTTGTTTGTTTACAACACTGCCACAGACTTATTTCAGATTCCTTTAGAGCAGGAGTTTATCCGGAGGGTTCACCACAAGCCAGTGGGCGAGTTGATGACGTTTCTAACATGCGATGGACGCAGTAAAAAAATGTATCTCAGGATGAGGAAGAGGACAGGGATGAAGAGGACAGGGATGAAGATGTCTACTTGGAAAGACAATGCGATTCAAGAGCTTTTTGGGTGATTGGGGTGTTATGAGCTACAAACAAAAAAGTGTTGCGCCCGGCCTGAACGCTGCTGAGATTCCTGTGTTGTTGTAAACACGTCTTACCTGCTGCATTACTTAAATGTGAAAGGCCAACTCCAGAGAATGTCCGCACTATTGGTTAAGGGCTATCGGGGGGTTCATGTCTGAAATTGGCTCTTCTTTTTCCTCCCCCCCTTTAACTCCTCCTGACCTCTTATCTCTCTCTTTCCATCTCTATTTCTGCTGCTTCAATCTTTACTTCATCTTCACCCTCCATCCATTTTTCTCTATCCCTGTTTTGGAGTAAACTTTGGAACCTTTTTGTCCTTATGCTCTTGCCCCCTTATCCTCTTCCTAACCTCTCCTCCAACACCTCCTCAGTCACTTTCTCCTCCCCTCTCTTTCCCTTTTCTTTTCTCTCTACCTCCTTCTTTCTCTTCCTCTAGTTCTAACTCTCCGCCTGCCTCGCCCTCCCCACCTCTCTGAAAGGAGGGTGATAACACCTAAATTTGCTTGACGCTGCTCAGTCAGTCAGGGTTATCTTGTACTTTTCTCCTTATCGCTGTAATATGACACCACCTCTCATTCCTAAACACAACAATCTACGCTGTGCATCCCCCAAGACTGGAATAATTGTTTACGATCCAGTGCCCAGTGAAATTTGCTTTCAGAGGGTGAGAGAGCCATTATTGAGGCACAGCTTGCAACATTGATGTTTCTCTCAAGCAGCAGAGTGTAATGGTTGAATTCATTATTGTGTTTCTTTATTTTATTTATTTATTTCACGTTGTATAGGCTCAGACTTGGCTTTTTGTTCGAGGCTTTCTGAAAAAGATTGAGGGATGAATTGATTAATCTTGAAAGTAAGTTAACGATCCGAAAAGCTCTGTCTGTCATGTCGAAGAATTTACCGCTAAGTTCTTTACATCTTACTACAAGTACAAATACTTAGTTCCGCGAGACACTAAGATAAGCAGCCAACTCTCTTTTTGTGTGCCTTGAGATTTTTTTTCATTATATATTATAAGCCCTAGATTATGTAAAGCACTTTGAGTGAGACGTGGGTCTGCAAAGCTTCACTCATCTTATCACCTTAAATCACCTTGCAGTACAGCTTCCAACTTTTTTTTTTTCTAGCTTTTTCTATCTCTGTGCAAAAAAAAGGCAAAAAATACCAATTTTGTGGGTTAGGGTATAGATCTTTCCTTTATCTCATCCATTTAGCAAAGCTCCCTTTAATGTCCAGCTATTGGTTTGGATTCACACTGGAACACATCTCGATGACACATCGAAGTAGGAACAACATCACAACCGGGGATATCGGATCCTCCGAGGAGCTTGTGAATGCACCATTCTACTCTTCTTCTCTAGATATGTCACTGCTGTTCACTTGGGTTAAGATCATGTGACAGGAACGACCATTTCATATTCATCAAACCATTTAGTGACACCTCATACTCATACTATGAAAGCAGGGGTTGTCATCCTGGATGAGGCCTTCCTCCAAAATGGAAGGTTAAAGGTCATCATTCTGAATAAGTTGGTATTGATTTTTGGGTGACCCTTCCCTGTAATTGAACAAGAGGAAGAACAATGTCAGGCAAACACCCCCCCCCCCCCCCCCCCCCCATAGAATGACAGAGTCATTGGACGCCCTCCCACTCTGAGGGTCTTCATTCAGACCTGTATCATTTATGTAGATCTAAATGCAGATGTCCCCTCAGTCGATGTTTCTTGCGGAACACCAGCCAAGAGAGCAGTCAAGTGTTTTTCAGTTCAATTGCTCAACTGGCGGTACTTAGCATTTTTAATGTCCCAAAGCTGAAAAAAAGTGTTTCAGACGGAGACACAAACCCAAATTAAAAGAATTAACCTAAATATGTGCATAATACGACTCAATTCAATTATGTAGTGTGTAGGATCATCTTTATTTATTCTTAAAAAATCGTTTTAACTGGTTTTCCCTTAAATGCGTCCTCCATTTGTAAAGCAATCAACAGTGAGTAACGCCTCACAAGGACAGGACTTATTGCAGGGTCATTATATTTTCTTTCATTAGATTGCACAAGCGTATCTAACGCTGTTAATTCAGTCTATGTATTAATAATCAGGGTATTGAATTCTACAACTTCTGAATGCAACCAAACTCTGCAATCACTTCTAACCAGGGCCCGCAGCTAAATAACACCCCCACAAACTGCTGACTACTCCTCTTTTCAACATATGTTTTATCGACGATGTAGTCTTCATGATGATTGTGGAATGCGAATGTTCACCCGCATGTGCGCATCTCTGACTTTATGAGTTTCTATGTGTGAGTCAGTATGAGCCTCCTATCACATTCTCATCCTGCACTCAGGATGATTTATCTGCCTGTTTGAGGTCCGTCAGCAGGGCGAGCAGTCACAAGGCATTCGGGTTATGGCCTCCTAAATCTCAGGGGAGCGTATTGACTGCCTACAGTGAGCTAATTATTGATGCTAACTGCCTGTAATGCTGCCAATGCTTTAAGAATTACTGGCACCACACAGATAAACCTTTTAACCTCTGCAACTGTTGTACGGCTTGTAACTGGTAAACATGGAGGCACATGTAATAACATGCTGTACATGAGCGGAAATACAGGCGGAGACACAAACACACACACAGACATATATAGTATGGCTTTATTTTGAAATTAATGAATACATCTTTTTTTTTATATCGCTTACAAGTGTCTGAAGTTAAAAACAAACTCTCCATCTGTCGGGTGAAATGTAAAAAAAAACATTTACTAGAGAGATTGCTATGAAAGTCAGTAAAGTGATTTCAAAGTATCTCGATCGCCACCTGGTGGCGCGCTGCAGTAAAGATTGTAGATCCTGCCTCCACCATGTTAGTGGATGAGTCATAGACCAAAAAAAAAATGTTTGGTTTTAATTGGATATTTAATGCTTTTAAAAAAGGGATGAAACTTCACAATTGGTGTTATGCATTTATCTACAGGACCTTGTTACTGAGCTCTGTACCCCGGTCTCTGCAGCACAGACTCTGGCTCCAAATTAGCAACATGGCAGCGTTAGTAGCCAGGATTTTAAACTTAATTTCAGGACAGTGGGAAGATGTGAAGACGCGGCGACCATCTTTATAAACCTTCTATCGTTGGGCCCCAAAAATAGAAATTCCTGGATCTTCCCAAGCTGTCAACTTGAAATTAAGCAAATCTTGCTTTAGACAAACACTGGCTGAATTCTGATGTAATTTAAGAGATAATTTCTAATGGCGTAACTAGTAATAATAATAATTGAGAACACAGAGTATTCAAACTTTGTACCAAATTGAAGATACTACATATATACGATAGGTCTTTCACTTAAAGAGAACCAGAGAACCCTCTGCAGCATCTAAAAATACTTACACATAGCCAGGACTTTGCAACTTTCAGGCTGGAACCGAGCTGCACGCATGAGGACATTATTCTGGGCGCCCTTCTTTTTAACAGTAGCAATAACAGAAGTGCTGTGACAAATGTGAGACAGAGGCTACTAATCATGTTAATCATGTTTCCATTTGTTATGCATTTTAAATTTGAATGGAAGGAGAGGGAGAGAGAGCAAGGGAGAAATACAGAGCCCTATCTCACCACACACACACACACACTGCTCATTTCACACTCAGATACCCCGGGTGTTGTTAATAGAGGTCACATTGAGATGGGCCCCCAGTGGGGCTTTTACACACTCCTGTATCTAACAGTTCCCCTTTATGATCATAAAAATCCCCCCACCCACACACACACACAGATCCTTCTTCTGGTTTTTGTATTTGACTGCATATTATTTGTCTTTCACTGGGTCAAAATGTTGTTTTAGGCTTAGTCTATAGTTTGTCAGTGTGTGTGCCTTCAGAAGCATTCATATGATCTTGAAAATAAATGCAGCTCATCTTCATAACTCCACCCCCAATGTTCTGCTGTCTCTCTCAACATCTATCCGTCTCTCCCTCCCACGTTCTGTGTCTGTCCACGGTCAGTGATATACCTGCCTGATCTGTTGGCCCAGCAACACTTTGGACCACCCCACCATTTGACACCACTGACAAATAGATAGCCAGCCAGTGTGTCAGGCCTGTGACCCTGTCCTCCCTTAGCTAGACTGATTGGATTCCGTTTGTCCCCGCAGAGGAAAGGCAATGATTACAAACAGATAGACAGAGTGGGACTGCATGGCGGTTGGCCAGCAACTTGACTGCCTGAATCCCCTGTGACAGGGGAGGAGATTGAGAGTGTGTGAAAGTGGGTAGGCTTGAAAAACAGGGAGTTTTCAAGGCCGGGTTGTTTACTGCGGCGGTGCGGCAAAGGATGATGGAGGCAGCAGCGACCATTCTGTGACTGTGAGGAGTTTCTTTGAAATTCCCGATTGTCTTCAAGTCTGCATTTAGTGCTTGAACAACCCACATCCTAAAAAAAAGCAATCAAGGGAAGAATTTGTCTTTATGTATTTTCTTTTGTGTAATTATATCTTGCCTCAGGATGGATTTAAAAATACTTGGGTGCTTCAAATGCTGGAGCAGTGATTGAAAATGGCTGTCTAACATGGAGAAAGAGCCTTCTGAAATAATAATAATGCAAACAGTGGGTGTATGTTGTTACTTACAAACTTCCATAGACTATTACTGATTAGAGAACATTGTTTTGTTTTGGGGCTTTATTGATTACATATTGACCGTCTTAAACTTTTTCCTTTCTCGGAAATGGAAAACTTTTATTTTATGATCATGCAGGACCGTTGCTAAGACACTCCTCCACACATCTGCTGCAGGGCTACGGCTTAATGCATTTTAAAGCTTAAAATCTTCATCACATCATCACCTACTGCATGACCTGCCTCACATGTTTTGTTTGTGTTTTTACGTGAACAGACATAACAAACAGGCTGAACAGGTTAGTGAAGGTTAGTCTGTTGTTTTTGGTCTAACCGTGGTTTGGCCTGGAATTATGTTGTCCGTCGAACGTGTACGCTCATGTCTGTGGTGCTGGTGCTGCTGGGACAGGCCCTGTTAACTTGGCTCTCTGGCGAGTCCCAATGACAAGAGGCTTCATGGGCCATAAACCCAGAGGGATGAGGGAGAGTCGAAAATGGCCGACCGTCTCAATTTTCTGCCAGACTGCCTCTTGCCTTTTCTCTTTTTTCTTTCTTCTTCTGCCTGTGTGTGTGTGTGTGTGTGTGTGTCTCTGTGCGTCTTTTATACAGATTATGCCATCCTCTCTTCTAATTCAGTTTTTCTGTACAGTTCATTTTATCTTTTATTCTCTTTCTCACACACACCTTCTCTTCTTCCCACACACACACACACACTGCATGACACCGATCCTGACAGGGCCATATTGAAACTCCAGCCTGAAGGTTAGGATAAGTGTTTGTAGAGAATGGAATCAGAGTTCGAGCTAAGCCGTGCTTGAGACCAATGCGCGCGCACATACACATGCTCTGTCTTGCGGTTGCTCGCCGAGCACCGCTAAGCCAGCCGAGCAGAATGGCAGCTTCATTATGATTGCTGCTGGCATATCAGGTCGCAATTATCAACGCCGGCTTATTCACTCTTTAATTGCCTCATTTAATTTGTTCACATTTGGTGACGAACAATGTCAACCTGCTGCAGTTGAAAGCGATTTGCTCCAAGGACATGTAACATACACGACGACCACAAGCCCTCTGAGTGTGTGTGTGTGTGTGTGTAAACATTTATCACATCATGTGTGACTTCACACACAGGACAACAAAGACATGTGTCGTTGTGAGGATCATCAGAGACATCCTTCATTTTTCTATTTCTTCTTCCAGTTATACAGCTTTGATTTCTAGGTTTTATCACTGAACTAAACATGGCGCACTCAATAATGAAAATGATCACAGTACCCGTTTATCATACTACTTGTGGTTGATATCACAATATCCATCAACAAATACAAGAATGAAAAATTAGTGCTGGCTTTTAGCACAAAGAATGGAAATACAGTAATTATAGAACTGTTATATTGTAAATTGTATTCTTCCTAGTTACCAAATTTAGACTTCCTTTGTTGGAATTCACTCTAAATAGTAAATTGTCTGGATTTAGCTTTTTTCTATCGTTGATGACCACTCAAAGCGCTTCACATTATAGTTTTGCCATCCACCCAACACACATTCATACAGTGCTTCTATATGCTGCACTTTCTCTATCACACATTCATACACTGCTGGCACAAGGACACTTCTGCATGGGGTAAGGCAGACGGCGATTGAACCGCCAACCCTTCGGTAACTCCTGAGCCACAGCCGAACTAACATTCCAAGGTTTTGGAATCGGAACATATTTGACTGTTTTTATCATTTGGTTTAAAATCATGCAATGAAAACTGGGGGTCCCCATGAGGCTCCTACAGCTAAAGTCAATAGAGAAAAGAAAAAAGAAACGGCCACTGGTGTAAAATAGCTGCATCAATAAACAATAAATCCAGCCACATCAGCAGTTTTGACGTTGAGTTTTCAATATAATAATCTACAGCAAAAATATCTATAAAGTTTAATTAGTAGAGGTTAGTCGAGTTGATAGTGTTATAGGGAGAAGCCAGAATTATTTTGCATATTACTACTCCAGCATTAAGTTAAATTAAATTATTATTAAAATGTGTATTTACATGGTTACACATTTTAGCTGTGTCCCAGTTCAGGAGCCGTCTCTTTTGGACGCTGCATTGGAAAAGCAACTGGAACACAGTGGAGTGACTGGGCTGTGGCCCCTTCAAATGCAACTAACGCTCCTTCTCAGGCCGACCTATCCCAGGATTATTCCGTTTTTCATAGAGATAATGGCAGCAGCAAGTGACGAGACCAAAACGTCAGATGCTCACACTGTTAAATGCAAATATCAGGCTTCAATTCTACTGAACTCTACATAAGGTTGATAAATCCCTGGGACCAAGAAGACAGCAGTAAGGGCGGGACCAGCCGCTGACACAAGTCACAAATATCCTCTGTATCCTCATGATTGAGTTAATAACACATAAACTATGAAGGAAATATAGGAAGTATATTAATGCCTGTCCAACTACAATTTTATTCGTTTTTATTCTGTCAAGGGTTCATAAATGCTACATAATGTGAGCCAGAACCCATTCCATGGAACAGACCACATTTGTGCGAACATCAGCTCCTATTCATTGACATTGATTTTTCCTGACGAGACTCAAACAAACAGGGCTTCACTGTGTGTGGAGCTGAAGAGGTGGCTGCATTGTTGACGGGTCAAGAGCGTTGGTAAATAATTTTTTTCAAAGGTTTTGTTCAGTTTAACTTGGTTTTGCACAAACACATCGAGCACTGATGCAGTAAAAGATCCGAAAAAGTCTCCAGCACTAATCACCATGTCTGCACTGACAGCCTGGTTGAAATTTACATAAGCCTTATCCTGTGGGGAACGATACGTAACAAAAGTATAACTGTCTTAATGAACGAATCCCACCTAATCCTGTTTATATGTGTGTGTGCTTGTTGGACATGCCGTATCTTTTGTCAGTCAAGCTCACTCTTAAATGTGTCGACGTTTGCATGAAATTACACTTGCATAGAAGCAATGTGTGTGTGCTTTTAACCACCGGATGTCCAGCGCTCACTCGACAGTACGTGCGTATATATATATATATGAGTGTGACACTCAGGTCTCTGCATGTGTGTGACTCAGTCTCATTGTTAAGTCCAGTGGTGATGCAGTCCTCATTAAGATTGATGAGGAGTGCCTAATGTCATGGCTGGGTTAGCAGCCCATTGGCGAGCCAGGAACAGAGCTGCCCTGCTACTGAGCTCTCAGCTCCGCAACCCACCACGTAATTATCTGGTTTAACATCAAATGAACACGGTAATTTATTCATCTTGGATATTTATGAGAGGAAATATTTCTCACCTGCCCTTTTCTGAAGGTGAGACAAACTGTTTTCAGTTCACCTCGTTAATAAGACCTGCCAGGAGTCTGGAGGAGCCACGGTATTTTCCTCTGGTTTTAGTAGAGTCATCTCACTGACACATGAGATTACAATTGTCACCTCAATGTGTATTACAGTTTTAAGGCCAAAAATACTCAGTCGAGTGCATAGCCAAGACAGAATAGTCCCCTTAAAGTAAAAAAAAACACAACATCCATGGTAAAGGAGGTAATAAAAGCAAAATTATTCAATGACAATGTGTTCGTGTTCTGAAGATTCTTGATCTCATTGTTATTTTTTTCGTAAATTTAATTATTTTTGTTTCTCATATCGTTAAAATGAACCACACACAGATTCAGTTTTCTCATTATTCTGATAAGATAAACACTCTTGGTCATGACTTGGTGATGGTGAAACATTAAAACTGACTGTAAGACTGTATACATACTCTCTCTCTTCGTGTGTGTGTTTAACCTTTAAGTTTCCATTGTTGAGCGATTGACCCAATCCATTATAGAAGTAGCCGAGCATATCCCAGAACGTGTCACACATGCCAAAGTGGAATTGGAATTTTGAATCCTGAATCCATTTTTTAAAATTTCTAGATAGAAGCAATTATAGACCAGTAAATGTAGCAACATGTGACCAAAATAAATAATTTTCCGTAACTAATATTTAAAACCTCAATAGAATCATTGTAAAAATGTATAAATACAATCAATCGGGACTCTTAACAAGAAATGCTGTAGGATTTAGAAATCTATGTTTCTACCAGGATATGTCTGACTTAAGTTAGGGGTTAGGAAAAAGACAAAACCAAGAAGAGGGCTTTGGACAATCGCTGTTCTCTTACTCAAATCCTTCTGTAATACCTCAGCTTGGCTAATAAGCTTCCCACAGTGCACAGGGGATTGACTGAAACGGAAACTCAGAGCTTCAATGATTCAAGGAGACTTTCTTTTACAAAGTGGGCCAGCAATGTGCAGTGAATTCCTCATGAGCGGGGAGAGGGTGGTGGGGAGGGGTCTTCCTGTGGGGAGAGGAAGTGAGAGTAGAATACTGATACCAGAACCCAGAACCTCCTCATTAGGGAGCACCATATGGTATTGCCACACAGTTGCCTGTAAGCCAGCGGGCTGAAGCTCGCAACTGGGTGCACATTTTTCTTAACTTTGGAATCACGATAGTGCTTGAAATAGAAAAGGTTTCCTGCTTTGCCGGTCAATTATTAAAGTTCTGCAGGTTCATAGAAAGTATGGTAGAGGTGTAGAGCCGAATCTGTTACCAACATGTTCCACACCTTGTCTCACCTCCTTGGAGAGACAAACCTTTAGATCCAGTATATTATCATGGTTCAAGAGTTTGGGCCTAGACTGTATCTAAAGATGGATGTAGATATAGACGTATTTGTGGTGTGGAGCCGCGGTGTCGAGGCCCTTTTCTTCCATTAAATAATTCAAACAAACGTACCAGAATAAAATGAACATTGAACATATGACAGTGTAATAAGAACTACCTAAAATGACAGAAATCATCTTGTGCATGCATCTAACGTGCTGTAACACAACTTTTTAGTTTGGTCCATGTCTCATCTACTAACATGGATGAGGCAGTTTTTATGACTTAAACACCAGCCTTCAGGGGGCGATCAAGAGGATTTGGCTTTACTACTTGTCATGTCGTCCATCTTTATATACAGTTCTTGGTCTTCGGACTTCCAATCGAGACTTGCAGTCACTAGCAGGATAACTCCTCACCCTTGCGTACCCTATAGTTTACAGTTAAACCATACAATGTCAAACTGAATTGGAGGTCAATGTGTGTTCCAGATGGCAGATCAATTAATTTACCACTGAAATGTTCATGTGAAGGGCAGGGGTAGAGTATGGGCATTCTCTGATTGGCTCTCAAGCAGAGACCCCACAATGGGGGACACCTTCCTTCGTATATCTCAGTGTGTAAACATCACATTAACCAGCCAGAGTGAAGCACATAAGGGCTTTGCTGGGAAAGGCACATTTTACTGAGTTCTTGTATGTTCGTCTGGTCTCTTGACTGTGTCGTATGTAATCGTCAGTAAGATTCTGTGATTCTGCCTGTCTCTGGTTCACAGAGGGAACGTGGCCAGTACGGCTGAGAGGTTGAAAGGGAATTCTTAACACAATTCATGCCCTTCAGCTATTTTTTTCCTGTCAAACAGAGTTGGGAGAAAAAATAATAATATGGTTGGCATTATGTCTACATATGTCTTCTTTTCATGGTTCAACCCAGAGTATGTGAACTGTGCAACAGCTCAACCCTCTCCTGATAGATAATGAGACCATGGAGTAAAAATGTGTGGAGGAAAGATAGCCTGTCTCTTTCAGCATGATCGCAGAGGACGTAACAGCCATCTTAGCTGACCGGTGTTGCAGCTGGCTACATCACTCAGACATGATGGCTTTCGGTGGAGTCTTTGTGTTTCGTTTTGTAAGTGTGAAAGTAACACTCGCAGTTGCAGAGATCAAAAAGCTTATTAAGCTTATTCGGAGAGAACTGGCAGCCCAATTGCTCTTTTCTGCACGGCTTCAGAATGCGATCTACCATTTACTCTTTGAAACTCTTCATTGGAGCGATTGTGATGTGGCATAAAACGTACAATATGCAGGTAAAAGAGTCAGCGTAATTCAGCGAGACCTATCTGTCCCTGGATTTTTATAGACCGCTTATAAAGGTTTTAAAAAATGGCAGCCAGAGTTAATCGTAGGTGGTTGAAATGCAAATTCCCATACTCTAAATTTCCTTTTATAATGCTGGCTCATTGTTGAAGAAAGGTTCCTGATTGCCTGGGAATCTTTCTCCCCCAAAGAAGAAAATAAAACCTGTTTGTGTCAGGTACCAGATATTCCAGCTGACCCAGGTGAGCAGAGTGCGGGTCGTCTCTCACTGACTTTCTCTCGGTTTATCTGTGTGATCTCGTAAAATCATAACGAGAAACTTTGTGTTGGTGTTGAAAGGCAGCGAAACTGGTCATGTCTACTTCCTCATCTGTTAAAGTTGTTTACCACACGAAACAATGCAGTCTGTGCACTGTTGACCTAGAACAAGCCCAAACTTGAAGCCGTTACCTCCTTTCCCCCGACGAGCAGACACCCGTGTGCATTTCGCCTTCTCAATCATGCCGGGAGTTTTCATGACACTCATCAATTCCTCAACACCCCTCACCCCTCATGCTGGGTAAAAATGACCCCGACCTGAGAATTGATTCTCATCATTATTAGTCCCAATCCCCCCACTGCTTCAGCCACAGTCACAGACCTGCAGAAAGGTCAGAGAAATTACCTCCCCCGTCTCTCTGTCAGGATTTGGCTGCTTCTGCTGCCGCTATTGATTTGTGAATTTGATAAATTTTTCAATACTTCAGCATGGTCTTTTTGCTCAGTATGGTTTTTTTTTTTCTTTCTTTTTTTGGCAGTATTTCATTTGCATTCTTGTTTGGCTGGGGCACCCACTGTGCAGTTGATGCTTTGAATGTGCTCCCAGATGTGCTTATTCCAGCGTAGTGCTTCATTTGGGAAAGTTGGTTAATTAGTGTGTCTGCGTTTCAGTGGGACTCTGTTGTGTTTTGCCGCTTCAAATTTACGCACATATCTCTGAATGTGTAAACGCGTGATTGTGGATAATATTCCTGTGTGAGTTTGTGCCTCTCTGCATAATTGCATCGTAAGGAGCCGTCAGCCATCTCCAGCTTTCTGAATGAATTCAGGACGGAGTGTTTTTCCTGTACCATGAAGCATCAAAGCATGAAGATTTACTTTTCAGCACAGAGGGCTCTTAGTCTTTGCTGTGACTCTGAACCTTCTCAATAATGTACCTCAACACTGTATATTTACACAGTCCTTATTTATGGACTTTCTTCTTTTATCATGGGTGATCATTTGATTTACTGATGGCAAATCTCCAGCACAGCACAGGATGATGCATTTTAAAGTGGTAATAATTAAGATCCTTCTTAATCTGTGCTAATTAAATTTTCTTATGATGGGTTTTCTGTAGGTGGCACTTTTCTTTTAGCCTCAGCGGCAACTGCTGCTCGTATCAGTGACCCAGCTCATTGTGCTTATTTTTTTTTTTCTATCGAAGTGCTTGAAAGTGAGAGATAAGTGGCAGAAAAACAGATTTCAATTCACATAGAAAAGTTGCAAGTACTTAAAGTCAAAATGATGTAGGTGTTTTTCAAAAAGCTCCAGAGGTAACTGGGTACTTATGGCAGACTTTGACTCTGTGTTTAATTTCTTAGAGTGAGTTACTCTCCCCGAGCAGGCTGAACTACATTCTGGCCTGAAGCAAAGTGTGTTTAAAGACATGGAAATTTACTGTGTCGTCATGTTTAAAGGCAATTATGGGGAAAATATTTGTCTTTATACTCTCCTCTGTTGCGTTGTAATTAAAATTAATTTATTATTCTTGTCCTACCTGTCCTAAGCACGCTCCTGCCACATACAGGTTATCCAGTTTCCTTATGCATACTTACTGTTCCTTTTTAAATGGTCTCCACTATGCAAGCAAGCATACCTTAATACACATTACACCATTTACTGCTAGGTTTTGATGAATTAAATGCTCTTGTGGACGCGTGTGCACAGATGTAGGGTATACGCACTGCACCCCCAGGAGTTGTCTCAGATCAATAGTTGGTGGACGGGGCAGTCATCGATCAGCTCAGTGCATGGAGGCTAATTTATGCCACTGCTCCTGCGATCCCTCCGCACTGAGGCACCAGGGCGTGAAATTCAAATTATTATTACAGCCAGGCAATTCCATTATCTGGGGGAAGGATATGTCGCTCTGGCACATATTGGCTGTCTTCCCTGCGTAAAGGGAGAGAGGGAAGAGAGGAGGAATGGGGGCCAAGGTTAGCCCTCGGTGGCCATGGCAGTGTGTGTGTGTGAGGGTGGGCATTATTACCCTACTTTATCATGGTGGCCTCAGTCTCTCCTTTTACAGTAACCCCCAGCCACCTCCCCACCCTCACAACCTTAATCAACAGAATTAACACGGTCATTTTGTGACATGACTTTGCAGTTTGATAGAACATTACAGCTGCTTTAGCCATTTTTAACCCTTAATCGTTTTTGCTTTTAAAGGCCATCTCATAATTTTTTTTGATTCGATTTTTTTAAATCCTTAATACAACACAAATTGTGGAGAAACAAAGGTGAAACTATAGGACCCTCATTACCAGGGCTCAAGGCTCCTGCATAGCTGCAGTAGTAAGGCACATTGGAGGCCCTTGAAGAGTTTGACCACAATATCTGTTAGATATGGATGAAGTGATGTGTGTCCTTCAATACTTCAAACCCCATGATGTATTTTGGATGAACAACCAAGATGTAGACGTGGCCTCAGAAGACATGGTATGACTTGGTATGCCCCCTAAATATATATAGTAGGGGAGACCAGGGCATCTTGTCACACTTTTTATAATCTTTCATGTAACATCAAATTGTTAAAAATTACAAACCAAATGAAAGAACAAAGTCTCAAGAAGTCGTTGTATTATTATGTGTGCATTTCCACATCTTATTTCAGTGAGAATAAAAATTTTTTTTGGGGGGGTTGGTACCAAGATGATTTTCTTGGACCAGCTTTTAGATACAGCCGAATGTTCTCTGGAGTTGATTTGTGGGCGGAACTGACATTTCTAGGTGAGTAGGTACTAATGGGCATGACTGGGTTAGTGCTTGGGCCTGAAAGAGCTGGTTAGTGGTGAGGTCTGGAAGGATTGGGTTAGTGCTACACTTGTCAGTTGTTCACACTGGCTGTAGCTACTGCCAGCGCTATTTTTACTTGGGGTTTGCCTGGAAAATGGCCGTAAATGTGTGAGTGTGTGTGTGTGTGAGAGAGGGAGAGGGAGAGACTACTGCCCATCACCTAAAGTTTCTTTACGTTAACCTTTAATATAACTACAGCCTGTGTGAGGCTTCTGGTATAACTACGGGGACTATACAGTATACTTCCGCTCCTGCAAATATTTCACAATAAAAACCTTTTAAAAATAAATTAATGGATTCAGTCAACAGGAACGCTGGAGTGCTCTTATTTTGAAACGGGTAGGCTACACAAAATATTGCAAATATTTATGTTAATGACAGATAAGCATTGAATTGTCCTGAAAGATAATTTTCTCCGTCTATGTTGAACTGCGTGCGGAAAGCGAAAAAAATCGGCGCAACTTTGAATCTGTAGAAGAGCAGTGCAGCTTCTGTGGCTGAACCGCAGTCAGTGTAGCAGCTCTAATCTGTTAACATGTGCACGGAAATGAAAAGCAAGCCATTTCGCAGCTTTTCTGCAAAGACACAGCAGCCAGTGTGGCCCGGGCGTTACTTGAGACATGCGGAAACTTACCCCAAAATCACTGAGACAGGTTCCCCTGAATGGCCATGTTTGCTAATGTTAGCTTTATGTTAAAATTAGCATGAAGCCACACTTCAGTAAAGGTATAACAAGACACTTTATACTTTCTGCCAAGTACAAGTGAATAATTGTGAAGATTTTTAATGAGAAGATTATTACCAAAAAATGTCAAGTTATATTTTAATACTTTTGAGTGTGAAAAATTTGGAATCAGTGCTTTTCCCAGACAGGATATGACATCAGACCAAGCAGATGCATGGTCTTCCTTAATGCTCTTATTTTGTGAGCACAGGCAGATCCCGCCGATTCTGACGAAGTTCTAATACAGCCTGTACTGTATTAGAGCTGGTGACAGTATCGTCCTTGATGAGCCTAACCAGTTGGCTATTGCATATCATAGTTTCAGCTCCCTGTTCTACAGTTGAGAGTGGAGCAGCCCAGAGTTCCACCCTTTTTCATCCAGCTTGTGTTGATGTGTAAACTTTGTTTTCTTAAGTTTCAACTGCAGAGAACTAACAGGTTGTTTGAGTGTGTGGCCCTTATCGTAAACCTGACATGACTGATTTTGGCAGGGCGGGCAGTGTATTCAAATTATATTTGGTTTCATTGATTATCCCACCCCCTATCAGATGAGAAATATTTTTCAAGTTTGATTTTGTCATGACCCTTGCGTAATGTTCTTCACCCCCCAGGGCGCCATTCCTCAGATTTTAACGTTTTTCCCCTGAGCAGTTTCCGTCCTCTGTCGTCACTCTGCGAGTAGCTAGAGTAGAACTAGTTAGTTTAGTCAAACAGCTCAACTTCTTCTGCTCTGCCTGTGTGTCTGTATTTAAGTCCCAACATTACTGACCTGCTACAACTTTGGCCATATGTTTCTGCCGCCTACAATTCATCCAATAAAAGTACAAATTAAACACAAGGCATTATTTCTCTGTAATCTCCTTATTGTTCAGGAGAAGCCAAACTTTTATTACCTTTTTTAATTGTGAGCAAAAAAGCAATCACCGACCACACAACTGTGGATTATGTGTCCCTGCATGCTGATAGGAGCAGTAGATCAGAAAATGCTGGTATGGGTCATTTCAGAAGGCTATGACAAACTACATCCATTGGCAGTGGAAAATTAAATGAGGAGAAGCAGGAGGTACAGGAAAAAAAGAACAGATAAGAAGTGTGGAAGTGGAGGGACTTTAGAGAGACTCATTAAAACCAAGTACCATGAGTACCGGACAGTGGGTTGCTCGATGTTCAAATGAAGGGGCTTGTTTTTTGGCCCTGAGTCACAATTAATTAGGCCCTCAAGGGGCATCAACATGGCTCGGCTTCTGAAGCGTGTGTGTAAGAAAGAAAAAAGAAGGAGGAAATGAAAACGGGGGGGAAAAGAAAATCAGAGAACTAGATTTATAATCAGGATTGCTCAGCGATGCATATCATTGATGGTGGGACTGAGGGTCACGGCTGTGTTGTTTACTGACTGTTTTACCTCCTTTACTTTCCTTGCTTCTTGTCGAGCCATCATGAACCTCATATAAACACATGTTCTGAGAGGCAGCTTTTCCTCAAGGCATTTCCAAGGCCACAAATATAAAATCAAGCATTTCAACTGCATTTTGAAAGCATGTTCCAATAGAATCATCTGCATGGACTGCAATTTCACCCTCATCAGTAGCATCTTAGCACTAATGCAAAGAATGGAGTCCCTTGTTGATGGTGAACTTTTCCTCACCTCCTTTTCCTTTTCCTAAACACAATGAGTCTGGCTCTGAATTTTAATGGGGAAAATGTGCAGCAACTCATAACTCACCTTGATACTGTATGAAGAAAAACACTCATTTGTACATGTACATTGGAGTGCGGCTCGGGCCACAATTTTCTGTCTGAGCCTGAGATACAACTAACAGAGTTGGACCTGAACCCAATGGACATTTTGTTTTGGAACCTGACCCCGGCCCAATGTTTTACCCGATAACAGGCATGTGCAGTGTTACAAATCAGAACACGTAAACTTCACACAGAAAGACCCCTGCCGAGTTGGGATTTGAACTAGAACCCTCATTCTATGACAGCGCTAACCACAGCACCACTGTGCCACCCCCAAAACCGGTTTAATTTCAAAAGGATTTCTCCTTAATCAACCCAACTCATCAGATACGGGTCCCCACGGACATATGTCCTTACTATAATGTACATGTTGTCATTCTCAGGATGGAGAAGCCTCTAATGCAGAATTTGCATACATGGGTGAATGGTTAAATGTTTGAGTGCTGCGGTACTTTTTATAAATAGTTATGTTAGAAATAGTGAAATGAGCAGAACTCAGCAGCAAGTGATGTTTCACCATTTTTTCAAATGCTTTGTCAACATGCATACTTTCTCTCTGGTCATGTAACGGTTGCTACATTTCCCCAGGCCAAGCCTCTAACATTTGGAGGGGTCAACCACTTATACACGTTGTTTTGTGTGACATTTTTCTCATGGTTGCCTAAATGGGTTTGACCTCTCTCTCCCTCCCATGGGTTTCCTTTCCATGTCAGCCAGTCACAGCGATAGGTCTTTAAGTGGCAGATAGCAGGACAAGGTTTTTTTTTTCTTTCCTTCTTTCAAACGGGTGATTGATTCCTCCATCTCACTGCCCTGAATGCATTAAACATCACCAGGACCTCTGTTACAGAAAGATTGTTTTTAGCCGCTGCTGCCAAACCAAATAGGCAACCAGTCTGTCTGGTAGAGAAAGAATGAGAGAATGGAGAAAGGTTTGGCATGAGGAAAGAAAACATGTTTGGGGGTGGGAGTGTGGGGGGGGGGTGTTAAAGAGACATTTGGCCCATAATTTTCAGTCTTAATCGTTTTTCCTCTCTGCCCATGATGAAATGAATCATAGCTAATACATCTTTAAGATTTCTCCACCTACCTTCCTTAGCATGCATTTTTGTATTAGTTTTCTAAAACAGTAATAAGTCAAGCCATGATTGATCTCCACTGTCTGTGCCTTTCTCACATGTTCTGCTCCAAACAAAAAGAAAACTAGAATTGTGTGACTGCATGCAGCAAGATAATTACCCAGGTGGAATTGTAAGTGCGAGGATCACTGAGGCAAATCAACCGAATCTGATCTGCGTATCTGCACCCAATAAAACTGCATACAAGCACCCTCAAATCTAACACTGTCTTTTTCTCTCTCTGTCTTGCAGGTAATGTGCTATGTCTTTATTCGTCCCCATGGGTGCGGCCTCAGTGATGACCACAGATGTGATGAGTAACACAGCTTTCCTTCGCGGGGTCACAGTTTAACACACAAACCGAGCAACAGGGACCTAGGGAATCATGAGGCGCTGTGCTTTCACACACACAGACACACTCACTTATGAGCAAATGCAGCCACATGAAGATGCACAAAAATATGTCAGGTATTGACATATAAGGTCTCTATTTCACTACAGATGGAAATTCGATGACTCTCAGTTTACCTTTACTTGCGAGCATTCATGATGTATATAGAAATACAGTAAAAACATTATAAATACGTGACACAACAGACTCAAGAAGCACACAGGGATTGACCTTTTATGGTGTTATATATCTCTTTTTTGATATGTGTCATCTTGATGGTGTATAGACTCGCTTATATAGTTATATAACAACTCAACCGCATGCACACTCATCTTTATTTACATTGGCACACAGGGCATTGTTTGCCTGATGGAGGGAGGGCAAACCAGGGCAATCTGTGGGCAGTTGGGGCAATATTTGTGTTGTTCGACTGCCTTCACTTAGGTGAATTACGCAATCAAACCAAAGTATAGTTTTTAGTTTTTTAGCTTACAGTTCTTTGCAGTAGTTTAGTCAATACCAGACACACCCACACATGACATATGCACAAGTGTCAGAGACAACAGACAAAATGTGGGTCTGGCCGTGGGAGAGGCAGACGCACATTTTGAGAGTTAACTGCCGAAGTTATGCAAGCCTGTTTTCTCTGCACAGTAATGTAACTGGTTGAACGTAAAAAAACGCAGTTGACTGAACTTGCACGAAATTGACCTCGCTTTGCTCTTATGTTCTCTTCTTTTACGGGTGACTTTGCGGTTGTTCACCTGTCCGTCTGGGCTCAGATACAGATTTTGCAATACTAATCCCACAGTGGAAGAAAAATAGGTCATTCAATTGGGACACGGTAGAGATTTCTATCTGTAATGCTATCGATATAACTGTGTGTAGGTGGTGCTGAGCAGAGAGGTATGCACCGAGGCCGTCTGTAGGTAGATGCAGACAGGCAGGGTTATTAGGGTGAGCTGATCTGAGGCACAGCAGCGTTGGAGGTTGCCGCAGAGTCTAATGAGGAATAGATGAAAGAGAAGAGAGGACAAAAGAAAAAGAAAGTGGAGAAAAAAGAATTAGAAAGAAAGTTCATACGATGTGATATTCAAATTTGCCACATACATCATAGTTAGTAGATACAGGATTTCACAAACCAGGTGAAACTTCCTGCAGCTGAAATATGTCTGAGAACAAAGAAGTGATTGATAACCGAATGGCTACTAAAAGGAATAGTTTAATATTTGGGGCATTATCCTTCCTAACTAATTTGCAAAGAGTTAAGTGATAAGAGCTTCACCACTCTCACGTCTGTCCAATAAGTTCGGAGCTAGAGCCAGTGGGGGATTAGCTTAGCTTAGCATAGGTGGCAAACAGCACACAAGGCTCTGTTCAAAGATTAGTCACGTATAAGCTTTAAAGCTCAGTATTTACAATGTTGCTTACATGCATACACAAAGAGGAATGTAAAAACAACTTGTTGTGTTGACTGGAAGTTATTCATAAACAACACATCTCCACATCCTCCCAGGAAAAAGAAATGAAGCCGTCCTGAAAAGTGCCGTCCTGAAATTTCTGCCAGTTGCCGGATCCAAGCTATGGACAAATCTGAGCAAGCTACGACCCTTGTTTCTCAATGACAAGCTAAGATAATCAGTGTGTCTCTAGCACAATGAAAGTGTTTAAAACAACAGCAACTAAGCCTTTTTCCCAAAAAATGTTCAACTACTGCTTTAACAACGGAGCAGAAAAAGTGACTTATCAAGACAAAATTTGTCAAACTCAGCTTCCTTCAAGCTGCAGACTTGTTTACAGCTGCCCACACTACAGTACACATACACTGAAGACTGGGAGAAAATAAGTATTTAATTACCTACAAAGAACTCTGTAGAGCATTCATATAGATTTGCATATAATACACAGGATTCTGCATTTAAATGTTGGTGGAAGGGTTTGTTTGCATTACTTAGACAACTTGCTCATGATTTGAGGTCAAGGCAGGGAAATCCTTGCTGGCTCTCTGAGCGGCTGCCTTCTGCTTAGAATATAAAATCAACAGCCGAATGCAGGGTATTTTTTTTATTCTCCTAATACAGCAGGATTTCTGTATCCTTAATCCTAAATCTTTATCTCTGTCCTGCACCGCTCAGCCTTCCCTGCATCGATGAACTCACCGCAGACCATGATTGATAACGTGACACTGATATTGGCTTCTAGTAGCCTTAGCAGCTCGGAAGGCCGACCTGCATAAAACTGTATGGGAGTGTCCAGGTCTTTTTGCTTCAATGTTTGATGCCTTCTGGAGTTATTGCTTTCTCCGCCTGTCAGTCATTTTGGGCGTTGCACACATGGACGGCGTGACAAAGAAGTTGTCAGAGTGGAACAGGGAGGTTGTTTTGCATTTCGTCTCACAATGTTGCACACAAACATCGCAATTTGATGAAAGTCAAATTTTCTAGTTCTGGATAGTGACTTGTGACGAAGAGTTCGTATTCGTTCAATTTATTCTGTTCATGTTGTGTGACATACTCAAATTGCAGTCCCAAATTTGTCATGCACACAAAATACTTGCTCCCAATTAATTTCCCCTGTGTACATTTTTACTTAATAATTATAATAATCAAGCATTTACATTAATATGGCTTTGCTTTTATTTGTCTTGGTTTATTCATAGAACCTTGTGGAACTCGTGCAATTGAACATTACGTCATGAAGAACACACCTAATCCTACTTTTAGCTCTTAGTGACAATCACAACACTGATCTAAATGCATGTGTGAGTGTGTGCGTGGTTGTGTGTGTATGTCTAAGTGGTTATTCCAGTCACAGCTTCTCATTAAGATGTCAACACACATACACCCTGTCTTTCCATTGTTGACTGTTGGCATGGATACCTGGCACTTAGCCGGTAGACGTTACGTGTTTTTTTGTGCCTGTGTGTCTGTGTGTGTGTGCGTGTACGTGCCTGTGTGTGTGTGCGCATGCGCCTGCTGAAAAGTAAACAAGTGAGTGCGCATAGCCCCACAGCTCCAGCCAAGGCAGTGAAGCAGTAAAAGATCAGAATGGTGTTTTACATCCTGTGGGGAAAAAAAGTATGTATTAAAGAAAGAATGAGAGAAAGAGAGAGTTGGAGTGAATGGGGGGGGGGGGGGTGAGGTTGGAGGGCATAAAGCAAATTTAATCATAGCGAGTCAATTTGCTCTGATTTGATCTTCAGTCTCATCTGGAATTTAAAACATATTGTAGTTTGAGGTGATGTTTAAAATAACCCCCTATGGTTATGACTGCTATATAGCACACTGGGGTGTGTGTGTGTGTGTGTGTGTGTGTGTGCGTGTGCGTGTGCGCGCGGAGTAAATTAGTTCGTTAATATGCTGAGCTCAGGAGAAATTTAATGGTGAGCAACCAAGTGTAGGCATTCAAAAAAAGAGCAACAGAGTGAGAACTGGCAGAGATCGTAAACTGGAGCACAGATAAACCCGTTTGGGTTATGATTGTGAAACATGACGTGTGTGTGTGTGAGAGAGAGAGTGTGTGTGTGTGAGGGAGAGAGAGAGAGAGAGAGAGAGAGAGAGAAAAAGTGTGTGTGCAGATATATATATATGCTCCCGTACACGCCCACAATTCTATCCTCTGTTGCCTGCATTGGTGCATTTCATGACAGACACACACACAAATGTATCACACAACATCAAACTTGGTGACTGATAGCAGAGTCCGGACCAATTATTCAAACACACATGGTGAGGAGACAGATCTGTCCAAAAAAATGACATATTGAAAATGTACTTATTGCTCTCTCTCTCTCTCTAACTCTTCCATTCCTGCTGTGACATGACCCACAACATCATGCCTCTCCCAAATACCCACCGTCGCCGCCCCCTTCCTTTCTTTTTTGGATATCCTTTTTTTAATCAGCCTCGACATCAAAGGTTTGGCCTTCCTGTTGGCAGGGAGAGTGCAGTTTGCAGAGGTGTGTGTGTGTGTCTCTGTGTGTGTGTGTGGGTGTGTGAGGTCACTAGGACCTTGGGCTGACGTAGCGTCCTGGTCGACCGACCTGCCACTCATTAGTGCTGACCCGTGGTTGGCTGGTGAGGAGGTGAGGGGAAAGGTCGTGACCTGAGTGGCAGCCTTATGTCTGCCTGGACTAAATAACCATATAAGTGCACAGGAGCAGGTGAAGGAGCCGCCAGACACACGACTTCAAATTGGTCCTGACAACACACACGTACATGAACATACTGTTAAAGGGAGTTTCTCATCCAACACATACATTCGCAATATGCACATTTCACAGACACCTGCACATCAACAATGCATTTATATACGACACAAACTATTTATACCACTATATTCGTATAGTCATTATCACAATGATTGACATAAAATATAAGTAAATTCTACATTTATGCATTATAATTGGGGACTGGACTAACATTTTTTTTTTTTCATAGCACAGTTAGTGAAGCAGTGTGCTTGTTTCCAGCTTGTTTACACACTTTGTGGGCAGGCACACTCCCAGTCACACTTTTGCAGGCTTGTGGTTTTTGTGTGTTCTGAGTTTAGCGCTGACAGATAAAAATGTTTTGATGCGAGGAAACTTCTTTCTGCTCTGCACAAATATGGTTTCAGGTTTTCTTTGGCTTTTATTTGATGGGATTTTCTTTTCTTTTTTTATGCCAGTTTTTTTTTCCTGATGTTCACTTGTAGAACCAAGATCTGAACCAAGGTCTGTGTTCCATTGTCAACATTTGATATCGTTAGTTTTGCTTTCAGATTTCAATTTAGGGAAAGCACTAGAGCATTTTTTCTATGACATACGTACATAGGTAGGTAGTAATCCTTCCGTTTGAATGGAGAAAATGAAAGATCTGGTTCATTTAGTTAATTATGTTGCGACTGTGAAATTATTATGGTATCCCTACCAGCATCACCACCTTCAGGCACAGACACTCGTCCTCCTGATACAGACATTCTTTAAAAACGTTTTTAAACCGTGGTTGAAGGCACCTTTCACACCTGTTAGTTTGGGTCAGACTAGAGTTGAAAGTCCAGACCAAACAAGGTAAGTGTGAAAACCATCCTTACTGAGCTATGACCTGCAGAGCTTGTTGTTATTTTTTTTGTCCAATTTACTGTATTTACTTCATATCACAAATAAACAAGGGAGACAGTTTTTGTAATATGAGCGTCACTGTGTGTTAGAGCTGGTGACAATCTTCATAAGACCAAATGCAAAGAGACTCACTCAGTCACCATGTGACCAGAGTTTCAACTGATCAAGAGCAGTATATTGAGTATGAGATGAAATATAAGGGACTATCTCTGCAGGGAAATGATTTCTCTGCCTGAGCTGAAAGTACCATTCAGCAAGATAAAACACATAAAACCTAATCACGTAACTGGAATAGCATAAGCTGCAATGGAGACGTCTCAGCCTGGATCGTGTAGGAATGATGACTCAGCTTTCTAAGACGTTAATTCATCAGCTGATTGTTTACACGTTTTGATCCAATCGTCTGAACCAATCATCAGCCAGGCACCGTGCATTTCCTTGGTGACCTACTTGTTGAAACAGAGCCAGGTTTGTGTTCAGAAAGCTTCCTGGCAAACGCAGTCTCTGATGATTTGATGTATTCACAAGTGCATGCTTTCACTGGATTGTAGATTTGCATGCGTGTACCTGCCCAGTGATGATGTGCATTACCTCATTTGTTCTGTGCAGTGAAGGAATGCAATGACACAGCAGGATACCCCAATAAAAAGGAGTAAAGTAGAACAAGAAGAAGAAGAAGAAGAAAAAAAAACATTTCCATATAGATTCTATGCTAAATTCTTAGGTCCAATATGTTGATATACTATGTCAAAGTGCAAAAGTAAATGTCTGGTAATATAGGAAATGTTGTGCTGAAAAAAGATACCAAGCAATGGCATGGTAAAACAAAATGTATGTGGTATATAAAGGCAAATTCAAAACCAATAAAAAATGGCTAAAATAACCCAGGACTCCTAAGTAATACATTAAAATGTTATAATTAATAATTAATGAAATAAATGTAATTGATTTAAATTAATTGAGTAAAATCAAACAAATTAAACCTAATGAAATTGACTAAATTCAACTAAATTAATAAAATTGTATTAAGTTAATCATCAACTAATCAATGCTGATATCAGTAGGCAGGGAGGGAGGGCGAGATTAGATTTTTTTTTTTCTTCGCATCATCTACCTTTACACAGCTTGAAGTTGAGAACATGTTCTTTTCTCTATATACACTATGTATCGAGCACTATAGATTGTCTCCTATTATATAACACATAGTCTGTGTTTTTTTTCACTTCCACAGTTCTTAATACAGAGAAGCCAGGCTCAGGCTATCACTCTTAAAACTGCTCCCTGTGTCCTGGAATCAATAACAGCACCCCGCTTTCCAGATTCAGGATTCAGGTTATGAAAAGAACCTATATGGATTTTAAAACAGCCTCAAGGTTGTAAAACCAAAGACCAAGGGTAGTGAGTGCAAGTGAGCAACACATCAAGCACTTACTACTATTTAAAAAAGCAGCACCAACAGCTATTTGTTTCTGTGGCACAAAATTAAATAAATAAAAGCTAAGAGGAGAATTAGGTAAACCGTGCATAGACTAGTACACATGAGAGCAAAAGGGATTCATAGGAAGAAACAGCTGGATAGTGAGAGCTCATTATTTAATAGCTGAGTGCAGGAAATCAATTTTCACGTGTGGGCTTTAGCATGAGGATAAATTAGCATATGAGTAAACAGAACACCTCACTTGTGCATATTCTTAGCCTCCCCGGGGACTCGTCTCCTCAGATTCTGCTTTTAATTTTTTACCTTGTTGTGTAATAATGAATTACCGTGTGTGTGTGTGTGAGATGCTTTAAATGTGCACGTGTGAAGAAACGTGCACCTGCAAATTGAAGGGCGAGGAACGGTTAGATTTGGATACAAGAGCTGAAATCGAGGTTGAATTGAGTCTTAAATGACTTGGATCTGTACCAGGTTTTGCAGAGCATGACGTCTTACACACTCAGCAGCAATGCATCCCTGCAATACACACACACGCAACAAACACACATTCGACTGCACAATCAATAAAAGTCTCTTTTCGTTTCAGCTCTACTTGTCTTTCCAAGGACAGAAACATTTACTTACATTACATTTGTCCGGCCCATCAAGGCCTGGCTCATATGTCCCCGTTAATGAACTGAAAGAATGTGCTGTGTTGCCTGATAGAAGACAGCATGTGCACGCTCAGCGTACCCAAGCGAAGGCACAGGTTGAGTCTCCAGTACCAAAGAATATTTTCAACAGCGTTTCGATACCTTAATTCCCCCTTTTAAACATCTGTCTCTTCGACACCCACCGCTGCCACTTGATGACTTGCATCAACTCTTTTTTCTTTTTTTCTCTTTTCCCAAACAGTTGTCATTATCTTGTCTCTGCTGTCTGTAGATTTATACGTCTGTTTCTCCCACGGCTCATGAGGGGATTTCTTTCTTCCAGCCCCTCAGTGGCGATGTCCCATTGTGCCATTTACATTGTGCCCGGCTTCAGGAGCTCTTTACGAGGTGACGCTGTTCTTCTCCAGCGTTCATCGCCTTTTTAGAAATGGTAATGCTCTGTCCTTCGTCTGGGCTTTTGTCTGCTGACACTTTGTTCATCAGCACAATTCATCTGCATTCACATCTGATCTTAATAAAGGTATATTTCAAATGTAATCATTTACCAATGGCTTTTTAGGCTTTCAGCGCGTATTCTATGGGGGAATCTTTCCTGGCGAACGATTCATTATGAGAGTGAAAGCGCTGCATGGATTTCACAGCACGGTCCTCCGCTCACCGGCACACACTGTGAAATAAAAGGAGGCTATCAATGGTAATTTGTATGGATCACATGCATATAGGAGCACATGCACTCAAAGGTGAGGAGAGAAATAATCTTTTGGGAACATCATAATAATGAGAATTCATCATGAAAGCCGCACACTTCAACCAAGCGTTTGGGTTGACTGTGATGATTGATGACCTCCGCTGAGCTATTATCGGTAGATTGGCTGAGTCAGAGTGACGAGTTTCCTGGGGACATGGACACGAAGGAGCCCCACAGGGAAAGATGTGCATAATCCCACGGGACGCAGGACTGGACCCCGTGGAACAGTTTGCCAAATGATCTATCCTCTCTGATGTATAGACCTTCAGCTGGGAAGTTGATATGCTGACCATTATTGCCATATAATTCAAATTATTACACTTTATGAAGAACATTTTTTTGTTCTCTGACAAATCAAAAGTTGAAAGTTTTAAGACAGAAATATTGCTGTATGACTGACATTACTGGATCAGGTCTCCAACTAAATTTCACACACTCGTATATCAGTCTCCTTAAATATGCAGATTAATGAGTTGAACTGTGAAAATGTCACAATGTTAAAGGAAGATAAAAAAAATCCTGAATCCGCCCCCAGATTCAGATCTGCTCCGAAATGAAATGGGTTCCTCGCTGACCCATAACACATGATCCCTGTAAGTTTCGTGGAAATCCGCTCACTTGTTTTTGTGTAATCTCGCTCACAAACATACAAACACACGGACAGGGGTGACAAACTCTACATGTTAGTATTCACCATTACCCTGGAATAGCCACTTGTGGCCGCTGTTCAGCAACATGCACATAGTCTGCTTTATTATCAAGGACAGTATTTATTCTATTAGTCAACAGTTGACAGGGCTCAGTAATATTTTCTTAATCCTCTTAATATCGCTATTATTCCTCACTATCTATGTCAATGATTTAAATGTATTTTCTGTCCAGCAAATAGCTTTATCGAGAAAGTTTTTTCTCTGCCCTTCTAATATCATACCGTTGTTAAATCCTGTGTAAAATCCCATGAAGATATTAAAAGGCCTGGCTCTGATTGATCAGAAGTGATCAGGACAAATATATTCATCATTACTACTAATTGTAATTGCACTCATTGTATATTGTGAAATACATATAACATACAGTGCTTGTAGCAATACAAGCTGAATTAATGGAAATACATTAGAGGACATTCAAAGGGCAAAATAAAAACAACAAACAGCATAACAACACAATTACTTGTGAGATTGCACAACCAGTGCTCATGACTCTCGTTGCCTGAGGGTAAAAACTGTCTTTTCAGCAGCGTGATGTGTGTTTCACTGCTGCAGTTTTATTACTGCATTTATTATTTTTGCTGTTTTGGGTTTACGGGCAGAATATTCAAGAGATGTGGGACAAATATTGTAGCCTGCGTCAGTTTCCAAATGTTTAGACTAAACAGTGATAAGTGGGTTTTTTTAGGGCCTAATTGTTATGCACAGTTTTTTTTTTTTTTTTTCTATTGCTGAATTTATCTTGATTTTATAAATAACTTGAACTCATTTAGTCTGTTGATTTACTCGAATTGCAAAATGAAAAAAAACAAAAAACTTTCAGCCCATGAACTCTCAACCAGAAAGCAAACAAGTTCAATGTTCTTTCTGTTACTGGAAGTTGCTTCTGTTTGGTTTGGATAGCAAACGGGGCCGTGATGATGCTGTCACTCTCTCATTGTGGCGTGTCCCAAACCCGCAGTCCCTCCATGTTAATTCAGCGCTAACCCTGTACCCCGTTTTTTTGTCGCCGTTGTAATTAAACTTGAAGTATCTGACATCCCATCCTACTGAAACGCTTCCATCATCTTGAAACTGTGCGATCACAAAGGCGCCCGTTGCCGAGTTCGTCTTTGTTCATTCCTTCATCTGAAAGAAGCTTCATCTGCTCTGGCTCGCCTCCAGCCTTTTTAATTTGACAGCAGCCTGACTGACACTTGTCATGGGCTGTTGAGATAACACACACACACGAACACACACGTATACATATGCACAAGACACTGACTGTTGCTTTACTTTTATGTATTTTCTAGCAGCACCGTAAATTTACCAATAATTGCAGACCTCTGTTTTGTGTCTGTGTGATGGTACATTTCTCTTGTTCATGTGTATTTGCATTTGCCAAACACACCTGGTGTATGGGCACGTGCATGTAGAGTACATGAGAGTGTACAAAGAATCCATGATTAATAGTTCAGCTGCCGCAGCTTGGAGTTGACAGGGAAAGTCGCCCGCAGTCATCAAACATGATGCATGTTGGTGTGATGCAAAGGGGAGATAACCCCCAACAGGGAGGTGGACAAGGGCAGTGACACTAATTTATCCATTTGACTGAACTCCCTGTATTACAAAAGCTCGGGGGTGTGGCGGGATTGTCTCCCACAGATTACCATGCACTGCTTTTCTTCCTGCAGGGTGGAGGAGTATGTTCAGAATGATATTAGAAAGTGAGAACTTTTTTTTCAAGGCACTGACATAAAGCCGCATCTCACAGGAAACAGAGAGGTAAACAACACGGAGCATTTTATGACTACAAAGTAGTGTGTTGCGCTGAAGGGATGCAAACAAGGTGGAGGATATTCTGTTTGCATTGAGTGAAAACAAACAACGAAACCATCTAAATCAACTCTCCCCCCCCAAAAAGTGCTTCCTGTTTTAAAGCCAGGAAACATGTCTGGTGTGTTGTTGAAAAGATGATGCTGCAGGTTCTGGGTAATTTCAGTAAAGCTACAGACAGAAGTGCTGGAAGTGAGCTGCTTTTTGATGTGCGAGATTAAAGGGATTTGGCACTTGAATACCTTCTTGTCTGGACGCTCCTCAGGGTTGTCTGGAAAGGACGTGAAGCTAAAAGCTCCTCTCTTTTTCTCCTCTCGTCTTTCATCCGTGTGATTTTTGAAACTCAATTTAAACAATTTGTCTCAGATTATCATCCCTGAATTTAAATTCGGCTCGTTTTCCAATGTGATTCAAACTTTTTGTAGGGAGGCTGTGCACACCTTGATGTATGTTTGGTGAAGAGGTTGTCAGAGATGTTGGGATTATACAGTGAGCAACATGGCGGAAAGGTTGGTTTGATCAGTAGCAGTGAGTAGAGCTCATTCTTTACATCCGGCAAAGAGGTTACGTTTTCTTCAGCAATAAGTACATTCAACCATGAGGGTACAAACCCAGAACAACAAGAATCAAGAAAGTACCATTTTTCTTCAAGAAATAAACATGTGGGTGTGGCAGTTAAACCTGATCCAAGCTGGATATTTGGTCTGAATTGCAGCAGAGGTGGTGATGATTCTTCTGTTCATCAGTTAAGCTGAAGGTTAAAAGGCCACGAAAGGCCACACTGGTGCCGTGCTTCATCTGTGAACAAGAGAATTAAGTGAAGCTCATTGGTATTCCTGTGAACCGCCAATGAAATGAATAAAAAAAAATAAAACTAGTTTCTAATCTCTCTGTCATCATTATCTCTCGTCTGATCAGAGAAAGCAAACAAAGCTCAGCAAACTTCAGAACAATTCATAATTCATGGCCAAACCAGCTTACCTCTCTTTTAAATCCCATAACGCAGGAGTGTGCACAATTTCCACTGAGCCGACCACAAGATTCCAGTTTGCATACTGGTTTTGTTGAATGCAGCATTAAAGTTTCATCATTTACAGTAGGTTGACTGGGTTCTGTGAATGCAGCAATACTTTGGACTTGACGTAAAGGGATTGATTGTGCCCTGTGCCCTTCTTTTTCCATCTTCAGATTGATTTATTACTGACTGATGCACACACCCTCCATGTCTATGAATCATATTGAACAGTATGCTCAGACCTCATGGCCTGTTTATGTACAGTACGTTTATGATTGGGGAACAAAGACATTTCTGAGTTCATGAATGTATTGATGCACATCCTCCCTGTGTGCTTGTTCAAACGCTCGTGTTTGTGTGTGTGTGTATTCATCTGTATAATGTACATTCATATTTTGAGTGTTCATGTATTTTCCAGTTTGCCCAGTGCAGACAGTGGCTGTTGGAGCGTTGCTTGGCTTTTCTCCAATTGACGCAAAGCCTGATGTGTTGCAATAACATTTGGTGTGCAGAGTTGCAGTGGCCCATTGTGTGTCTTCTCTTATGTTTTCCCTTATGTCTTAGAGCCACTTTTAAAGTGAGGGTAGTTTTGAAAAGGGGAAACAACTTGTGTTATGGCTTCCTTTTAGCTTTGAGGCTAGAGTTAGGTGTGTACTTGTATTTCTATCTTTCTGAGGACCATATTGAGTATAGACCTTGCGAGGTGAAGACATTTTGTCCGGCCCTCAACCAATTCAAGGGCTGCTTGAGGGTTAAGACTTGCTTTTAGGTTAGAGTTTGTTTTAGTTTAGGGTTATAAAGCATAAGGATTGTGGTTAGGCATTTAGTTGTAATGTTAAGGTAATAGTTATTCCAATGAATGTCTTCACTGAAATAGGAGTGGGCGTAATAGAAACATCAGTACTCTCTGATTTTGCTGGTCCACTTCCCCTCATTCAGCAACTTTTAAAGATGATGTTTATTTTCTTCAGTATTTGTTGCTGCCTGAAGATTCTCAGCAACTCTTTAAATTCTTTCTCCCCCGTAAAGAATTGACCTCGTAAGTTATCTGACAAAGCCGCTCACTATGACACACAGTGATCTTTTGCTGAACCTAACCAACCTAAAAATTACCAAAGCGCTTTATAAGCTTTACTGCTTGTTTAGAATTGTAACCACGGTGATGAAGGTCCGGTATGCTTCCCGAAATGTTGTCACTGTTTGAGGAGAAACCTCATATGGGTCATACCCATCAGAGAATATAGGGAGAATTGGCCTTCTGCCTTGCAGGGTGGAGAACCTGTTGCATTGTGTCTTAATAACTGCAGCAGGACCTCTGTGCTCACATGTGCTCACAACATAGCTCTTGACTCATAAGCCATATCAGTGTCTCAGTAAATAAAGAGCAGTGTCATTTCCAGCCATTCAGAGTTAATCACAAACCAGTGAAATAACTCAGAGCTGAGATTTGTTCAAGAAAATATTATTAGGTTTAGCGATGTAATCCTGCTTGGTGTGAATGCATCTGCTGGTTTTGTGTGTCCCCAGTGTTTAGTTTCATAGGTTTTATGCTTTTGAGAAGGATGAATGAGAAGAAATATGAGGAGAAATATGAGGAGAAATCAGACTCAGGGTATGAAATTGAGATTTCTTTTCGGGAAAAAGAAAATCACACAAGTAACTAATGAAAATAAAAGAATATAAAAGATTAGTTAAATGCATGAAAACCTTTTGCACTCTTATAGTTTACAAGAACAGAAAAAAAAAAAAAATAATAATTTGCTGTTACTTATGTACATTTTCAATTCAAATTTTAAATCTAATCTAGTCTAATTCTAATCTGCAATAGTAATCTGTAAATTTAAATCTACCACCAATGCAAATAATACATTCGAATTGGAAGGAAGTAAAATTGTTGGATACTAAGCCTAGCACAGCAGTTTCTCTGGTTAGCTGGTGATTATGTCAAATGCTCAACTTTAAACAAGTTTAATTTAACAAAAACTAAAACCTGCACCTCCTGTCTGATCAGAAAGATGTTGTGCACAGTATTGTATGTTTGCTCCTTTCCTGTTCAAGCTGTTTTTCTACTTGAGCAAGATCAGACATGCACCTATCAAGGCTGAGTGCCAGCGATGCCAGCTGAGATTTGGGTGGTTTGTGCCAAGCTGTGTGTGTGTGTGTCAGTGTTTGAGTTAGAAATTGAAACAGAGAATTCAAATCTATGCTTTGTCCATATTTAAGTGTGATCGTTTTCAGTTTAACTAATTTACACTGTAAAGTACCTGCATGTTTAATTAGAAGCAGATTGGCTTGAACTCGTTTTTATCCAGATTCTCTGCTCTAATTCATTTAAAGTGTTTTGTATTTCCTGCTGCAAGGAGCCACTGGGAACCGGAGATTTGAGTAAACAAGGTCTTCAACAAGGACACCTCGGAAAATGCTTTGATAAGACAATGAACGGGAAATGGGGGGAAAAACAGAATACTTGATAAAAATAAAAAGTAAACACTTAGAATTATTTTTTATTACATCTGCCAAGGATATATTTTGTTTTCCCCTTTTCCTCTTTCACCCTCTTTCTAGTAAAGATGATGGAGGACTGGGGCATTGGGGACATATCTGATATATTTATGGTGGTGGCATTTACAAACATGAGTTTTTGCAATTTGGTGCAGATGATAAGACAACTCTCTTTATTCTTTGAGTTTTTCTATTATGAGAGCGAGACAGATGTGTGTCTGTCCTTGGTGGCGGTACGAACTGTGACAAGCACTCTTCCTTCTCTGGACCACTCAGGAGCTGAAGTACTCCATCACAAGCTTATCCTGTTATAACCATACAGAGCTTTGGTTGACATGTTAGCAAGTATTTTCCTAATAACACATTTTTGCGGACATGGAACAAAATGTGCCTTTTTTTATTTATGTTTTCACCCCCTGCCCGATGTCAGAAAGCTACAGTATCTTATCCTGTTTAGCTTTTGCTGGGCAGGTAGCATACAGGTAACATTTAGTCAGTTTAGCAGAGACTTCTATTACTCTGTGTGTTCAAAAGAGTAGTGAAACTGGACTATACAGGGTCTTAAATGTGGGTAAGTGATTTGTAATCTAATACACTTTTGTCAAATTCCACTACTATCAAACAAATCTGGTCTTAATGCGCGGCTCTGGCTCTGTATCTGGAAAGCAAAGACAGCTGGACGACTCCAACAACACACTATTCCAACCAATCAGCTACAAGGGTATTGACAGCGATTTCCATGAGAACGGTCATAAACCGGATAAGCTAACGGCACACTAATCCTGTCTTGGAGCGATTTTGAATAAAACGTGGAAACATCACCTGTTACATCTCAAATGAGATGGTGTAATTATTCCTCTATAAATACTTCTACTGCTATCTCACAGGATAGTGCATGAATTTGGGGGGTGGGGCTTCTGAAGGAACTGTGAAGGGAGGGGTGTATTTGTTTATTTTTTTGAGTTCAGATATCAACAGTCATTCCCCAGAATCACTTACCCCACCTTTAAGTCTAGAAACTGATATGTCTGGGTGGTTATAGTAACTATTTCACAGGCAGTGATTTTACTTATTATTTAAATAGAACATATGAATTGGTGGAGCTTTGACTAAGACTATTATGGTCTAGGTTTTCCCGAGAGTTATTACACTGGCAGGAGTGGAGAGTTATAGTTTTGAAAGCACACCTCCTCAGGCGGTGTCACAGTTCGGTGAATTGTGGCACCAATGAGCATTGGGCACAGATCGTTGCACAGGCTGATGCTCTGAAGCACACAACAAAATGTGACAGAGTTGAAATGCAACATATCGGAGAGAAGCGCTATTGATGGAAATGCATTATCTTGTACGTTTCTTTTTCATTATTTGGCTTTTGTTCCACTGGCTTAACTGGATTTCATCTGCTGCACTTGTCTTACTTCCTACACCCCTCAAACGTGTCTCTTGGTGAAGAGTAAATCTTTTTGCATGACTTTCACCATGAGCCCTTACATTTGCATGTCTTAAGATCGTTCCCCTTTATATTTTGTGGTAATGTCGTGGGTAAATGTGAAACTCAGCAGATTTCTTTACTGAAGTTATACTGCCTTAGATTAAGGTGACCTTAGAATTGTGATCTCTGACCTGTGCCACCTCTTGCTCGAGGCTTTTCGACTTGTGAAAGCTAAATTAGCCACGTATTCTTCAAGGTAAAAGGGGAACCTGCAAGCTAAGCATCAGACGGACAGAAAGGCTTTACCTCTTTGCTGTGGCCTTATTACCTTTTGGTACATGACCCGAGGCAATAGTCTTATATAAAGAAAACACTTCTGTCTACTGGTTTGCTTTATAAACACATACACACGTACAGACTTGCTGTTCATGTGGATCAGAATGATGGGAATGTAAATTGCCCTCTGAAAACGTGACTCATGTTCTCTTAAATGCCTGCTTATTGTATCGTGCACCTGCTGCAAATGTGAAGTGAAGGACTGCTCACAGTTTCTTTCTTTTACTTTTCTTTCTGTTGTTTGAAGCCTCATGCGTGAGCCGTGTATTATACATGAAACCAAACTCACAAATCCCTGCTGAGCAACGCTGAACAAGCTCAGGGCCTGATTTCCTAAAATGTGTAACCAAGATCATTGAATCACTTAGTAAACCACTTTGCGCTTCCTGTGAAGAACCCTCATGTCGAAGCTGAAAGCAGCAGAACACACAAGTTATATATGGTTCATGTGTCACTGATGATGTCAGCGCTCTCATTCTCATAATTTTTCTCTTTTTCGTTCATGCCGTATATAGAGACATCTTACAATTTCAAACTAAAAGGGCACTCAGAGGCCACATGCTTCTGCCAATACACATCAGTCCCCTTATGAAACCACTTTTAAATTCACTTGATTCACATTTCTGTTTGGATCTGCACCAAACATCACACACTCATTAATATCAGTCCCCTAAACATGTCTGATATATTTATTTATTTTCATCAAAATGCATGAATCATTCTCTAATCTACTAAAATGCTACCAAAAAAACCATCTCGCATTGTTAAAGAAAATGAAGAACATTTCCTGGATTGGCAACCTGATCTGCAACTTCATTAAACGGGTTCTTCTCTGATCTGCATCACACCCTTCCACCAAGTTTTATGGTGATCCTTCCATTACTCTATGTGTAATTCTGCTAACTAACAAACAGAAAGACAAATGGAGACCAAACCTTTACCTGCTTGTAATAATACAGCTTTGCAGGACACAGCTTGATGAATAACATACTTAAAACTGGATGCAGGTTTTTGTCATCCCTTTATCTGATACTGTAAATTACAATTTGGCTTAAATATATTCCTAAAGACAGGGGAAACCTGAGAAATTGCAATATCTAATTTTTTTGTATAGAAAAATATTTTTATTATTATCTAATATATTTTGTAATATTGTTTACCTCATTTCATTGTTCTTTACAAGCCCCAGCCTTTTTGAACAATTCAAATCGTTTTCAGAGAAGAATGTTTTTAATTAGCAGACACTTATTCATTGTTCATTATTATTAAGATAAGAAAAAGTACCTGGGTTATAAGAGTGCTGATGTGTGGCTTCACTGAAGTGCGTGTCTGTGTGCGTAGAGTGCATACATAGTTTTGGCAAGCCAATTAATTTGTTTATGAGTGTGCTCGACAGGCTATTTGACCTCAGTGACAGAAATAGTTGGAGTTTATTTAGCAAGCTGACGACGTCCATATTAGAGTTGCAGCGGGTCGACAGATGGAGAGACAGATAGATAGATTGGAGAGTTAATGATTAGTAAATGCATCTATGCAAACATCAAGCTCCTGTAGTAACTAATATCTCACTGTATATTAATAACGGTCTTGAAATTGTCACATGATAGTGGTTTATGGGGATTAAAGTTCGCCACTCTATGATTCCCTTCAGCTCTATCAAGTGTTTCTCTGGCTTGCAACTCCTTGTTTTGTATTTATGACCTGCAGCTTTATCCGATATTGCTTTCTCTGCAGCATTGTTTCTATGAGCAGCAGCAGGCAGTGGTTTTCAGTGAAAAAGCAGTGATATACTGATTGTAAGCTACCCTCAGAACACCAATACTATTGAGGACATTTTAGACTTCAACAAAGCATTGACTGTAGCAGCTCATGTGGCAGATATGTGCTGGAAATAAGACTTATTTCTATCAGATGGCCACAAATACATCAACTGCTCTTAAGGTAACTTGTAACACACAATTACCATTGTGCGTGGTATAGTGTCTGTTTTCCATATTGACACATAAGCAAATAGGTTTTTAAATCCAAGAGGTCTCTACATAAGTGGAGGTTCTGCCTTAAAGCCTCTGCATGTGGATAACAAGGTGAAAGGGTCTTTTTTAACCCTGACCATGATCTTCTCCTAAATCTAAACAAGTACTTTCCTAAACTTAACCAAACTGTCACTGAACACTGAGGCCAGAAAGTATTTTAGCCAGTAACGTTTCTGACAGAAAAACCCTGCAGGGAGACTTCTCCTAACAGCCGTTCAGCCCACAGCTTCACTGATAGACTATATAAAGATGGACGACACGACTCCCACTTCCTCCCGCTATCATGAAATGAAGCCAATATATCCCGGATATGAATGCTGCCATCTTTCGCATTAGGAGTCGGTGCAGTAGTGATCTGAGGTAGCAAGGTCCGCCTGATACACACGCTTGACCGATGCCGAGCCGGTCTCAGCTGTCCATTATGATGTTTAAACCTGTTTTTATGGCATCAAACAGATACAGAAATCTCCTGGAAAAAAAATCTATTTGTGTAGCCAACCGGTGGCGATGGAGATGCTTTGGCTTCACTTTTTGGGAGCTGTCATGTCCCCATCCCACAGACTATGGCTCCACCAATAAGGCAAGGCAGTCTGGTGGCCCTGAGAAGACGTCTCCATCAACTTGACAACACATGAACTGCAAATATACTCAACACAACCACAATGTGAAGAATTCTAGTTTGGAACGTGAGAGGGAACTAAACAGTTCATTGGGACTAAAACATCTTAAAAATTATCTTTAGTTTAGTTTGTTTTGTGTCCAACGCTCCTGGTTTTTCTGCCGCAGTAGTATCAGTGCAAGGGCTTCCCCTCAGTCGTAATGAACCACACAGGAAACAGGCTGTGGCTGCCTCCTCTACTGCAGTCATTTACTGTTTGCCTTTAACACCATTAGCCTGTTAGTATTTAGTTTTATCCCAATGTTTTAAGTGGATGCTTCTGCACAGCGAAAGGGAAGGAACAGACACATGGTTCGAGTTAAGAGAGCTCACTCTGTTAGTAGGTGTTAATGTTTATTACTGGTTTTAACGAGCAGCACAACATTTTGTGGGCTCTTAGCCCAAAGCTCTGTTAATTGATAGGAGAATGAAGGAAGTCTGTATTTTGAGTGCACGACTTGCAGGTGGCACTCACATTATTCATAGAGCAATTCAACAACAATCGTATGGTGAATGACTCACTGGTACAGAGCAAGTTGCTGTGTGTCCTTCGCTGTTCCCGTGCAGCAGATTTTAATTTACTGATACTATTTTCTATTGATGTATACAGGTACTTGGAGCAGAACTTTGCTAACTCAGATTGCATCTCTCTCTCTCTTTGCTCATACGATTTTATACTGGCTATCAGTATTAAAGGCGAGGGAGGGTTTCATTTTGTGGTCATAGTCTGTGGTTGATCGCAATATTACTGACAGGTGTGAAAGGTTCCTGGGACCTGGATCTGGACCAGAGGAGGTGGCCTGGATTAGGATCAAACTGAACTATGGTTCGGTGTGAAAACATTTGTATGGATGGTTCAGATTTGAGGAATTGTCTGTTGTCTTCGCCTCATTAAGATATAATGTTTGACGAGGACGTTCATTTTGCTGGTTCAGTAATTTTCTCAATTCAAACTGAGAGACAACTTTTTTTTTTAGGTTTTTCAAAGAAATAAGTGAACAAACCAATCAATATCAGTGATAGGGGATTTGGATGTTCTATTCCCATGCTAAAGTCTTTAGTCCACTCCCGAAATTGCAATGTGAAACCAAAACGAACCAGATCCAATAGTTAAAACATAACAAAGACGTAAACCTTTGTTCAAACTTTCAGGTATGAAAAAACCCTATTTGCAGTTTTTAGTACATTATTTGCATTTTACAGTAAGTAGGGGACTGGATTGATTTAAATATGCTGCACATGTTGCCCCCTCACAGAACAGTAAGACCATTTATGTCCTTCTGTCCTCATACCTCACCTTTCTTTTAGGACAGTCAAGTTATGAGAAATACTAATGAATGTACTGTGTTGTTTTTTTATTAGGCCGAGTCGGTCTCTACAGTAAGATATGGATTGATTTCCACTTTTGTCCAACTTTGGACAAACACACATGGAAATGAAAATAACCTCCAAATCTCAGGGCCAACACTGACCTGAGCTTTGCTGCTAATCTTGTGGACGATGTAAAAATGTGTATAATAGCAGCATGGAGACTGAACAAGAGCACAAGGATACAAGCAGACATTGACAATGTTCTGAGTACTGACACATAACTAACAATTTATTGATGCAGAGCACAATCAACCTTTTCAAAACTGCGTAAGTGGCCCAGTAGATGTAGAACCCATAAAGTCTTCATACACAAATGCAGTGGTTTATCTAAATATTAATATTAATGCTGGAGCCGGACTTTTAGTGTTACTGTTGTTGCAGTAAAGGATACTGATGGAGAAATGGTGTCGATTTCCAAACACAGTGATTCTGAATGTGCCACAGCGGACGTAAGGTGAATATCGAAAAAAAACCAAACCCTGCACAGTAAGACGGAAACAACTTTTTCCTGAACGGCGTGAGGGGCCACTGTCAGCCTTGGGACGGAGGGTAATTGACAGTGTTTTTATGGGGGTGTGATTGATTGCCTGATTAGGGACCCTGGCAGTAGCACACCTCACAGATGGCAAATTAAACAGTAGACAGATGCCCCCCCAACCCAACCCTTTACCCACTGCACAAACTCAATACACCCCCCGAAGCTCTGCGTGTCCTCGGCTCGGTTGCCCTCTCCTCTGCGTCCTCAACCTCTACTCTTTTTTTCCCGTCTATCTTCATTGACTTCTACTCAAAGGTCTGACTGATTACACTTTGTCCCTTTTGTGAATATCAAAAGTCTAATCAAATCATCATTGGGTTTTTATAAAATTTAATTGGGTTCAAATCAATCCATAAAATTATAGTGAGTCTTTCCAACATTCATAGTGAACAGCATGTGCTGGATTTTCAGTTGTGCGCGTTGGGAGCAGGGGCACAATATCTTAACGGCGGTGTGTGTGCATATGTGATGCACGTTGTAACATTCTGTCATGTGGCGTGTGTGTCTGCGCAGCACAGAGGAAGCTTGTAACCGCGGCCAGTGCATCATTAATGCCGTCTCGTGCAGATGTACCATCGTTCTTGACAAATCACTGGGGCCCGCCATCAGGAACATTACGGTCCGCGCTCCGCATCAGAAATACACATGTACCATGAAAGGAAACACAGGTTTTCCCTCTTCGAAATGGCGGAGGCTTTGGGGGGGGGATGTGGTGGTTGAAAGGCTCTGGGGTCTCAGTGAGGGCTAAGTACTTAGACAAAGAAAGTAGGCCCGCCTTTTAATGCGCAGCTGATCAAGCTTTGATGCGCTCCCTCGCCTTGTAACTCCTTGCGTTTTCTTCTTCTTCCTCTTTTTTTTTCTCCCATCTCCAGCCCAGCAATGCCCTGCCTGCTCGTCCAATTACCCTCAAGCATGTCTTTGTTTTATCTCGCTTGACTGAGTGTGTTTTTAATTTTTAATTCTTTTTTTTTTCCTCAGTAAGGGCCGGTGCTCTAGCCAGCAAAGGTTCTCCTCCTTTAGCAGGACAGGATGTGGGAGTCAGAGAAACCATATTAATGCTAAAATTGCACTAATAGCTTTTACCTGTGTCTGTAACTTTTCGCCGCCTCTTCACTGAAGTGTCCCGTCGCTCTAGTGTCCTGTCGCTCCAGTGGTTTGGAAAGCATCTGTTACATTCAGTCCACGGAGCAATCACAGGATGCAGATGGAGCAGGAGCTAGTCATGTCTGAGGCTCCCTGCAAATGCCCTTTGCAAATGCCACAGACAGTGACGGGTAGGAGGGAACTGCGGATCCATCTCCATCTCCATCTGCATGCCTGACCAACCCAGGCGCTAGTGTGTCAAGCGTTGAACTTACGGTGAAATGAGCTTTGTAATCCAATGATATCTTGTCAGCTCAAATCTGCTGCTCAAGACGTGAAGTGCAGTTTCTTTTGTCCTTCTATTTGCTGGAATATCCAGGGGGAGAGCTGAGGGAAACATTGGGGGAGCTGCTGCGTGTCACAGAGGGGACTACACATGAAGGAATACAAATGCGGGGCACATACATCAGTTCGGTGTGGTTCTAGACTCCCACACACACACACACACACACATAGACACACACATGCACTGATACAGTCTCCCACCTACTGAGAGGGTCCCTGCTTGGTCTCTTTTTCTCCTTTTGTATATCCCGTACCACAGACTTTACTTCTTAGTGTGTATGAACAGAACTCAGGAGGAACAGAAACAGTAGGGTCTGAAATGTTCTGAACCAAACACTCACTCACACACACACTGTGTGTTTGTGTGTTTGTGTGTTTGTGTATTTGTGTGTTTGTGTGTGTGTGTGTGTGTAAGCTCTCAGACCAAAGAGTGCCAACAGCTCTCAACCAGCATTAGGATTAACCTGCTGATTGATTCTGGCAACACAAATAAGAACAGGAGAGGGAGAAGAAGGAAGAAAGAAAGAAATGATGAGACACTCTTTTTGGAAGGAAGGTGAGGAAGGAAGAGGACACACACACACACACACACACACACACACACACACACATATACACACACACACACACACACACACACACACACACCACAAGCAGCTTCAATCTGACTGGGATCCCAAATGGCTCACTTACAGGCTGGCTTTTGGCACTATCTCAATCTGCATCACTGCTCTCATGTGTATGTCCGTATTCGTGTGTGTGTGTGTGCACACGTGCGCATGCCTGAACCTGAAGTCTCATCCTCTCTAGTCCGTTTTAGATTTAGTATTTTTCCTGTCATTACTTTCTACTTTACTGTAGAAAGAGAGAGCTCTTTCTCTCTCTCTCTCACCCTTTTTTTCAGCAAACAACCACGTACACGCACACAAACAGACACACACACACAAAATGTTCGCTGGCCAACTGCCAGGTGTTCATGCCAACAGTCAACAATGTAATGACTGGGTGTGTATGTGTATTGACATCATTATGAGCTGCTATGACTGCAATTACCACTGCTGCACACTCTCTCACATATGCTCTCACACACACTCAAACACACACTCAAAAGTGAAATGCAAGCCACGTTTGAGCCCGGGCGGAATTCAGATCAATGCTCGGTGCTCCGTCTCACAAAGACCTTTAAGTGCCGAGGTTGAGGACTAGCTTTGCTCTTCATGACATATGATGATGATGCTATTGTACAGTTGCACAAAGTGATTTGACATGATATGGATTTTCCTTTTGTTTATATATATGTTTAAAACTGTTCATGAGAAACTGAAACCTGGCCCTTTTTCCTAAATGAATAGCTCAGTCCTTTCAATGAAACTACACAACTGATTAATTGAACATGCTCTTTAATCTATATCCAAATTTAGGCCATTAATGCGTCTATATGTTCTCAAATGTCTCAGAGTAACTGCAACAAATAGTTAACTGCAATCAACATATTGTGAATAAAAGGTTTTATGAAATTGTGGCAATCAGAACCTAAGGACGTTACTGCATTAGGCGTCAACAGAAACAGTGATTAAACGTGTGCTTTTGGAGATGAGATGATGTGTTTGTCTTTTTGTGTTAGATAAGAACTTCCTTGAAGTTTATCTACCACAATATAATACTGTACTGTGAGCATGTGAAGGCACAGGTGGAGGACCAGCCAACAACCGTTAGTTATTTTTGCTTTTCGCCCGGTTGAATCTTCACGCAGCTTCTCTGTCTTCCCCCTGCTCTTTTTCTTCCTTACTTTCATCTGGTGGCTCCATGGAATTGATTTCTACCCGCCTGTCTGCTACCTTTGTGAGCAACGCACCATCTGGGGAGAGGGAAAAACGAGAGCGATGGAAGGCCCTATTTTTCCTTCGAGGAGGGTTTCACACTCCTCCCGCGAAGGAGGCTTTTTTGTGCTCACCCCTCTCGGTTTTTTGGAAGAGAACAGAGGGAATATGTGGGCACAAATGCATCAGGTTCGGTCTGGCTGGGTTAGCTGGAGGACGCTGAGGAGACGGGTAGCCTTCAACCCACAGAATCAATTCACCAGCAGAAAACTTCTTCACTGCACTAAATGATAATACACCTTGAGAGGCTTGGCCCCTGACACAGGAGAAAAATAGCTGCGGGAAAGAACTGTCATGGGACATATATATATGTATTTTTGTCAGCCTGCCCAAAGTTGGCTCAATCATCGTGTGTAGGCCCACTGTAACACTGTAACGACAAAATAGTTTAGCTGTTTCTCATGTAATGTTTTGAGGTTTTTCTTACCTCGGATCGACATTATCCTTAAATCTAATCTTTACTAATGATGTGAGGCCATTATGCCTCATATATACCATGACCCTTACCTGTAATCCAGCTGTAACTGAGCTTTGCGTTTCCCACTGAAAAGCCTGACACATGTTCATGATGGGTCAAGTTAAAACTTCCTTACCTTAACAGGACAGTTCCAAAAAGTACATCTTGGAATTAAACGTATACCTGTTATAGTAGAAGTCATACCAGGTCATAATGTTCCCACTGTGAAGAAGTCGTGGGAACTTTGGAAATTGCAAGACCTTATCATTAGAAAAAAAAGAAACAAAGAAAACTAGACAAACAACTAAACAGAGCCAGACAAATGTTTTCAGTCTTTTTGATATTCCCAAGAATCAATAAGAGCTTTTGGGGAAAGGCAAGTAAAAATATGGTCAAAACTCCTGAGTCGAACATTTATTTAATCACATAAGGGAGAGCTGTCAAGTAACAGTGGGACTTCTGTGTGTGTGTGGTGTGAGGTGGGGGGAGGGAGGGAGGGAGAAAAAGGCAGAATGAAATGAACCTGCAAGTAAAAGAGCCCTAGATGATGTTTTCTCTGCTGGAAAGTTACAGTTAATGATATAGTGCATTTTGCTAAGTTGTGTTCTTGTAAATCTGGTGTGTTCACTGTTATAGAGCATCTACAGTATTTAGTAAACTTGATCCTGTCTATCGTGTAAGCAGAAGACAGTAGAAAGTATTTGATGAAAACTGCCTGGTTCACACCAAAAACAAAGCAAATCGTGGCACTATAAATACTGTTGTTAAAACGTCAAAGAAGCCAGCGCTGTCACGTGTCACAAGAGCATCTAGGTGCACGCAGCTTGGGGAACTTGACTGATGGGATAGAGCTGAGGCCTCTGTGCAGACCAAACACCCTAACCAGGGTTTAACCAGACCCCACATTAGTACCTGACCCTAATGATGCTTTTGGGGATGATTGGGACCAAACTGCTGTATCTGGGTTCCAAAATCCTGTGAAGAACCATCACGGCAGAACAGAGTCTGATATAGCATAGAGTATTAATGGCACTGGCATTGGAAAGACACATAACTTATGGGTGTAATGTTTGGGCGTCCTTGTACTTAGTGAGGCTGTCAATCCTCACTTCAGCTTCGTGAAGGGTGACAGTTTGTCAAGGAGCCACCTCCTGCACATAATTGTCTCATTAGACCCACATCACCTCCACCACCACCACCACATTGAAAACAATGACAGAACTCAACTCCGGGGCAGAAATGCAAAGGACTGATTCTCCCTGTTGGTCGGGCTGAGCTGGTTTGCTCCATAATGACTCTTCTACTCTTGCATCTAGAGGCAGTAAAGAAGTGGAGCTTACTCGTATAAAACACATTGCCCTTACTCATTCTAATGAGACTAATCTGTTGAGGCATTATGGGTACTGAAGTAGAGGCGGCCACCCAAAAAATTAGAAAAACTCTACCTAAGCGACACCCCCCCCACCCACTCCTTGCAATTTTTACATGCAGGACCCACTTACTGTCAGCAGGGGAGCACTGAGACCCTTGAGCCCCCTCTGAGGCGCAACCTCCAACCCTTAACCTTGACTCCATCGGTGTTCTCCTTTAAAAGATCAAAGCCCCATCAATGCACAATGTTTAATCTGCAGCCATGTTGCCCATGATAGCAGCGTGGTAGCAAGAGCTTCTGAAGGACATGCATATCTGCTCTCAGTATGTATCCCACTGACCATTTGGCTAAACCCTTCATCAGCATACTGGCCGATAAATGAGATGAGCATCAGTCTGAAAGCAGATAATCCACAGATCTCTGTGGTCCTCGCTATCAACACTGCAATATTCCACACTTGCAAGCGAATCCATTTTGCCCAGTCTTCTACCCCGCCAAGAAATGAGTGCTCAGACCCCTTCTTTTTAATCTCTCAGTTGTTGCAAAAGGCATCAATTCATCTAAGTCGAGTGAATTCTGAATGCCAGTAGAATTGTTGGCAGATCATTAAAGGAAAAAAAGACTTTTGTTGTCTGTGTGGATTTCGGAACTATGTTTAAGGATTTTCTTGAAAATAATAAGCTGAAAGTACAAGCAGAACATGATCTGCAGGCCGAATTGTCAATAGAATTGAACTCGGAAAATGACAAATATTTGTGCAGAGTACTAAGAAGCAATGCTGTGAAAAACAAGTTGAAAAAGTGAATGTGAATAAAAATGTAGTGATTTAAGCATGCGTATTGAAAAAATGGTTAATACTATAATAATAATATAACATTGTGATGCAATGATGAAAGTAACAAAGTACGAGTAACATCACTTTACTTGTGCACAAAAAAAGTCCTATTTAACTGAGCAGTAATGCAGTAACAGTTATAGTTTAATCCTCAGTAAAATAATCAGTATGTCAATTCACACATTTTTATGAACTATTTATTTCCTCATGATTCATCAATATATATCTCCCAGTTTATTCTCTAGTAACTCATCATTATCCACTTAATTGTCCTGGCGCTGGAGTCATTAGAGAGAACTACTTATTAATGACTCATAATTTATCTGGTCGTTTCAAAATCACTCCTCATTCTTTCCCTATTAAATATGCAGAAATGTGTGTACCATAATGCCGACAAGTTAATGTTGCACTAAAATGTAGTCAAGTGGTTGTGTGTGTGTGTGTGTGTGTGTGTGCGTGTGTGTGCGTGCGTGTGTGTGTACTCCTCCCTGCTATTTCCCCTCATGTGTGACTTTAAATACTTGTGGGAGGGAAACCTCTATTAAATGTCAAGCAGAAAGAGCTGATGCTGCAGTCACATCTATAAGGGTCTCACCTAGTGAGACATTTTAAATGATAAGGCTTTCAAGCTGAAGCTCACTGACGCAAAGGCACTTTTTCTTATTTTTTTTCTTTTCCTTTGTTTTTTTGCACACACAAATGCACAATATTGCGTTGACTCCATCACAGCTGACATACACTGAGCCTTACCTTTTCAATGTGGACTGCAGTTTCTTTAATGTCATTTCTTCTGTATGTTCCACTATAACTTGGTGAGTAACAGAAGAGGAAGGGAAGGAGAAGAGAGGATGTGGAGGCAGAGAGGAATAATAACTGTGCAGATGAGGCCATCACGAGCTCTTTTTTTACCTTCTGCTTTGACATTTACTACAATCCTGGTCTAGTGTTGCTAATGTTCTGTAAAATGTGCTCTCCTTGTGTCTGTCTCTCTCTGGCACATACTTCTTCTACTAAAATCTAAATCGGAGACACCAGAAAATAGGAAAGCTGAACATACTCTGCTGTGCATTTTCTACCTTTGTTGACTTCAGTTTTTTTAAGTGTTGATTACACTGTATCAAAGAGATGTTGAATCAACCACAAGGTGTGATGGAAAATGACCAGTCCTCATTACTATTAGAGCCCTGAGGTGCCAAATAGAAACGCATTCTAAAACCTAAGCGTTGTTTAGAAGCTACCCCCTACGGTTTCACGAAGAACCGACAGAACTGCATTTCAACTCCGACTGATTTGTAAATGTTTACAAATTTCTCAGCCTCTGACATGTAATAAAAAAAGTTGTAAGTTGAAGGTACAATATCCGAAGAGCACTGGTTCTCCTTAACCCTTTTTTATGTTTATGACATATCATGTCAAATTAGAGCTTTATTTATAAGCATTTCTTCTTAATTACAACTTAATTGTCATTGTTCTCAAAATCTCAGTAATAATTTTTCTTCAATTTGGCCCTAATAATGCGCTGTAAGAAAGATGGAGTTATATTTACACCTTGCACTCCTATCTGCCAACTGATAATGAATTAGTTTCACCTGTCAGTGCCATCGGTTTGACCCTGGGTTCTGATCTCCCTGCTCCTCAGCGCTGGTGGAGCGACTCTGTGATTCGTTCTCAAAGTCATCGTGGTGAATTTGGGAGTTGGTGGAGGCTCGAGCAGAGGCAAAACAGGCCAATGACCGAGATACTGTAGCCATGATTGCCGAGATCTGTGGCCTCCTGCGATTGGTTCACCGCCAGCTTTTGTGGTTTGACTTCCAATCGACTTCAGCTCCAGATGTTCCCAGCTAAATGCCCAGTGTGTGTGTATGTGTGTAACATGGTTTTGGCCATGGATGTGACCATATGCATATTTGCAGGGGAATGAGGGAAGTGTGATTTTTTTTTTTGGGGGGGGGATTTTCATCTAGCTGTTGTCTCATTTTCACCTTGCATTAATGTCTTCTGAGTGGTCGAACACAATGATGGTTGTTCGAGTGGCACAAAGGTATTCTGCGGATCAAAATAATTCAAAACATTCATGACAAATGGGAGGTCAGTCCCTTATAATGAAAAAAAAGCAAAGGACGGCTGTTTTGCATTTGTATTCAGACACTGTGTGAGGTGAAATTAATCACAGCAGTAACTCAGATACCATCAGTGGTACTTTCAGTGGAAACCGAAATGTAATGCAGCTAAAAACACTCACGCTCTCTCTTTTACTCCACTAAGATCTAAATCTCATCTTTTCTCTATCACCAATACATTTTCCATCTACATGTGTAACCCACAGCTGAATGCTACAAGTTCATAGCTCTTCTCTGGAGATTAGGGAAAACGTGTTCTGGAAACTTAAAAAAAGGTCTCAAAGGAACACAAAAACTGGCAAAAAAGGCTGAGGGAGCGTTGGGACAATAAAAAAGTTTAATTATAAAACAAATTAACTGCTTAGCATATTGAACATAGCTGATTTGTGTGAGCTTATCTGGTCCTTTTCTCTCTCCGCTATAACCGTTGTAACAGTGATTTTAAGTTTTGATTTATTTCAACTGTTTTATAACTCGAGAATAGTTAGTTTCCTTTCTAAGGCAGAGCAGCAGCTGTGGCCCTTGCTAGTGAACTTTCAGTTTCTCTTCAGCAAAAGCACAGTCCTTTAATTTCTCCTGTCGACATGAGGCTCGAGCCACTGCAGGCACATCATTATGTTGTAATACACATCCAACATGGCCTCCAGTTGATTGTCTTTCTCCATTTTGTGTCTGTAAAAGTGACAGTTTCAAAATGTGTCTCTCGCTTTATTCTGTGAACAAATATTAACCTTATCAAAGCTAAATAACATCAACTACTGCCATGCAGCTGAAAGCCAGTTGAGCCTATTATTGGTAAAATACAGTAGAATAATAACTTGATGAATTCCCTGCAGAAGACTTGATTACCTGTGGCTTTCTGTGGGGAGAATTCAGTAATCATTTCCTTTGTTTGTTACTTTCTTTCTTTCTTTCTTTCGTTCGTTCTTTCGTTCGTTCGTTCTTTTCTTTCTTTCGTTCTTTCTTTCTTTCTTTCTTTCTCTGACCTCTCAGTTGGACCTTCCAAACAAAATGTTATTTTTATCCGTTTTCTTTTCTTTTAAAGAAATGAGGCAACATTTACAGCAATTATCCGACTACATTCATCCAAGCATTGTATGTACTGTATGTAACCTTCCTTTGAAAAACATTACAAAACCCTCACTCCACCTCAGCATCGACCACTTAGCCGTGAGTCTATGTTTCCCTGGAGGGGGAGTTATCACCGCTGCTCTCCCTGCTGAGCTAATCTCGGTGCTTCCTTGTTCAGAACAGAGGTCAGAGTTTAGATGCCAAACAAAAACACTGTACATTTGCTACAGACACTGAGCCCCAAACTGCTTTCTTAATGAGAAGGCTACCTGTAGGTCTATACTGTGTCTATGTACACGTAGGGGAATGTGTTTGCTTTGCTCCCACTTTGAAATCACTAGATTACTGTGTAATGCCACTTAGTGACGACTTTAGGTACAGTACATGGGGACAGTTAGTTTGGTCGCTAGTTGGATAGCAAACCCAGACTGGAGGCAACAAATCTGACACCCCTTGTCTGAGGGTGCAGTACCATTTATAGCTCACTTGAGTTGCACAGCATGAGGTTATAGGCTCTCGTCTAACATCCCTATGGGTAAATGTTCTGCTATTATAGCACAGTGCTGCTGTAGAGTGAGTAGGGGGTCTCTCGGAGGGCTGTGAGGGCTGATCCACTCTCTTCACGACAGGCTTCGTGGATGACATGTTCCCATATTCCCTGGAAGTGGAGGAAAGAAAAGGCTGGAGCTTTAATTGTTGGTGCATCGCATTATGTTTAAAATTCAACAGGTTTTTACAGCTGTGTCTCTACACTCATTATCTCAGGCTTTCACCCCACGTTATTTCCTCCTGACAAATAGCTCTGAGACAGTATTTTAGATTACAAGGTGGAGAAACTCTGGGACAAACTGCTGCCTGTAAATGAATAACATTTGCATAAAATATCGAAAAGAATGAATAATGAAAAGCACAAATGCAAATGCAACATATGCAAAAGAAATGTATTTTTCTCTTCATTCTGGCCAGAGAGTTTCATAAATTCAGTGTGTGGTTGTTGATATAGAATGCCAAGATATATTAATACCAAATACCGAACATTTTCACAGTATAATTTGAATTGTAGGCCTGTGTTAGATCATGTGGTGAACACGACTTTACACTGGCAGGTAGTTCTGCTTTCATGCGCATGCTGTACACACTGTTTACAACACCTGCACCTTTTAATGCCAATTCCAACAATGATCTACTCCTTTTCATTGTGTGTCGTGTGTAACAGAGAGAGAGAGCGAGAGAGAGAGAGCATTCTTTTATTTGCCAGGGTGCATGACTACAACAACCTTTTATGACATGTTTTCATAGTTCATGTCTGACACTCACTCGCATGTGTGTGTGTCTGTTCACAGCAACATGAACATTCATGACAATGAGCTGCATAAGAGAAACCTCTCATTGGCTGATGTATGTTAAAACCTGAGCCCAACATACAGGACATATAGGACCGGGAGATGGCTCTGGCTTTTATGTCTGCAAATAATACCAAGAAATTGCAGTAGAAAAATTTAAAAATAAATATTGAAATCAATGTGTTTGATTGTAGAAACAATGTCATAATGGTGGACACTGGAAGAACTGACAAGCTTAGTTATGGAAAATGTTTTTAAAATGGAATATGGGCTGATATAACTGTAGATGAATAGACGGACAAATAGAGATGATGAGAGAGGGGAACAGTTGGGTTTGAATAGGCCGAAGTATTTGTCTTAAACAATCTTCACTTTACAGGTTTACCCAAGCCATGCTTGCGGTAATGTGTTTTTGACTCCCATTGACTCTCTATTGCATTTCATTGAGCACGCCGCAATCGCCTTTCCTCTCTCTTTCTCCCTCTCTCTTTTTTTTATTGCTTCTCATCAGCGGCGGGGGAAACAGCCCAGCTGCCGCCGTGATGCCACTCACGGCCAATGTGCCCTGACAGATTCCAATTAAGTTGGAAAATGTAACGTATGAATATTAGAAAGTACTCTGACACAAACATCATCCCCTTCTTTTGTTGCATTATGCAGCTTGTAGCCGGGGTCTCTGCTGGTCCGCCATTTCCATAAAGTGCATTTCTCCACCACCTCCCCCATTTCTCACTCTGTCTCTCTAGTGCTCCCTCTCTCCCCTAAGGCTGTTTGTTAACGGTGGTAAATATGCCCACCATGCACGCATAAACTCCCCATTTAAGGCGCACGATGTGGTTTTGTCAATCAGCGCATCTCTATTCGGCTTCCCGCGTTCGTTCCCATAAACATTTGTGGGTAGAGGAAAGAAATGAATGGAGACTCAACAGGAGAGAACAGATTAATACATGTAAACCTGTAGGATATCTGATTTCTATGTGCAGTGAATTATATCAGTGTTAGCAGAAAAGCAAGATATTGTCTCTTAGTCAGAGAACAAACTGAAAATTCTCCTCAAAATTCTGCCTGTGGTTTCAGTTTGTGTGTGTGAGTCGGGTTGTCTGACACTGAACTGGCAACCCCAATACTGCCAGCTGGTATAAAATCAACGCACAGCTCAGTAGTGCAGCTTCATTCTTACAGACTTCTGCTGCCCCTGTGCTGAATCAGAGCATTGCTCTCCGCTGCCAGCTCCTGCTAGTGTGTGTGTGTGTGTGTGTGTGTGTGTGTGTGTGTGTGTGTGTGTGTGTGTGTGTGTGTGTGTGTGTGTGCGAATAGCGTTTTTTCCCCACATTGTTAGAGGCATCAGGCTGAGCTAGAGCCAAGTTGTTGGGCTATAGACCATGTGTGACCTCATCTCAACCTGGCAACCCTCTGATGGCGATAAGAGGGATTGCCAATCTTCTCGTCTGTCTGCCTACTGTAAGAGCATTTGTCTCCTTACCTCGGCCTGCTGCAGCCTAACTCCTCTTTAAACATGAGCTAAGTCACAGACAGCAGAGGAAATTGGAATGGATGTGAAGACAGTAGTGGGGCACCGTGGAAATGTTCTTTACTGACTGTCATAACGGCCTAGTCTCAGACCTATCAGGAGAACACTGAATGAACACAAATGTCAGCAAAATATTGGCAACGGTGCTTTTGGAAATAGTGATCACTTCATGTGTGTAGATGGGATTGCCACTAGGTAATTCAATGCTACGTTGGCAAGTTGAATGTAGATTTACCACATTTGTTAAGATCGTCATATCTGTTTCTGACGTTGCAACTTTTTTCTGCATTTTGACATCAACTATAATAGATGCATCGTAGATTTTTGGAGGGAGACACAGAGACATGTTACTGCGCCTCATCATTGTTGGACTGTGGCAATTACAAAGAAGACACACAGTTATCTGACGTTTCTGCCAGTGCTTCATCCTGAAACCAGATAAGGATGATGTTTTCCTAGTCAAGCTGAATGTACATACTGGGCATAAACAATGCATACGGATATTTTACTGTCACATCGATCATCAAAACCTGCATCCTTCTGCTAAGTATTGGCACATTTAGTATTATATCAGGATAACACGGTCGGAGTTTGCTTTACGAACACTGGACAAGGCTTATGTCATTTCTCCTGTATACTTACTGTCTCATACTTTAGTTTCCAACACAACATCACACCCTCAGAATCAGCAGAATCAACACATCTTTCACACTGTGTCAACAAACCCCAGTTTTTCAAATGGAATTTACAGCTGTACTCATAAGCTGCTAATTTAGTGTTAATATGCACACACATACATATTGATTGAGTTTGTTCACGTCTAACCTGCGCAAAGAGACAGAAACATAAACATGTACAAATCAAACAATTGTCTCTCGTTGTCTCTTAAAGGGATAGTTCACCGAAAAAAGGATAATTCACCCATTATCTACTCACCACTATGCCGATGGAGGGGTGGGTGGAGTGTTCGAGTCCACAAGACACTTCAGGAGTCTCAGGGGTAAACAGTGTTTCAGCCCAGACGACCACTTCTTCAGACGTAATAAAACAACAGACGCTCGTGTGGTGTCATCCAAGCGTCCGGAAGCCCCAACATTCATACGTCTGAAGAAAAAGTCACAATTAACTTCAATTGTATTGCATTCGGCCTCTGAGACTCCATAAGGGTTTTTTGGACTCAGACCCTTCACCCATCGACATAGTGGTGAGGGGATAATGAGTGAATTTTCATTTTTCTGTGAACTATCCCTTTAATATCTAACAAACCACACAACACATTTACACACTCACTATCTTCTAAACACTCGGTGGGTCGTCACATTTGCTTGTTCTGTCTGTGGGAGTGGATTCTTTCTGAAGGCAAAAATCCCATTGTTGTGTTTGCCTGAGGCTAAACATGTTGACTGAAATTGTGAATCGTTACACTCAGTGTGTGAAATTGTCTCATAGTAAACAAAAACCTGTAAATAATCCTGCAAAAGCTTTTGTATTTACATTTTTCTTTTACAAGCCACCATGCTTTACCATGCATTTTTTACAACTGCTACTAATCATAAACTGAATTTAAAGAATGACACATTCACAACATGACAAAATCCGTTTGCAACTGGAGCCACTCACAATAAAACTTAACACAACTCAGTGACGTGCAAAATGCAATTACCATTCCAGTGCATTCGTTTTAAGCTTGTTTGGCCCACGGGAGGGAAGATGTTTCTGTGGATGATGACATGTCTGCTGTTCAGCACACAGAATGAGGAAACTTACTTTACCCCCAAGTTTATATTTGATGATGTGGTAATGTCAGATTTTTTTTAAAGAACGCCACAGCAGACCAGCGCATGCAAAATATCCAGCTGCATTCCGCCCACTGTCCTTGACTCCTTCCTTCACCACTGTCCAAAGCCTTTTTTTCCCCTCTCACTGTGATAGCAGCTGAAGTAAAGATACTATGACTGGGGCACCGCCGGGGTCAAGGCTGACAGCTTGGTCGCTAGTTGGATAGCCAGCCACTAGCGCCCGAAGCCAGGAAGTTGGCTCAGTACAGCATGCGCAGCTCTACATGCATGGATGTGATGGCTGCTCCGACTGGACCAAAGAAAGCAGCGAGATAGAAGAAGTCCTGAAGAGTGCACGTTGAAAAAATAGCAGTTTATCAGCTTCAAAGGCATTCCATGAAGATATGGAGGAGAGGAGAGCACCGGGTGGAGAATTATGTGTTGGCAACATATCCTCCCTTCCTGGCTGAAAGAACAGTGGACTGTGTTGAGATGTGTGTGTACGAGCACACATCCAAGGTGTGTTCATCAGAGAGAAATGGAGAAACTAAAGATGTAATAGGTGATATCGGTATTCTTTCAAATGCACTGCTGGAAATGAAATCACCACCATTCTGCAGTGCTTGTACTAATGCCTCTGTCCCGGGTATACCTCCAGCTCTCCTTAAATCTCCTTGTCTGTGTTCTCCCTGTTGACATCCAGGGATATAAAGGCACATTCAACCACACATCTCCCAAAGCGAGAGTTGAGTAAAGACCATTGAATGCCAGAACAATGGGGACAGTTTTGTCACCTCGAGGCCCAGAAATCGACAAGGGGAATGTTTTGTTTTGGTGCCAAAACCAGGCACGAGGAAGTGGGGACTAGGGGGATGAATGTGACTGTTACACGGAACATTGTTTGTGCCCTCCATCTCTATTACCATAGGCAGTTCATTATGTTTTGGTGGCGTCACGCTGGTTGCAGCACTGCCTTGGTCGTGACAGATTTGTGATTCTTTGGCAACATTCAGCAAACGGAGTGCGGGTCTGGGTCGGACATTTCTCATGGGTTATTCTGTTTTCCTCCTTATCTATCGCCCTTTGATTCTCACTCAGTCTCGGTTTCTTGCTCTTTATTGCTCTTTGTCTTTTTTGCCTGGTGGTCAATATTTCTCCTTCTGTATCTATTTCTCCATCGCTGTGTTTTTTACTCTTGTGCTCCCTCGCTAAGCAGCGGAGTCAATCCCCAGCATGGGAAAACTGCATCTCCACACACAGGGGCTGTTATTTTGGCCAGCCGTGCTCCGATAGTAATATGTGGTCTGCTCTCTAATGTTACCCTCGACCAAAGGTGGACCTCTGCAGCCAATTCATCTTTGGAACACACACACACAAACACACACACACACTGTACTCTAAACACTGGCATTAGCCTGTGCGTGTCCTAAAATACACACATGAATGCACAAAAACCATACACTCTCCCTCCCGCTGCTTTTCCTGCATCAATTGCTGCAGCCAGTTGACCTTAGCACTGGGAAAACCGGTTTAGTGATGAGATCAGTGGCCACTGGCAGGCCCTTTCACCCGCAATCTCATCACCCCTACTTACAGTAAGTGGATGAGAGATGGATTGAGAAGCGGGGCAATGGCGGATGGGGAAGTGCACTCATTTGAGGGTCCTGGTGGTTTGGTGAAGGGCTGGCGTTTTGCTCCAGGTGGTCTATGAATCAGTGATGGAAACAAAAACTGGTTTTAAAAGCAAACTGAAAGACACGTGGAAGAGGACTCTGTTGTATATGTTGAATATTAAATTTTTTAATTGTTTGGATAGGGCTGTATGTTGACTGACAACTGTTGATACGTGCTGGATTTACCAGATGCAGTCCTTAGTATTAACCTAGTCTTAACATTTGAAGCGACACAATGAAAGATTTGCTCTTGGCTAGAGTTTCGCCCCCCCATGCACACTGTACACTTGCATTTGTTGACAAGCTGACGGAGAAGAAACCAGCAGCCTCAGAAGCCAAAGAACCTCGACTGCACATTCAAACGTTTCTGCCGTCTTTCACATTTGCAGCGATCGACTCAGTGTAGCTAACAACTTAATCATCAATGTCCGAGCATTGACGTGTGGACACTTGTATTGACCTGTATCTGCCCAGAGGAACCGTCAAATAAAAAGTTAAAGCTGGAGAAGACCAGAGAACTTGGACATAACAACATTAGATCATTTTAATATTCTTTCATGTCTCTACATCAAAACGGAGCCAGGCATTTAATAAAACCAATCTGTTAGGTTTATTCTTCAATGTGGGGGAAAAAAGGAAACCGCCTTATAGTCACATAGTCAGTCGTTTTGCCTTAATCCTCACTGTTAAGTGTTTGCTGCTGCAAACGGCCGTGGAAGGAAAATGTTGAGGAAACCAAGATATTTAGGTAGGAGGAGGAGAACATGGTCATTCTGCGAGAGCTCAGGGGCTTTATTCACACACTCATCTCAAGAAATACAGTACCTCACTTCTTTGAACACAGAGCAGACTAGCACTCATTTTCATGTTGGCTTCAGACTTTGCTTAAAAATACTTCAGTCAGAGAGATGAAGGAGGAAGGCCTTCAGAGGCAGTAGAGAAGAAGAACCAAACGGGGATTCATTGACAGATTTGCCCTTTACGCCTAGCTGTTACACAAGTCCTCTAAAGAGCCCAGTCATAATGGAAGCATAGCAAGATTTATCTTATTTTTATATTTTTCAACACCAACGCTATGCAAGCCTCTCTGCACTCCTCAAACAGCCTGCGTCCTACCCCATGTTAGTTTCCATTGTATAAAAGTAGGCTGGTTTTAGAAGAGAAGTTGGGAGAAAAAATCCCCTGTGGTGGCTTGAAATCCCATTTGCGAAGTGAGCTGTGGTACACGGGATCAAGCGCTGCTGCTAGACAAAGAAAACTGAAAGCAGGGTAGGAACAGTGAGGTTACAGACAAATCTAATTAGATGGAGAGATGGGCAGCATTAGAAGAGAGAGGGAGAGATGGAGTCAAAGAAACGCAGAGAGATGACGCCGGAGGGAGAGCTGACTCAGACATCACCACATTCTCTGCTTCCTTTTTCTTCCGACTCCATGGGACATTTTTTGGATTTCTGTAAACATATTCCAAGTTTGTTGAGTGAATATAATCAAAAATAAATCAGGCAGAAGGTTGCTTGACAGGTATCAGGCTCCCCTCCTCCACCTCCAAGCCTCTCTCTCTACATGCAGCACTGGCGTCTTCTGGCTCGAGAAGGTTACTTTAAAAGAACCAAAGTGAGCTTTCAAGTGAAATAAAACCTCTCACAAAGACGACAGTGAAGCTTTGATATCTAGACCAAAGTACAAGGACAAAAAGCCTTTTCATCTACCTCTTATATTTGATTAAACTGAAATTGGAGAGGCTGTCTGGTTTGCCGGTACAACAGGGTGACCCAGGTCAGTTTGACCACAGACGTATAAGGTTAATGCAGGGTGCTGTTGAAGAAACTGTAAAAAAGACAAGAAGCTCAGCTTCAGTACTGGTAACAGTAAAAGGTCAGATGCACATTTAAGCTGATTCTAGACATTTCCCTGAAAGTGTCCGGACATGCAGTAATAATAATAATAAACCTTATTTATAAAGCACTTTTTAAAAACAGAGTTTACGAAATGCTTTGACAGCAAAGCAAGAAAAGTAAATATAAGAGAAATAACTATTTTCAGGGTGCAATGTGACAAGGAGACCAGACAACCACGTTTAGGTGGTCGGAAAGAAGGTAGTGTTCAAATTAAATGAATAAATATATAGCTATGTGACGTGAATACTTGAACACATAAAAGCAGTAATATGACAATAAAAATAAATGAACAAGTAAAATAAAACGATAAAAACACAACATCCCATGTAAGCAAGTCTATAAAAATGGGTTTTAAGAAGTGATTTAAAGCCACTGACTCTGCGAGCCTCATCTCCTCAGGTAGGCCGTTCCAAAGCCGAGGGGCGCTAATGGCAAAAGCAAGGTCACCTTTAGTTTTCAACCTTGACTTTGGAAAAGCATGCAGCTCTTGGCAATAAGGGCCGAAATGTCTAGACCCAATTTTCCTCACCTTCTCCGGAGTTCATGTCTGAAAGCTCAATATTTTGAGTAACGCACAGGTTTGACTTGAGCTGCCGTCCTTCAAGAAAATAAACTTTTCAGCGGCACCTTCCAAGCCTCCCAGTTGGTGAGTGTTTATTATTGTGGTGGCAATTTTAGTTGAATAAAGAACAATGCCAACACATTCAAATGAGATGTGAGGGTGAGCACAGGGGAACAGGGGGATATCGTTGTCTTATACCTGCCGACATATTTGCGTGGAGTTCTTCCTTAAGGCTGCAAATGTACTGAAACCTTCCTTCACTATGAGCAGGCGGAGAACTCCAACATGCCAAATCATAGATTAGATCTGATTAATTCAGCGAGGCAGCCACTCTGCACTCTCTGGAAGGCTGTTCAGTTTCGTTGTCCTCACTTGTGCCCTTTGCTTCCTATGTCATGAGTGAGATGAGCAGAGATGAGAGTTAGCCCGTCACTTTTTCAGATATGGTTCAGAGAAAGAGAATGTCATATTGAAGTAGCCAGCACTGAAAGAAGAAGTAAACACACACACACAGCTCAAACAAGACCTCGCCAAGACTTTGTGGTCCAACTTAACGCTCAGTTCGTTTTTTAAAACTCACAAATAATCGACACTTCAAGGCAATGCAGGCTCACGATGCTGGTGGGTGAGAGCTGGGTCTCACACTCTCTGCCCATTTCGGTTGTCAGCTCTTGTCTACTTCTGTTGAGGATACAGCTGTAGAGCGCCGATTGCTGTAGGGCATTACGGTTGTTGTAGTATCCCCATCCTGACTTTCAGCTTGCAGAGCTTACACAGTGTGTAATGAAGCCTTAAACTTGAATTCAAACAAAAGTGAGCTGAGAACAGATGTGTGCTCTGCATCGTCAGTGTCATCTTTACCGACTTTAAAAAAAACAGTCAGGAAGGAGGAAGAATCGTGAGAGTTTTGAGACAAATTATTTCTCCAACTCCATTATAATTCTGATGCAACTACTTATTTCATCTCTACAAATTCTCACGAAGAATCCTGCACTGGGTGGAAAACCCTTGCGTAACAAATATATTTATATAATTTTGCGGGTATGGGCATCGGGGAAAATTAAGTAAAGGAGAACGTGCAGTGGGTGAGAACTTCATCAGAAATGTAAATGATGCATAAATGTGCAGTATTTTTTATCTTCTAAATAAGTTTATATTAAGCTGAGAGATTAATACATTGTGAGAGGCTTTGCTGTATGTAAAAAGTTTCAAAACCTCAAAAGCTTGCTGTGATTATTGTCAAAAACTATTCCAAGAACACAAATCAACCAACAAAACGAGAGGAAAAGGAGGCGATTGCCAATTTGATGTGAGTCGCCGTGTATGTGTGTTTAAATACGGGTTACAGGTTCGGTTGAGAGTCCCATGTCAACAGGTCCAGATTAGACTTGCAGACAATACTGGCTAACAGGTCCGGGTCCAGTACTGAGCATTGCAAGTGTAGGCAGGTGCAGGTTTGCAGAATGTACGACTCTGCTCTGATGCTTGTGAGAGGCCTGCAGAAGGTGGTCCCTGGATGCAAAAGCATTCCTAGCTAAAATGACAAGTGGGAGTGATTGTGCAGTTAAAACATCACTGTAAATAGGGATTGATGTGAAGGCGCACTGCTCACATATCTCAGTATGTTACAGAGCAGCGTTTTCTCTTTTTCTCTGGTTTTTCATTGAGCATCATCATCAAGTGCGCACGGTTGTCAGAGGCAGCTGCCATCTCACACGCTTTAATGTGAGCTCAAAGCTAGCCTGAGAAGGCAGGGGGAGACCTTTTTCGCTTTGTGATGAAAACAGAAGGAAATGCCAGGCATCACCTCGTAAACAAGGTTTTGATTTGAATGTTGGCTCGCAAAACGCCGCTCTTGAGCTGTCTCAGAGGAGTCCGTGGCAATCTGTAAATAAGGAGACCAAAGGGGAGAAATATCTAATCGTCCTTGAAAAGGATGTGCCACCGTTTTTTAATATCTTCTGCCCCGATGCCCAGAGGTATTGCGGCGGGGTGGGCGGAGAGTGGGGGAGGTGTGTGCGGCGACGGGGGGGGGGGGGGGTGTGCTGTCGGTGCCGGGTGATGGGGCATTACTCTCGCGCCATTGACTTCATTACAGTCTCTCTCGCATATCCATCCCTCACCCTCTCTAAATGCCCTTGCCAGCCTCTAATTCACTTAATTCCTTGATTATCAATTCTGACGGCATTCGGGCAGAAAGGTCAATACTTTTTTTGTCGCGTGTACCTGAACTCTGTAACACGCACTCAAAAATGGAGGCGCCGGCTTCATCAAAGCAGCGCCAACAGGATGGAAACATGATGTATTGCAATCATACACTACCAGTTGGTTTCATTAAATTTTCATGGCTCACACACTCCCAGGCATGGTGCGAGAGAACACACAAAAAGGTATGCATCAGCTCACACGAGGACAGGGGGGGAGAAAAAAGCATGAACACACTGCGAACGCATTTCTGCACTTGCTACGAACACCCATTTCCCTCCCTCTCTCCTCTCTTTGCCCGTCTCTTTGATGAGATCGAGGTTGCCATGCCGTGAGTGTACGCGGCAGACACACGAACAAGTGTTTCCCCCCGAGGAGATGCTATCTAAATGGGAAAGCAACATGACAACTTTGCTCCTAACAGCCACATAATCAAACACCACACCCACTGTTACACGCTGCCACTGCTGTTTGGGAGGCTTTCCACTCACCGCTTTATGCATGTAAAATATACAGAACAACCTCCTGTCATCTCCGGCACTAAAAGGAAAAACCCTGCATCTTTAGTGGAGTGTCCTTTTGTCCTCTGCAAGATTAAAATTAAATTTGTTGTTGGACCAACTTGACACAAATTAAGTTTTTCAAAGTAAAGTTAGCAACCATGTTAATATAACTTGTTAACGTTAAATTGAGTGTCAACAATTGAAGTATTTTGTAATCTGTAACCAATTTTCTTATTTTCTGCAAGATTCTAATGCTTTTTTGCATCTTTTTCAATGCTTTTTCACTTTTAAGAATTTATTTCAATCTAGTTTTGGTTTCGCTTCGCTTCGAAAAAAAACAAACATTGATTAAGCACGAGAGCCTTTTGAGGTGAAGCCATGTCCCTATGTCATTGAAAGTCTAGTGTTTGACATGATTTAGTGAACAACCTTGAGTCCTGTTCACTGCTGACTGCTCTGATGCTCGGTCCACAGCAGCTTGATAGAAGCACGTTGTCAGAGCTTCTAGGTTTGTTATTCTAGTTGTGAGGGCATCTCTTTCTGTCTGGGCTCACTTTTAGGTGGACAGATGAGATGTAGCTCGAGATTTTTTTTGAACTTTTCCCTTTTAAAGTTCTCATAAGACACTAAGACAGACTGACTTTTTCTATTTCCTGCACACACTAGCATATTGTTGGCAAAAATGAAATAATGTATATAAGGGCTTTGGTTCTGTGTCTAAGATGCATATGTAGGTCTGTGTGTATCGTCCACAGATCAGTGTCAAAGAGGTGCCCTTGTTGTCTTCAGGAATCCAGGGCCAGTTTGTTATGCCGCTGCACTTCGATAAAGCTGATGTCTAAGCCTGTAGAGTGTCTTGCTGTGTCATCCGTGTGAGAGGTGTGAGCTGTCATAAATCTGCGAGCTGCTGTCTGGAACGCGAGAATTGAACTCACTTGATGTTGAGAAAAGCTGTCTCTCCGGGCGAACGCATACAGTACTCCAGCATCTTGTTTGGTTTTGTGTACTTAGTGTCTGTGGGGGTGTGTGAGTGTGTGAGGCAAATGCATAACAGACAAATGTGTGTGTGTGTGTGTGTGTGTGTGAGAGAGAGAGAGAGTCAGAGACTGTGACAATCGTAGGATGTGTGCGTTATTTTAAGACACCACGTTGTGTGTGTTTGCTTGTGCATGTGTGTGCATGTATACATTGACTCAGGTATGTGAAGAGTAATGGCTGACGGTCTTGCAGTCAGAGCAGGTAATCCCACGCCACCACACTCGCACACACAAACACACACGCACACACAGATAACACACAATCCGGTATGACAATTTGAAAGTGGGATCTGTTACACTACATGCAAAGCTCTACCAAGCCTCTGACAGCTTGCCTGGGCTGATTTGGCTGATATGTCTGAGTAGTTTGGCTTCATTTCTCCCCCCTTGTTTCTTCTCTCGCCTTTTTCTTCATCAATCCCGTTTAATTAGTTGTTTCAGCCTGAGGAGGTTTCAGCTCACCTGGTCCCTTTTTTCCATGGTGGCAATAATCTAGTCCAAACAATAGTTGAATAGAGCTGCAGTTTATAATTCTGTAGTAATTATATCGAGAATTACAGAAGCTTCAAAGTTCTCTGTTGTTACTTGTCCCTCCTGGGTATATTGATATGTTTTCATAGCCATGTAGAGAGGCTCTGTGAGACTGCACTCAGATGGTATCTTGAACAAACAGAAGGTTTGGTCTAATGATAGATGAGAAGTCAGGAGATCACCCTCAGTCAGTAGGATTTAATGTCTTAGGACCACAATAGAATACCACCAAGAATACAGTGCATATCACTACTTAAATCATGGGAACGACTGATAGCACAACCACAAATTCAGACTTGACGATTAGCGGGGAAACGCTAAGCTAACTCCGCAAAGGAAAATGCAGGACGGATTACCACTGAACTTATTGGAAGAATGTGATATGGGTCAGGGAAGAATCCATACAATTTTAGGTCCAGGCATTTTCTTTTCACTTTCTTTGAGATAGGGTTGGTTTATTTTAGGTTTTCACTGATTTCCCATGGAACTAGAGAGGAACAAAATCAGGCATATATGATATCTATGAGTGTGTGAAAACCGGTGCTTCTTGATTGGCAAGGTCTGCGCTCTTCTCGATGCTTTGTTCGGCTCAAAGTGATATCTTGTGCAATCACTATCTTTCCAACCTGCATGCGTCACTTCACAGAAAGGACAACTGACATGGTGTTCCAGCGCCCCTGCATGCGTTCGCCTCGTGTATACATGCTGCTCGGGAAGGAGGCTGCGTGCTCGAATTAGACTAAATGCACACAGCCATCCTCTCCCTGCCCAGGTGCTGTGTGGCAGGCACTTCATTAGCCCGGCTCTGCAGATGGACGCTGATGGAAACAGGCTTTTTGAGCTTCATTCTTTGTGACTTGTTGTTCATTAAAATCAAATTATGTGTCAGGAAGCATAACTTGTACGTGCAGTTATTGCTCAACAAGCTCTTTGTCTTTCATCAGTGCGTGTCTGTGTTTGTCTTGCACAGTCTGCCCGACCAATTCGTCTCATTGTGCTAATTTCTGTGCACCTGACGGCTACATTTGGGACAAAGTTTTCAAAAAAGGAACCAATTTCTACCTTCTTCAGAACATGTGTTTCTTTTACTCATGTTTCATCCCTTTCCTGCACAGGTTATCAATTTATCAACGTAGTCTAGTGTTTTCACTTTAAATGTGGCACATAAAAGAAGTAGAAGTGGTAATGTTGCTGTAAAGAATTGAGAAATAAAAAGATCTGTGTCTTCTCACGCTCAGGCAAACTAAACTGAATCCTAACTAAACCCAACCTCCATCAATGACGGACAGCAACAAATTCAGTTTAAAAAATATGTCTTGTACGCACCACAAATGTCACTAAGTTCTAAATAATGAGGAGACTGAAGGTTAACCCTGTGATTCAGCACGGATGAAAAGGGTCTGGGATATATCTCCCCTTGAGATCATTATTACATCACTCACCTTCGACTAAAATTCTGTTTGAGTCCTGCTCTGTCTTTCTGTCTCCCTATCAGTCCTTTGGTCTCCATGATCCCGTCTGTAATTTCCTATCTTTTAATAGTCCCAATTTAAGCTTTGAGGTTAAACTTTAGCGCAGACAGATTAATATAGAATCTACAGACAAAAAGTATTGTAAGACAGAGTTTTTCTCCAGGCCTTAGCTATAACTTGCTATAGGCCTGTGCGTAAAGCAAGAGCAGTGGAACAGGCTGTATACACTATTTGATTATAATTAGTTTAATTAAGTGTATTCTCAAATAATTAATTAATAAATCAACTCTAAAATAAATCTCATCTTATGGAGAGTTTTGAACATCACGGCCCATGAACATGTAAGTATGCGAGAGAATCCGCCAGAGAAAGCACAGCAGGCCTGACCATAGATCCCTTACATCCACCTCTAGATTCATTGGATCAGGATTTTTGTTTGCATCTCTTTTTTTTCCAGAGATCGATAAATTATCATCGTATCTTGCAATGTTAGAGAAAATAGCCTGTCTGTGTGTGTGCGTTTGTGTGTGTCTGTGTCTGGTGTGTGCGTGTGTTTGAGGAGAGAAGAGCTGTCAAATTGCTGCGGCCTCCAGCTCTGTCTTTTCCAATCAATCACTTACCTTAAAGTATTATAACATCAGCTGTTACCAGCATGACTGCAGCCACAGTAAAACGGGTGCATAAATGTAATTGCCTTTGATTCCAGCGACACCCCGGCCATTATTGAATCAGCCAACACTGGCTAGTTAGAATCGATACCAATGTTATCACAGGGCCCCAGGTGAACAAGATATAAAGAGAAAATCAGGTGTGACAACATCCCCTCAATCATCAATAGAGCTGCCTCCTCTTCATTTCTCGCCATTGACTACATATTGAATGCTGATGAGGGAGAGAATTGATCTCCGCTCTCGCTCGTTCTCACAGGGAGATGACTTTACATGGGCAGTGAGCGAAAAAGGCAATCAGAGGAAATGGGTTGACAGACAGAGGATGGGAAAAGAAAGAGGTTTGAGGGAATTAAACGCTCCAAAGCGGGAGTAGAGTTGTGGAGTGGAGTTGCCGCTCTAATTGGTGGCGTCTGGGGGCTTTGAAGTAATCAAGACGGAGGGAAAACCGACTCGGGCGCTGATAAAACTATTAGTGGTTTCCGGAAAACCAGTCTGGCATTAGCACAGCTTTACGGTGTGTGGGAGATGCAGACGCTGGATAAGTGGAGGGGATCACTGTCTATACGTGCTGAAGAAGTAGCTCTATTTCACAGATTGCGTCACATCTGCAAGGGGGCTGTCTGTATCCGCGACTGTTGCACACAGCTGCGGTTATTTATAAGACCCGTATTATATATTTGCAGCTACTGAGAAATCAGACGTATACAGTGAAACTAAAAGATATCTCCCATGTTAATAAAACTGATGATACGACCGAGCACATGAGAGTGTACACCTGGCCTCAAGCTGTTTGTTGACTGACTTACTAAATAATAAATAATATCATGCTACCTTGAGGCGCTATAGGAAAAATCTAAATGGCATATTGAACAATGAAGATGATTATAAGTACAGTATGGATTTTGAGGGTATGGATTTTTGTATTATTGCATATTAAAAAACAAATTTTATTGCATATTTTCTTATACAGAATACATTAGAGTGGGAGTGGGTGAGACGTTATTTATTTAACTTTATTTAAAAATGTTTATATAAACAAAGATTGCAGATATGTGCTCAACACCGAATATATACAGCCAAAGTGACCTGAGAAATTGTGGACATAAAAGTAAAAGTGTACAATGAAGTGAATGTTATAATTCTTATCTTTAAAATGTGAAATTATATTTTTGTTCATTGTTGCAAAATTTACATTCGTTTTCTATATCTTAAAATTTGGAGGGATATAGATTAGTTGGATATATATCCAATATATGTAAAACTTTTATTGTTATTGGTGACACAGAAGAAGATGGAAGAGACTTTCTCACCTTGCACAGTAATTGAAGGATCTTGATGAAAGTGAATTTGGTGCCATTTCTAAAATGTTCATATGGTGATGAATGTGTGTGTGGCACAGGCTGTTCTACCGTGTGGCACTACCGGTGATAACTCCTCCCTGCACACCGTGGGCCTTTACTTCCAGCATATCGACAAGTGAGAGGCAAAACAATCTGAAATCCATAGCTGCGCATGATGAACGACACAAAGCATTTCAAAATCAATCAGGATTTTAAACGTGTTCTCATGTGCCACCAGCTTTATTGAGAGTCCATTTCAGCCAGATGACATTTTTAGTTTCTCTGCTTTCCTCGCACCTTGATATTCATATCATCTCCCGCAGAAAAGCCCTAACAGGGAAATCATTGGGTGTTGTCAGCCAGCAGGAAAGTTAGACCATCAAAGATAATTGCATGCTAATGTTCAATAAGCCTTGTAAGTCGCTGAAGATAAGTGTGGCTGCCAAACAGCCTTGCCAGGGGAAAGCACACCTAATCCCTTGGCTGTGGCCGGGGGGAAAATTAATACTTAGCTCCTCTGGCCAGACGCTTCCAGTGTGCATGGTGGAAGAAACAATTACACAACGGGCCACCAGCGCCCAAATTAATGAATAACCGAGGAGATTCCCATGTGTACACACTCTAACAAAGATGCATCTACCTGTGCACGAGCTGTGCAAACAGCTAAAAATCGTACGGAAGCAGCAGAAGCGGACTGTTTGTTCGAGTTCACTGGACGATGACGTTTAAACAGGAGGGCCTTGTCGTTTCACCATGCAAAATATTCATCATTTTCACCCCCTCCTCTCTGCTGTATCCTCTCATTGCATGGTGGTCTGGATCTACATTATAAGTTATTAAAATATGCCTAAAAAACAGATGCATATGTTGAAAACTAAGTAAATGGACTTCTTCTTGCTCTTTGCTCTTTTAAAGACTATTCAATCACAAAAATGATACTCATATACATGATCTTTGACATGTATTCTAGTGGCATTATTGTATTTAAATCTGTCAACTGGCCGGTTTTGCTGTTTGATATTTTCTTGCCACCATTTGTTCCCATTTGGACACTTTTGTTGAGCTGAGGAAAAGGTCTTGGAGACGGCATTTGTCATCTTGTCATCTTCGAAGACTGAACAGTGACACTTCTCCACCCAATAAAACGCTACATGAGGTGATATCAACAGGATATTATGAAGCAGGAGGTTATAATGGGAGGAAATTGAAAGTACTCAGGAAGAAAAGAGGACTGAGACAGTTTTCTTGTCAAAGCAGGAAATAAAATGTGAAAAGAAAACGCAATTCTGTGCCCTGACAACATTTCTCTATGTTGTGACAAATTTAATTACTAATTAGATTATGTTCAGTCACGATATTTTTTTAATGAATGAAGTGCTACATTTATTAATGGAAGTGAGTACAGGTATTTCCTACATAGGCTGAGATGGACCAAATGACTGCTCCACAAAAGTGACACCAAAGTGGCTTGATCGCCCCCTGGTGGCTGGTCATGAATTCCGCCTCCTCCATGTCAATGAATGGGACATGGACCAAACTACAAAAAGTCAAAGCACTTGTTTGATGATTTTTTCTCGAATATGTTTTCTGTCATTTTAGTTTGTTCTAATCTCACTATTGTTTGTTCAACTATTACTTTTTATGGAATTTTTTTTTTGATGCTATAAAAGCTTTCAGTTGGACCTAGATCACTACTTCGCAGACTGTGGCTCCAAATGTGCAAGAAGGCATTTTTGTTTCCAGAATGTTTTAGCTTCATTTCTGGATCGTGGGAGGAAGTGGACAAGCGTCGTCCATCTTTATATACAGTCTACTCTCTCACACACCATGCAGAGACTGGGTTAGGGTCTACAGTCCTGTCTGTTGTGTAGACCACAAAACCACTTTGGGTAAGGTAACACAAGTCTGTGGTTTTGCTAAATCATAAATAGACAGGTTGGCCTTTTTGTAATATACCAGACCTCCCCTACCTAAACACAGGGCTGTAAGTTCCTACATATAAGCTTAGAGATATTCACTAATAAAGTCGTAGAACTATGTATAAAAAAAAAGATTAAGATAAGAAATAAACCCCTTAACTCTCATTTCATCTCCCAGGGAATTTTCTTTAGTGTTTCCCTTGCAAACACAAATAGTAATGCATTCTGTTTACTACAACATACATGTATGTAAACACACACAGTGACAGCACAATCCATTCTGCCTGACCACCGCAGCTCTGTGCTGCCTAGTAATTTATGGCTGAGCCTGATATCTTATTACAAGATGTATTTGCTCTCTCCTCTAATAAGAACATAGATTACAGGCAACACTGAATTCACTATCTGCATCCCAGCGGATTGCTTGGCCTGCCCGGGTGTTAGCTTATATCTTTTTAAGCGTCAGCATCTGGCTATTTACATTTATTCGCTAAGCTTTAAAACAAATTATAATCGATCTGGGGCGTGATGAAAAGGGTGGTCCTGCTGCAAGTTAACAGGAATGCAAGGTGACAAGGACAGCGGAATCACAAGCGGCTCCTGTGTGGCTGTGCACTGCTAGAAAGAAGGACAGCGATGTGGATGTCTGATACGCGCAATTGGTCGGAGACACACACCAGGAAGTTTTAAGTTGAAATGGGACCGGAGAGCCATGTTCTATGACATGCCGCTGTCTCTCTGCTCAGGTTTTCTGTCACTCTCAACTCTGAGCTGTCAGTAGCAGGAGAGAGTATTTAAACGTGCATGAAACAGCATTTTAACTATTAGACTATGATCCCCACTGCAGCTAGTATTACATAAACTTCTTAATCTGTTTCAGGTAATCTAACATTGTTGTACTAGACAAAACAACTAACAAACAATACATCAATGTAAAGTTTGAGGGGCAGATGAAAAAAACAAGTGAGCAAATCACCATTTTTTTGTTACTAAAATTATAACTATAATCTGTTAAAATTACGAAAACTATTTTATCAAGATATTTTTGTAAATTAATGTGCATAATTGACAACATTTTCTTCGTCTGCGTGTCAGAGGGCATCACTTTAATTTTGGTGTGTGACTGATACAGTGACTCTGCTTTGAAAGATCATTGAGTCTATTTTTATTTCACCAGCACTTTGGTGAAATAATAAAATCAAATATTGAACAGAAAATATGATGCAGTTTGTCATGTTTTACTGGTTGATTTATAATTTAAATGTAATTGTAAACCTGATTATAGATTGTTTTATCAGCAAAGGTATCTCAGGAAAAGGACCAATGGGAAACACTAATGCGTCCAGAGATTCCTCCAGCAGCGTCTTCCTGTCATCTCGACACATCACACATAAATATTAATCCTTTCTGCTTGTCACTGTGTTCCAGCAGTTTAATGGAATAAATTATCTCACCGTGCTGACAGCTTCAGACATGACTGTTGTAACATGCTAGAAATCACGCTGTTATCTGACAGGCTGAGAGAGGAGGGAAACCCGGAGATGCTTGCTTGTGGATCAAGACGTGATATTGATGGTATTGTTGTGAATTGACGCTGCATCAAGGGAATCTTTTGTTTTTCTTCACAAGAAAAACTAAAATTGCCAATTGCAAGAAGGCGCTCTCTGAAATCTGAACCTTTTCTTCTGTTGTCGGTGGTAAAATTCAATCTTGGAGCCGAATTGAAGATGAATTCAACTCGGGGGGCGATGGCCAGTATCTTGGGGCTTTTATGGTCCGACTGGTTTCTTTTATCATGAGTCAAACTCTTCTCCACACAAAACACAAACAGCGACACTTGTTATAGGTTCTTTATGTCCAAATTACATTTTCACACATAAACAGCTATGTGCATATGAATACAGATAAAGTAAAAAGCCAATAACTGATGCATTTCAGTCAATGTGTTCCACCTCTTTTTATCTCCACCAGGACTGTTTACCTGCGCGCAACCAAAACCTGCTCAAACGTGATTGGTCAAACTAGAAAGAAACAGAATAGCTTTCAGTCCTCCGCCTACAGATTCAACTTTATAACATCTAGAGTTTATTTATCGAGATTAGGTAAAATTAAGAATTTAAACAAGAGGGGATGCTTTTCCTTCTTAGGAAAGAGAATTTGAAATCTCGTCTGACGTCACCTTCTCCTTGTAATAATCCTCTTCTCATGACTAGGTGATGATGTTGAAGCACCTTTGTGAGTAGCAGACTAGTGACGTTCAGTCTCTCTCCTCTCTTTAGTGACCACTATGATGCGTGTGGCGTTCTTGGCATGGCTGCTCGGTGGTTGCAAACCGTTGATCCGCTGAGCTGTGCCGTGCATTTCTGGTGGGGTTGTTTGGTTTTGCTCACGTACATTCTTCACTGCATTTTACAGTGTAAACAGTGCCAACCCCTGTCTGTGCTGTCCTGGGAAGAAGATCAGCTTTAGGAGCAAACATCACACGAGGAAGAAACTAAGCAAAATCACCACGTGTCCTTAGACAATGACGTTTGGTTTAAATGGCAGGATTTGAAATCTTACTGCATGGATCATCACATGACTGTATTGTGCTTTGCCTCAAATCTGCACCGTTTAATTCAAATTCAATTTTTCTGTCTTGATGCTATGGAGACGGCTGAGCTCTCTGCTGCCTGGTGAGCTGTCGACGCACAAACATTTTTGTGGAAATTGACGGGGGATAAACCGTTAATAGGAAACCACTGCACAATCAGCCCACCAGCGGAGGTGCATATTTGTGCAGGCACATGTACAGTAAGCACAGGAATACACACATGTATACATTACCACCTTCCACTTGTGGAAAGCACGGGTTCCAAAAGCCTGCTGAGAAATCATTTCCCGGGCAAGCGAGCGAGGCAATTCCATCACAGTGTTGAGGAAAAAAGGGCCTTTTTTTTTTAATGGGGAAAAATGGGAGGCAGGGGAAGAGTTAGCAGTAGAAGCCAGGATAATTGATGGCAACTGTTTGGGTATGAGATTAAGATTCATGGGTAGGACCACACATGGGGGCTGGAAAGCGTTATGCGCTGGAGGCATGAAGGATATGAGGCAACACCTTGACTAGCCTGCTGGCTTAATTGATAGAGTGTCATCCCAGATGCAGCATAAAAAAAGAGAAACCATCATAAAAAGGGTTTAACTTACTGATGGAACGGAGGCAAGGATCGTTTCCAGCACCCAGGCCTGCTGAGAGCGACAGACAGAGAGACAGACAGGAAGGGATGCGAAGGGGGAAACAAAGTGGTGGAAGCCCAGAGGCAAGAGAAGCAGGTTGGCATGTGGAAGGTCGGTGGTTCTTCTCCCCAGACCGGCTGGAAAAGGGCTTGTAGGGAAGTATGTGAGTTACACTCTCCCACTCCTCAACAACTGCCCTTGAGGAGCCTTTCAGCAGTTTGCTTAACACACAGCTGCCCCGGTGGAGCGGTTCAGTGGACGACAGTAGAGGATGTCGCTCCTGCTCTGAATGTGACTCTACACCGTGCAGGGAAAGTGCAAAGAGCTGGACTATTCCCAGATACAATAGCTTGTGTTTTTCTTTTAAAGGATACACAATGAATGTCTCTCAGCCCTTTTCCTTCAGTCACTTCTTGATCCTTTATGAAGACAAATAGCTCCCAAAGGTGCCAGCTATAAAACACCTGATACTTTCCATTATGAGTCATCTCTCTAGTAGCAATTTGCGGGTTCACCCTTGGTAAATATCTGACCCACTGCACTGATTATGATTTATACTGTAGAGGGAACATTTGAGAATGGTTGACTTATAAAGGAAGTCATGCACAAAATCTGGTATGAGAAAATCAAATTGAGGGGAGATGTAAAAATTGGGGTCAAAACTGGCAGGAGATAAAAAAAGAGACAATGGTAGAGGCAAATATTAATGGTCATGGACCCAAGTGTACTATTTTTAGCATTGACGAGACTGTGCCGTTTCAATTTCCATAAAGTTTCGATAAAGAAATGAAACCATTTGGGGGGGGACTGGCCTCTGGGCTACAGACTGCATGTGCCAGCCATTTGGTCACATGAAGGATTTTTTTTTCTGCACAATGTTGCTTCATAAAAAACAAGATAAAATTGAAAAAAAGGACAGAAATGGGACGACAAAGCTGTGAGAAATTGTCAGTCTGAGAATTAATGGCACTAATTCAATAGCACTGATATGAGATTATCTGCATCATAGTCTTAATTGTTAATATTAATTATTAAGATAAGGCTTAACTTGACAGCGATATAACCATGTATTAGCACAGCAGGGCAGTTGCCTCACTATCACCAGAGAGCAGGAATTAAATTTGCATTTAGGATTTGGAAGTATGTTAAATTAATCTTAGCATATGATCACCTCTGTGTTTATGTGACCTGAATTTAGTGCTGTATAATTGAACAGATGCATCCATACAAAAACACAGACACTGTAAAGAAATGAAAAGAAAGCAGCCTTCTTCGTTGGTAGGAGACATATTCTCCACTGCTTGTAAAGGCTTCAGTCATTTGAACAGATGATTGAGGCTTTTACATTCATGGTTAGCACAGATTATGTGACTGTGTGTGTTTCGTTAAAGCACATTTTCTTCTTTTTATCACTTTTAGCATTTGGTTGATACAAAGCACACAGAGGCATTGTTAAATTCAGCCATCCCATGATTTATGTGAGAGCCTGTGTGAATCTATATCGTAATAAACCAAAGTTGAACTCTCAGTAGCAGCGACGTGTGTGTGTGTGTGTGTGTGTGTGTGTGTGTGTGTGTGTGGGGGCGGGCGGGCGGGCGGGCGTGTTTTTGTGTGTGTAACTGATTACCCCCTGAGGTCCACTTAAGTTCGTCAGCTTGTTGGTAGAAACAGAAAAGCTCAAGGCCACTGCGGAGACGTGTGTGCACTAAGTCTCCTGTTCCTTTCACACGCCACTAACGCTGTCACACACACATTTGCACCAATTTAGGATGTGAGCTGTTCATTTGACCCCATTGCTCAGCCCATCTACCGTCTCTCTTTAGCAGACTTTGGGGATTCGAGCCACCTCAGGGGTTTACTCTTTCTGCTATTAGCACGTAAAGAGCACAGCGTTTCACTGCACCTTGCGTCGGCAGGAAGCTTCTGAGACGGCAAGAGCAAAGGCAAAGCCACCAGGGAAAAACTTTATGAAAAAACTTTATGTGAGTGCAAAGCTGTGACAATGAAATAGTTTTGATGTGAAATATCGTAATCACATGTATAGGCTCAAATGTGCAGATACGTGCACAGACACATTCCAATTCTGTCCCACACCCTGTGTATAGCTTGTGCCTGCATGTACACACACACACACACACACACACACACACACACACACACACACACACACACAAAGTCTGGCCCAAGTTTAAAACAGGTCTGGTGACATAGAAGAGCCCAACTGCCAATTACAAACTGCCTTTTTTACGTCATGATTATCCATCCATCCATTATCTATACCACTTATCCTTTAGGGTTTGCTCGCTGGAGCCAATCCCAGCTATGAGGGATACACCCTGAACAGGTCGCCAGCGAATCACAGGGCCGAGAGACAAACAACCATCACTCTCACATTCACACCTACAGTCAAGTTCGAGTCTCCAGTTAATCTAATGTCTTTTGATTGTGGGAGGAAGCTGGGCTACCCAGAGAAAACCCACACAGACATGGGGAGAACATGCAAACTCCACACAGAAAGACCCCAGCCCCAAACCATAGAAGTTATAGTTCTAACCACTGCACCGTCGAGTTGCCTCTGTCATGATTAACTAAACAACAAGTTATAGACCTTGAAGAGCTGACTGTATTTACACTGTTATACTTTACTGATTTGTATGGGCATAAAGAAACATCCTAACTTAGGGTGCTAAATTCATGATCTGAAACTGAACACGCTGTTCCTCGTAGAAAGAAATGATTAAGGGGAATGGAGCTGTGTTTGATTTAGTCCTCCAATGGATCATATACTGGTTACCCTGTTCTAACATTTATCCAACTGTGTTCACACTGTGAGCAACTCTACCAAAGTCAGCCATGAGGTTCTTGTCATGTTTGGCTGAGCTGTAACAGCTCTTTAGTGGTGGAGGCCTGGAAGCTGACATCTCAATGTTAATCAGGAACCTTGCCTGGAAAGATATTGATCATATTTGATCCACCTCACACACACAACAGCCTAACTCTGCCCTTTAAAGAAATGTCCAGAGCAGCTGTGGAGGCCTCTCCATTGGTTGCTCCTTAGTCTTTCCTGGGGCAACAGCCACCAATTATGCCTTAGGAGAAACTCTCCATCCACTTACTTGCTAATAAAGGCTCTGGACAAAATGATGAAGGTGCTTTCAGTGCTGTTTAGTTTTGAAATGCATGATAAAATTTGTATATCTTATCATCAGCATCCCTCTAAACCTGGTTCATTTTGCCCTCCAGTGGTTGGAGCGTAATTGGTGTAATGGCGGTATATCAGCAGCTGGTGGTCATGCACTCATGCTCAGGGACAATCGTCCTAAGTTAATTGTTGAGTGTGTGGTATACACATCTAGCATACCTGAAATACTCCATGTCTCCTGCTTTTCTCTAACTTTGTCCAACAAGTTCTTTTTCACAATGACGCAGATGGTGAGAGGTGATAAACATCTGTCAGATGCACGACATCTTGATTTTCCTATTGCATTCTATTATTTTTATCTACATTTTGCAGATATTGCATAAATCTGCCATCATCTCTGCTGTTATGATACAGCTAAAAAAAACATATGATTTTAAATCTCGTATTTTAATTCCTCAATATTTTTTAATGAATTAAATTCTGAATCACTGTTGTGCCACATAATTGCCTTTAATTTAACTTACTTGTCGCAATGTGCACATTGTCCTTAAGTCCCCATCACTGATCAAAGGCCCTAATCTGTGATAAACCTGGCAGGGAGGAACTTTATGACTAGTATTTGTGTCATCTGAAGTAAACCTCCCAAAACAGTTGTATCATGTTTTCTCATATTAACAACTCAATGGACATTCAGTTATTTTCAAAGGAAGTCCCAGCAATCAGAGTAACTCAGTTATTATAATCTCATAATAATCATTCCTTCCTTTCTTAAATGTATGTCTATAACCTTCTGTAAATTAAGTGTTAATATTAAGTGCAAAGGAACATTACATTGCATTGAAATAAACATACTTAATTGAGATATTTAATTTAGATGGTCTTTATATCTTTGATTTTAAATTCAGTTTATTAGTCACGTACTTAACAACACATAATTGTATTATTTAATCAAAAGAGCTTTGATAATGTCAAATCTATTTCATAAAATCACAAATAGAGCTTGTGTGTTACAAGGGTAAGCAAGAATTGAGGGTCACACACACACACGCGCGCAGACAAACAAACAAACACAGAAAAACACTTTTACTGGGGTCTAAAGGTCTTTTCACTAGATCTACTCTCGGCAGCGCATTCAGTCAAGAAGAGGCAACCAGAGGATTTTGGGTAATGAGATATGTCAGTGTCAGCCAATCACTCCCCTGTGACTCGGATGGATTTTTATTGTCTGGAGACAAGTCTAAATCCTACAGAGATACTGAGGTGGTGAGACATACTTAATGGATGAGGTGCAGCCTTCGTACTTTTTTTCCACTGACCAGTTCTGCCGGTTTCACAAAAGTGATCTGGGAGACGACCAGGGACGAGTGAATGAGAAAATTGGTTGTGTTCAAATAAAGAAAAACATATCCAAACGGTTGCAGCATGCTTTTTAAAACTTATTTAATTTAATTTCAGTGACCACTGACAACATTGACAACACACATTTAAACAACTTTCTAATTCACAACTGCAGTATCACACATCATTCCATCACAACAACCATATTATATATTAATATATGTACATGTAAAAATCTACAATGTTGAATAAAATGATGTAACTGAATGTAAATTCATATTTTTAAACTCCCCATTGGAATTTAAGCATATAGGTTAAATGGGTTACTAATGTTCTCATATCTATAAATAATATTATCAAATAAATATGAAGCAGTTGTCCTATGTCTCACCACAAGAGTCTGCTTTTTCTGATTTAAAATAAGATGCACGTTTCAAGGTAGTCTCTTAATCTAAGAAAAACACACAAAGAATCTAAGGACTTTTAGGACAAACCTATGCTACCTCTCATAGAATTGAGTCTGAGACTGAAACGCTGACTTTAACTCACCTCTGTGGTGATTTTTGTCAGACGATGTCATGGTTATAAAATCAGGATATTGACAGTGCAGAACAGCAGCTTGGAAATGACTTGGAGATGCCTGCTGTTTAAGATTCACAGTCACTGTTTCATAATAGTCCCGTTGTCTGATATCAGAAACAGAGGGACATGTAAATTAGAACGGTTCTATTGGGAGTTTGGCTGTATTGAAATACTGTATATGAGAAATAGGGAGAGAATAAAACTGGCTGACACAGGGCAGAATGTAAATCTGACATGATGATCATGACTATGCTTATAAGTGTTTAACGTCATCCAGCCACATTTAATTTCTGAGCAGATTTTAGCTTCTTTTCATTGACGGTTTGCTGCTATTCCACAAGAGTTTCAACTACATCCTCAATTTTCCATACTGATCGTACACAGTCCAGCAATATACTTGGTTGCTTGGTCCATCATCCATCACTATCACATTTGAGTAGATTTCTTTATGCACCTATACCTTGGTTCTCTTCAGTGCTGGCCAGGTAGTGTATCCAGTCGGCTTGTCATAGCCTGTTTACCTGTTTGTCAGAGTTTAATTGCTGAAAACAGCTGCCTGCTGCATGGAAAGAGGTTAATGAGAGCCGTGAGACTGAGCTGTACATTACACATACAGATCATATCCGTGGACGACGTATTAGTGACACTCATGATATATCTGATGCATGTAATCAGCTCCTGTAAGTACACCGACAGCTGCAGGCTATCCTCTGTGGAAAACTCCCATGGGGTGTTCGAGGATGTGTGCGCCAGCAAGGGCATAAATGCTAATTTATGACGGACCATATGGAGACAGCAGCAGCATTGTTTGTAGGTGACCAGAGCTCGGAGGGTAGTGAGAGGTTAGCATTGCTGGACCGTGCAGCCATCACGAACACTCATCTAGTTATTGTTTCTGATGCTTATTAAGCTGCTCAGCAGATGGACAATAATCTGGGCCATGATTACCATCAGAATCAGTGGCTTGTAACTCACACTTAGCCCAGCAGAGCTCATCTGGGGGACATTGGGGGACAAAGGATGGCTCCGACTGCTGCGTGCCTGACAGAAAATTTAGCTTAACTCCGACAAGGTCCCCCTGTTTATTCAAGCCACGTAAGCCAAGCTCAGCTATTGACAGTGTTTACTTATGGAAGTGACATTTGCAACTTTATTTGATTGAGTCAGTTACTGGCTATTGGGATGACCTTTTGTTGGCTTCCTTGGCAGGAGCCTATAAACCTAAGAGACTTGCAAGCTTTATAGGCATTCAATAATCGCACAAGGCACTATTGATGAAGTTGTTGTGTGCACCACGTATGAAATGAATTGGGCAAGGAGCACACACCACAGCAGTGCAGTGCCTATGCAATCCTGATGAGGATAATTATAAAAAGTAAAACTGATGAAAATGCAGCTCTGGGGCATTCAGGTTTCTCTGCCAAACATTGGTTTGTTTTGTTCTTATGTAAAGGCCTCACTGTTTGCATTCCCCCTTCGGGTGACTGTCGTGAAATTGTCAGAGACAGTGATGGATCCATTGTAGTCCTGTCTGGTGGTTGTCTGTTGGAGCTGCATGGAAACCATTTAAAAAACACAGCTACTGACAATCTTTTCTTCAGGAGGTTTCTGACCGATTTGCGAGAGAAAGAGAGGCGCATGAAAATGTCCACACAATTGGCTCCGGACTTTCTCCGGAGATTGCCTTTCACATATGAACAACGCAGCTGGAGATTCTCCAGTCAGATGCTGTCACAACAACAGCAGCAGCATGCAGAGGCAGGATAATGTATTAATGTTTACAGCACATCGACACGATTGATTATCGTTGTCTTTTCAAGTTGACATCTTCTTCGGCCTCTCCTGCATTTATGACACATTTTTTTCATGAGATGTCTATATATATCTTTTTGCCGTTTTTGCAGTTTTGTGTCCATCGCGTGTTAGAAACGTCATCAATGCCCCCTCTTGATTTCCGTGTCTGACTGACTCAGACATTTGTGTTCTCACATACAGCATCTATCTATCTATCTATCTATCTATCTATCTATCTATCTATCCCTTTTTTAATCTGTAGTTTTTATGTCTTCTGCCATTAAGTGCGAAGTGGATGCAGGTGGAGGAAACCAAACTGCTATGGCAACCCAAATTCAATTTTGTGCAGCTGGTCTGTGCAGTTAGTACCCACCCACTGAAAGAGAGTGAACATATAGGTGCCGTGATTGTGGGCGTGTTGGCCTTCATGGCACATCTGGTGAACACATGGACAGGTTTGTCCTCATCCATCCACCTCAAAGCATTGCAGGAAAAACTAGCCTCTGTAAATTCCCTTTTCATCCATATAAATGACGGCAGATACGAATTTCAACCCATCAGCCCGTAATCTTCTCATTAATTACACATATTGGAAAATCCTGAATTATTATGATCCATTGCCTTAATCCATCACTTCTCAGACAATTCCCTGCAAACAAATGTAATCAATTTAATCACACAGTCAAATACAATTCCTTTGTATATACACATGTATATGGGGTGAATCTCATTGACATTCTCAGCTGTGAGTGTGGAATCGAGTGAAATCCGTCAAGCAGAGAAGATGGATTCTCTTGTGGGCAGCCATAACTTTTACACAATATGAAGATTCATCTGTTCTTGCGAGCTATTCCCGCATCCGAGGCACTATGGTAAACAGCTGACAACTCAGTGTCTTATAACGCGTTCTCCAGGTCGCTCCAATACAAAGAGCAGGGACTGTGCTTTATTCAACCTTTGCGGTGATATAAAGGCTCAGATGTAACATATTGAGCATGGAGACAAATGGATTCGATCATGCAGCGAGGGGGAGAAAATACATCCTGAGGTCTTTTATTTACACCCGGCCCACATTCATGCGCACACACACACACATACAGACAGACATATCACCGGTAGGATCACTTTGCAGCAAACCCCTCAACAGTTCACACTTTCTCTTTATGCACACTACACAGCACAGATGGTTTTGTTGTGGTTCACTTGGCACCCAGCGCCATCTCGGTCTCATGCAGAGCTATAGGATTTCAGCGTTTCATTAGAAATCACACATGAGGAGAAAGAAAAAATAACCGTACAGACTTCACATCGCACCAGGCAGTTCTGGAAAGTCAGCGGGCTTACTGAAGGCAAGCTCGGGGATCCGAATGAGTATAAAAAAAACGAGTAAATTTCACTAGACATCACACGGCACAATGACCCTTTGGCCTGATCTCGGCACCTTGCCTCAAGGGTGCAATAACAGTTTATTACACCTATCCTCACTTTATGAGCCCCTCTACCCTCCATCCCGCTTCCCTCAAGCCCACGCTAACTGTTATTGAAAACACCCAGGTCTGTCATATATCATTCCTGAGCAGCGCGTTATGCTATGTGCAGTCTAGCTAATCACCACCGGCCATACGAGTATTGTACAGGTCACATTGGGATAGTTCCACTTATCTCATATCTGCTTAGATGAGGAAGTGTTTAAACCGAATCCCATTTGTCTTTACAGCCTGTGTTGCCTTGAGGCTGAATCCTCTTTTCTTTATATGTATCTGTGGTGTAATGACGGGGAGTAAATAGGAAAAGGAATTGAAAGATTTTGCCACAGTGCAGAGAAAAGGGGTAAATGAGTTTGGCCTAGTTTATTACTAGCCACGAGGATAGAATACCATCACTGTGGGAGATATAAGGTTTAGAAAGGTCTGCAGGAAATCTTGAATAGAAATGCAAAGTGTCAGTGAAGATCTTTCAGGGAGGAGGTGTTCAGAGAGAGAGGTAACAGCTCATGGATGACAAAGTGACAAGGCTCAGTGAAGGACACACCACCTCTCTGTTATATTCTGTCATTAAGTATGAAGAAGAAGGACGCAACAACAGTACAGAACTATAAATAAAACTGACTTATAATATATATATATATATGTGTATATATATATATATATATATTATTATTATTATATATATATTTTTTCCTGTCTTCATAGTCATTCAGGGGAAAAACTCCTGCATGATCACAAATACTTGTTCTGCATACGGCAAATCTTCTGCACAGCTGATAGCATCAACAACAACTGCATTGCATAGGGACTTTGTGTTTTGTCTGTGTTCATTGGCAGCAGCTATTGTGGATTTATGTTGCTGCTACATCTTTATAACTCTCTGACAAGATTTATGAATCTTACTATTGTCGCTCAAGTCTATAGCCTGTGTCCAGGTGTTTCTATGATTGTTTTCCACCTTGTTAATATTAATGCAGTCTGGCTGGAGACGAGAAAACACCGCTCTGTATTATTCAATGCAGCTCAACAGCAACACAAACTACAGACTCCACATTTGTTGTGCAGATATATCAACGCCTCCCTACACATGTTCAATAACAACTGAACATTATAACTTTCGTGAAGGCAGGTTTTTATTGCAGGACTGCTGTACTATTTTTAGCCAGATGTACCTTTATAAAATGTAATCATCAGTTGTACGCACAAGCTGCACTGTGCCTCACTGGAAATATTTTCTTGCTTTCGGTGTGGTTTTCTCCTGGTAGAGAGAAAAGTATCTGAAATATCAATGCATACGTCTGGTGGCTGAAAGATGTTCTTTAAATAGTTTTATCATATATGATTAACACCATATAGCCTAATATTGTTTTTTTTAATGAAACACAATGGCTTAGTCGGAGTACATTAACCATGCATACTGGAAAAGTCAGTGTATTCTGAGTGCAGATAGATTTAGCAGACATGCACTGTGGCTCAAAGCTAGTAAACATGGCTAGCATTGTTAGCATAGTCATGCCACCAGTAGCATGTTTGTGTGCTCTGAAATGAAAAGGGGGAATTTGCTCAACAGCGTTTACATCTATTCATCGTTAGGCGTTGACAGCTATATTGATATTTAAAATCTCATAAATAACCTCCTGGCAGGAATTGCCAGCAGCACATTGTTCATTTAAAAAGCAGCACGGGGAGACGAGGGATACAATCTACAGCAGTTTGTATTGAGGAAACAAACGGAAAAAACAAACAAACAAAACAAAACATGATGGATGCATGAAGTGGCAGCAGCCTAAGGAAAAAAAGAAGTGGATCAAATGACAACAAAATACATGATGGGAGGAGACGATAGGAGGGCAAGGAGAAGAAGAAATCCACGTTGAGGGCAACAACCCCAGCAATGATCCATGCTCCTACAGAGATTGATCAATGGAATATTGTTTTTTATTTATTATAGATGTAGGCTGATCTTCCCCAAACAACAGATGCCTACCTCCCTCCAAAAACATGTGAGGAGCCGCAGGCAATCTTGACTCAGCCCCTAATCTTTGTACTTGCTACAAACGGCCATGCTTCATACTACTCTGGGCAGCTTCAGCTGATTGCGCAGATGGTTTATGTCGTCATTGGGGGGGGGGTTAGAAAGCAAGGTGTGTGATCGCTGGAAGGTGTTCTAATAATCACTTGTCAAGTGAGCAGCCCAGCTAACTGCTAAAGAGCCCTCATCTGTCCCGAGTGCCCTGAGGGGAGCAGCGAGGTCCAGTGGCTTCCCAGTCTGACATGACCAGGGCAGCTAAGCAGGTGCTGCAGGTCACTGTCTATGGACTATTGCTTACACTGCATTTCCCTTTGTTTTGACACATTTGACACAGTAGAACATGAACCGGCTGTTTCTCCTGGTTCAAATTATGTGGAAAACCGTATCGAGGTGACAGACACTGTGTGTTTATGGTCAGTCGAAACTGTGGACCCCGTTAACAGGCTGTGTCATCATATCTGTGTGGCTGCTTTCTCACTGCTCTCTCAGCTACAGTGTATCTAATGAAGCTTTATTAATACTGTCTTGTCCCTGTCTCTCTTTTTCCTAGTGTGCACTGGTACGGAGAACAAGCTGAGCACACTGTCGGACCTGGAGCAGCAGTACCGCACCCTGAGGAAATACTACGAGAACTGTGAAGTTGTCATGGGCAACCTCGAGATCACGAGCATCGACCGCAGCCGGGACCTCACCTTCCTCAGAGTAAGGATGAAATATAAAGTCTGGTGTGCAGCAAGCAGACAGAATATACCTTCCTTATTAATTCAAATTTGTCAGTTATTGGCTCATCACTGGGGATTTGGAGTAGCTTCACATTTCTCAAAATGGAACTCTATGTTCTTGTGTCTAGAAGTATTTGAAAAATCCTAAACCTGTACAAGCGGAGTAAAATTACATTTCAGGGTTTCACATACTTCTTATTATCTGTCAATGGCAGTTACTGTGAAAATGATAGGGATAGTAAATCACCATCTTCTCATTCAACCTTGTTGCCCAGACAATACTTGTGCTCAAATAAGTTTCTACCAATCAGCATTCAGATTTGTGTCCACGTAGCCAATGACGTTTTCTTATCAGGGGTACTCCTTCTCTCTTCTTAGAGGGAGTCTGCTTGTATGCTCAGATTTGTGTGACACCATCTGCCAAATCTCCTCTTTGATTAAACATGAGTCACAGACAGAAAAGGGAAAGTGCTGGTGTCCCTTTCTTAAAAAACGTCCAGATATTTATGACGTTTTAAGAATCGCCTTATTCCTGGGCAGAGCGCGTGAGCAGCGTGATTCAAGCTGCCTCTTGGAGGTTAGTATGTAGGTGAGGAAGAATAGGTTTGCTTGGGTAAGGAAGCTGAGGTGGAATTGCTTTTACATGAATGCTTACCTCCATTTTGGTTTGATGGACACATGCATACACACAATCACTGCGTCAGATGATGCCTCTCAGGGGCCTGGGCCAGTAAGGGCACTAATGAAAGGTTAGTAGGTTACTATGGGGAATATGCAGGAGAAAGAAAAAAAACAGGCAGGTTTTTTTTTGTATGTGAAATCAGCTGCTACTCTTGACCTTTGCTGGCCCCCCCACTTCTCAAGAACAGCATGCTGGACTGCTGACTTCACTCTGCACCGCTAACGCCCTCCAACTCCAATTGATTCCAGTCTATCTCGGGGGCAGGGGAGCTCCCCTGGTGGCTACGCTACAGTGCTGACTGCATTAATAGGCCTGTATTGCTGTGAGAGTAAACTTGGCCACAGAGGGTTTTACCTAGAATGCAATGAAAGATATGTTTTTTTGTGTTGGATTTCCATGTTTCGTTTCTTACAGTGATGATTTAAAGTAAATACGACGAAGGGATTTGTCTACATCCGGTAAAAACAATAGGGCTGCTCGTCTTCTCTCGTCAATTTGGTTTGCGTGCACCAAAAGAAATCAAGATTGATCAAAGCGGGAAAACAAAGCACAGTCATTACGTGACGCAAAATAAAACTAAGATGTTATTACGAAAGAGGGAGCGATGGATGGTTAAGTGCTGCCATTAGACTCCTGCAGAGGTAATATGCCCCACAGACTTTGATGAAAATAAATGGTAGAAGGGTGGAAAGATGCAGTTATAACTACGACTACTACAAAAAAAAAAAAGTGTGATTGTTGTTTAACTGCACAGAATCAATTTGTAGTTGAAAACAACTCTCACACCCCCGCTTGAGTTTAGGTTTCGGTGTACAAGCAATATTACATAGAGGTGTTATTTGCAGTTTGAGGTTAAAGGTGCTTCGTCTTTACCTGCATACGTTTCCATTCCACTCATTTACTAAGCAGCTCCCTGCGGTGCCGGCTTGCCAGGATCCTCCACCTTTCCACGGTTGGCAATTAACATGGGTTAATTGAGGATGCTAATTAGGAACGCAGGGTGCCAAACAGCAAGGGAGCAAGAGGGCAGGGCGGAGTGTGTATTTTTAGGCAATATTATTATTATTATGATAAAACACATTAATAACATGCTTCCCCGGGGAGAGAGGGAAAAACTTCACCTTGAGGTAGAGAAAAGGGGAGGGAGTGAAGCGAAGACCATTGTGCAGCGGCAGCTTACCGTACCAGCTGTCTCGGGGAGGTGATTGAAACTGATGCCTGTGCATTGGCTGCTTCTCTTCAAGATAGCCAAGAGATTGATGGCTGCCTCCCAAAACCCCTCAAACAACTTTAGCAGTAAATAGAGTCCATCTTCCAAACTGCCTCCACGACAGATGAATCAAAGCTCGCGCCCGTGATTAATAACTGCATTTCTGCACTGAGGCTTTTCTCCCCTTCTCTCCCATATTCACACTCAAACCAACAGCCGAGCTTTACCGTCACGCGGTGTTTACGCCGTCAGTGTTTAAATCACTCCTAAATCCATATTCCCGTTCCTCTGAATCTTATTATAAACAGAACGTGTATTTGCATCCCGAGACGGAAGCACATGGAGAAAATTAGATGACAAGTTACGCTCTGTTCTACATATTCTACTGTGACGTTTGCTGTGATGTGAATGGGACACAGAGGACGGCAGACACACACACTTTTGCATCTCTCTTCTCCCCGGTATCACTTTCCTCGTGTGCTCTCATAAACAGATCTGTGATTATGAAATATTAATTTTTCCCTCTCCTCCCATCTTCCCAGTCTCAACAGGAACCCACAGCCACCACAGTCAGATCAGATTGTTTGTCTAGTCATTGCAACCATTTGTAAACATGTAATTCCTGCGGTAGCAACGAGACCCCACCTCTGTCGCCGTATTTGTTATTTTGGAATCATCATTTACAAATTGTAATATTTAATATTTGCAAACGGCCTTGTGTTAGTAAATCAACATAGACACATTGACAACAAAAACTTCATATATTGTGTTCTAGATTTCAAGTCAAGTCAACTAGAAGTGTGTACATTCCTATGGCAACCTCTGGGATCTCAGATGTGTCATGAAACTCCTCCACTTTGGTATTTATTGGTTCGAAATTTGCCTTCATCTACATTTAACAAGATGAACTTTAGCGGTGGATTTCCAACAGACTATTTGCACTTTGCGGCACAGGAAATGAGCATAAAAGCTAATAACCCTCGGCTATATCTAAGCCAGTTGTTTGCCAGTGTTGATACCCGAGCTGTGTAACTGCATAATCAAATATAAGCTAAATAATGTTATTTTGCTAAAGATTATAAGAAGTTAAAGTTGAATAAATGTGGGAGAGTTCATTATTATGAATAGATGTATTAATGATAATAATAATATATGCAGCATAAACAATGCACTAAAACCATAAAACCACAAAAAATATTTATCTTTACAAGTAAATGACCAAGAGTAAAATCTTTCCAATACCTTTAAATATAAAGCATTACCACACACTATATGAAGTATTAATTACAGGATTACATTGCACTGTACAGACATTTGTATTTATTTTGAACACCTATTGGTTGCAGCATTTTGAATGTATAAAAAAGTCATTTTTGGATGGCTCACTCTCCAGCACTTACACTATGTACTAAAGGGTGCTTGTTGGAAATGTGTGGGTCTGTTCATTTGGACCCAAATGACACTCGTGCGAAGTGTTCACTTGACCCTGCGCTTGTTGGAAACCCTCCCAGCTGTCATAGTGATGCGTACCAGATGGAAACCACCGCGACTGCACCAGTGAGCAGGAATAAGAGACAAAAGGCTGATTAGAGGTTAAAGATGTTACTTTCCATTGACAAGAAAACTGTCTTTACAGTCAGAGTAAATATCCCGATGCCAACAAATCAGCCTCATTCAATATCTTTCTGTGGAACAGTAGATTAGACAGAGGGAGGGGCAGCAGGGCGCGAGCAGACCTTTATATAAGTATACAGGGCCTATGGAAAGCTTCAGGTTTAACCGGAGCTATTTCTCTATAATGTAAATCAACCGCAGTAATGATCAGATGATTCATTTTACTGTTGAAACATTGCACAGTTGACGGAAGAGAGTGAGAGCTTTGACTATATCAGAGATGTTATGCAACAAGGTTTACAGCAAGTTCAACTTGATTCCTTAACGTCACAGACAGGAAAATGTTTTGGTCTCTCGGGGGCAACAGAAACAATTTATTAACACCACATATCATCACCTCTTTAGTCTTATACTGGGAACATGTTGGCAAACTGTTGCTTATTTGTAGCGGCTAGACAGAACAACAATGCTGTTCATTGGGAGTCATGAGTTGAATAAAAGACCAATATTTTGTTTCTTTTTGCTCGGTTTTCGGTCTCTGCCAACTCCTGAGGGAAATATCTGGCTCTTCAGCTGTTAAATGCTGCAGTATGTTTACCAGCTGGTGGTTCAACTTTGTCTGTCTGCCATTTGCTGTTGAGCACTGTGGAGTGGGCTTTCAGGGCTTCCTCCACCGAAAGCGGCCGCCTGATTCTGATTCTGATTCTGCTGCAGCCACAAATGACCCTATTAGAGCGACGAGGGTGAGTCAAAACAGTAAGTCGCAGGCCAGAGAGTTAAACTATGAGCTGAAACTCATTATAAAACCTCTGTTAAGCCGAGGAGAGCTGCAGATTTAGGTGATAATAGTCTGTATTACTGCTCTTTTGCATGTTCACGTTGTTTTCAACTTATTTGACACTGATATTGATCTTAGCCTTTAAAGACGGAGATTAAGAGCCTGATTCTGACAAAGAGGGTATAGCTCAAGTTAATTTTACCCACTAAGATACGGCAGGAGGCTGTTTCATCACCCTCCAGACACTGTTCATTCCCTTTTTTCCCTGAAATTAGAAGCCATTAGAGGTCTCTGCTGGTTGGTTACCTGCAAAACTGCAGGGAATAAACACTAGCAGTTGATGAGCCTAACTGCTGCATCAATTTAAGTTTATGTCTCACTTGGTAAAGCATAGCTCCGCCTTGCCAGAGGGGGTCTGTGGGCCACAAACATTTGAAAACCCTGCTGCAGAATGACCAGCCGGCACTTGCACTATAGGTGCATCTGTGTATATGTGTGTATGCCTGCCAGGTCATAAATTGATGACAAATCATGAGTGTATCTTTATAATCTCACCAGTTTTATGGTATACATATACTGTGCTTTTCTAAATTTAAGCCAGGCTTCTACTATGACAGGCCGACTGCCGGTTCATAAATTGTAACTTGAGTCGACCTAACAAATGAACATTACGTTGCCCTTCGAGTGCCCAACGGAAATACCAGAGAGACACGATTTATGGCAGCTCATGAAAGAACAGTAGATTGTCGGGTGTTGGGACATCTGTGAGATACAAATGCAGTTTTACATAATGTTCAGCAGCAGAGTCATTGGTTCCCTGAAACTCAGAACATTTAATTTTCTGTCTGCTCTGTTTAACCCATGAACACCTAAGGCGCCGAATAGTAATGACCACCTCAAAGGTGAGGATTTTCTCAAGAGAAGACAGAATTGCCAACATTTGCCCAAACCTTCATTGTTCAGCCTCTGAAGCAGGTAGACTTGAAACAACTCTTCATTGTAAATAATTGCTGCTTCACTAAACTTCAAAAGCATTTTCTTTAAAAACATACAAAGCCGGCAAACTCTCTCCCCTTCTTCCTCCTCAAACATGACTCTTACCGACTGAGCCTTGCTCAGCGGGTCAGCAATAACATCGTCTGGGTCTGATTCTTCTTCACTGTTATTTTCATCGTTGTTATCATCATTAAAGGGCTGTTATCTGCTCCCTTCACTCGTCATTGTCTGAAAAACTTCTTTAAAAACTTTTTTTGCAGGCTAAAAAAACGAACAAACAAACTACATTTCCCTTAATGCAGTTCAGCTTTCTCTGCAATTATTCCAGTCAAACACGATGTATTTCATCAGTCACTTGAAAACGATGACAATGCCGATGAGACGCACACATCTGATCCAGCTCTAATGGGAAAAGCAAGGAAACATTGCACCCACTCTTAAAGGTATATACACGCATATGTCAAATCATACATCGATTACTTCGTTGTTATACTGTACAATGTATAAATACAGCACAGATTACTACTACTCCTGTCATTGGATCATACAACACTAAGATTTACGGAAAATACGAAGTGTCGGACGTTGTGGGAAGTGGCATTTGAAAGCTGCATCTATTCCTGGACTTCATTCCCGTCTTCTGACATCTTCTTACTTCTTCTTGACTGGCATATTTATCCCTCAGGTGCCATCGGTGCCCTCCCCAGCTTCCTAATTTTTGATGCACTGTTAGACGAGTGCAGATTACGTTGCCCCCCCCCCCCCCTGCTCCTCGGCAAACTCCTTCAATATTAATGAAGACTGATGAAGTGCTAGGGAGCTCCTGTCTTTCAGGCGCGACCTAGATTGGATTGACAATTGCAATTAGCATCCCCTCAAGTCCATTTCCATCACTTTAATTTGACATGAAGAAGGACAGTGTGGGGTGGGAAATGAGACCATCGAGAGAAAGAAGTCCTGAGGAGAATGGTTGGGGGAGGGAAAATGGGGGTGAAAGAGTTTAACTGGGAACTAGTTTGAAAGCCAGACAGCAGAGAGGAGGGAAATTGAAGAGTCCCTAGAAATCTTTTACTCACAGATATCTGAAGTTTTTTGCTGCTGCTTACTTTTTTTGAATTCTTCCTTCTTACTTTCCACCATGAAACACAGCAGCGAGAGGAAAGTCCATACACGTCAAATCCCGAAGGCTGCAACTAAAGCCATTTTGAATCCATTAATCTATTGTTATTTACTTTTATTTTGATTTATCAATTGCGTATTTTTATGCTTTACTTCCTCCGGAAAGACACACACACACACACACACACACACAAATTGCATGTTAGTTCCAGCTGGGATCTGCGTGGGAAGATGAGAGTGGCTGTCTTTACCACCATTCAGGATGTTTTTTGTTTGTTTTTTCTGACAGGGAGCTAAAATAAATTGGGTAAAAAAATTAAAAAGACAGACTAAAGCTGTTTTAAGTTTAAAAAAAAATCTGTGTGCTTGATTTCAGTTTATTGTGGATGTGTATATATATATAACGTTTTTTTTTACTCCATCAAAGAGACAGGAAGGTTAACAAAAGAGAGAAGAGGGGAGAGAGAAAAGTACGATGCAGATTATCACCCAACACTTGGGCAGAGCACCAATTCATTAGATCTATATTTAAATAATGTACACTTTCATCAATGGTTTTGGGCCTTTTTGGGATTGTTAGTTCCAGATTGATGAATACATGCCACACAAACCAATGTATTTATGTTTTTTCAGCCCTAAAATCCACATTAAGATCTTCAACTCAGGCCTTGGTTCAGCTCTTTCCTGTGAGATTCTACTCCCACCCATGAGATCAGCTGTATTTTCTTCAGTGTTACTATCTAATGGAAGTATTTTATTCTTATATGTTTCCTTTCTCCCCTGAACAATGGATTGCTTCTCAATTCAAGTGTAAGCAGGAATAAAGGTGCGTGAGATACGACAGCCGCTACTGAAAATCAATGATTCTCCACCATTTAGCTGGAAAAGAAGTAGTAGATGAGAGTCAGGAGTTGATAGTGTGTAATGCGTGTGTGTATTTCAGTTTTGCTGTGCATGTAGGTATATGTATGAGACTGTGTCAGTGTTATTTTAAATGATAGGACTTTCTCTTTGCCATAGTGACATTGATTTCAAACCCATCTTCCTTCTAAATGACCAAAGCAATTCTCTGTATGTTTGCCTGCAAGTGATAAGGTTGTGTGTGTGTGTGTGTGTGTGTGAGAGCAGTGTTAAGGCCCATCTCTGCCTTTGACTGACGGATACATTTCCGTGCTCCCCTTCCCACTCTTGGTCAGCCCATATCATTCCCATCCCGTCTTTTAGAAATTATCTGGATTGATAGAGCAATGAAACAAAAATAACAGGCAAGGTTAAATGTCTGTGTGTTTGACAGGAGAAAAGAAAAAAAAACTTTGCTCGACTTGGCTCTATTTGCTATCCCTTAAACTTTCCATTTGTATTGACCTGCAGCTGTGTAGAGGCCAATAAGAGAACACCAACAAAAATAGACACATATCTAACCCAGCAGCTGACTCGTTTTATGATGAAACTGTTAAAATGAAAATCTGTACTGGATCGCAGAGGGCAGAAAGCTGCTGCTGCACTACCCTCAGCATGTCAGAGCTTCAGAATGAAACACATCCTGCCACTCTGGAGGCACTTTGCATCCAAGAAAACAAATCGTTGATGTTTTCTGGATCTACAATAAAAAACTATATACTTGGTAACGATTATGACTTTTTGTGATTATAACTAGATACACACAGATAGGAAAGTCGTTTTCAGACATGAATCTCGTTGTCTTACCTAGTTGACAGCTTTGCCTTTGTCCGGAAAATTTCTGGAACAACTCATACGAACATTTATATTATCCCTTACAGCACCTAGAGAAAACGTCAGGAAAATGTCTGGACTTCAGTGCATGTAGGTACATTATTCATCAGGTTATTCTCTTTTGCCCAATATGTGTTTCTGACAGTGTTTTTGCATCTTTTCTAAACAGTTATAGATGTTTATTAGCACTGAATGAGAGATAATCAGGAAATTTCACCCTCAAGCTTGTGTGTTCGGCTCGTTGTCTTTGTGTTGAGACTTCAGCCACGACTGAGAGGTAAAGTGATTTTTAACTCTGATTCACCTCATGCAGTATCTTTGTCTCTCCCCCCAAAGGAGGCCTTTCTGTCCTTCTCCTACAGCTTTGCCAAATAAATGTCTGCGACAGACCGTAGCATGTAATTCCCCAATGGTTAAATTGTTTTCCCAAATAGTCAGTGCTCCACAAGCAAGTCAAACATTTCGTAGTTTGTAGAGATTTGACGCTGTGTGATTTCTTTTGGAAAAGACCGTAAACATCCAGAGTAAAACAAGTTGTTTGAGTTTACTTGACACTGCAGGGATTTACATACTGCCTGAAAATGGCATGTCTTTATAAGTAAGAGTGCTGGGTCATAAGCTTTAAAATCTGCTAAAATATAGACATGGGGACATTTCATGTCTTAGCAATGGAAAGTGAAGTTGGCCAACTGCTCCCATCCTGGTAATAGTTTGTCGATGTATGTTCCTGTGCCTTCAGAGAGCTTTACTGCCCAAACAATAATTCTGTCTGTGTGCTTCTTTACTGGAGGTACCGGATGCCCATGTTCTTTCTAATCTTTAACCCTAGAAGCCAAAGTTACATATTGTACATTTAAGATTTATTTCTGTGTTAAACAGCAAGTATGATAGAAAGCATCAGAATCCCACCAGAATTGACACTGTAGAGCACATTAATAATCCCTTCACCTTTCATACAAGTAATGCAGTTTAAAGTGCTTTATATAAAATACAAATACAAATACCAATTCATTTACGAGAACAGATATTAAGTAACATAAGAACATGTTAAAATTACATTTAAAAAATGAAAGAAACAAGAAAATTAAAAAAATAATAATTAGAAATTGCATAAAAACTGAAAAGAAAGAAAGATACAAATTATATAAGCGCAGGAGTGCAGGCAAGTGCAAGATCAAAGGCTGAAGTAAAGAGAAATGTTTCAAGTTTTCTTTCAAAGACATTTACTGAACGTTGGGCAGAAACTCTGACCATTTTATATGTTTGGCAGTTATACCTGATCTTTTGTAATCAGCAGCAGTAGCTTCCTGGGTAGGGGTGTTTTGAGACTTACTGCACTGCACACACGTAGCAGAGGTTGAGGTGATATTACTACTTATCGTAACAGAGCAGTGCCAGATTGAATAGGGAGGCAGTGGAGAGGAGAAGCTGAACCGGGCTGTGACAATAGCCCACCCTGCTTCTGTAGCTGCCTTTCAAATGCCATATCTGCCTCCCTCTGCGGCCTGCCACATAGAGTGAATGATATGGACCAACTTCTCAGGAGGATCGGAATCAATTTCCACCCACTGCAACTGAGGCGAGGGAGTCCTTTTCAAGAATGGCTGGGGTTAAGGCTCAAATGGACGAAGCACAATAGTTCAGCTGGATACAGACTCTGTCCTTCTCATTATAAACTCTTTATTGATAACTGCACACAAATAGCTCATTTGATCCTCTCTGGGTTTATTTAGGCCTCCACTTTATGTGCATTTAGCCTGTGCTAGAGAGTCCATGCATGATAATACAAGACCTTGTGAGTTTGTTTTGCCTGAAACGTTTTAATCTCTGTTCCTGGTGTGTAAGTATTATTTGGCTCATTCAACTCGTTCTGTTGTTTCTAAACTGTGAAAACAGAAGCACCCTTCTGCTGGCTTCACTTAACATGCAAGTGTGAATCATTGCTGAAAAGCAACTGAGCAGGGATTAGGCTCACAACAAGATTTTCTTGTACTGTGCATCTTTTCGTTTCTTGCTCTTTCTGTATCTCTCATCCCTATGTTACTTGATTATGTGTTTAATGAATGAAAAACCAAAACTTTCATCAATAAACCATCAATTAATTGAAAAAAAACAATAATTGAATATATATAAATAGCGGTGCCATTCATTCATTCTGGTTGAAGGCTTTTAGACGTCACTTGTCCTGTATGTTTTGATTTCAGAACAGCACATTTCCCTGCTGCGATGAAGGGAAACAACTAAACATATGATTCCGCTTAATTATCAGCAACCATACACATACAAATTCAGGGCTTGGTACAAAGACCATGTAGTGATATGAACTTGGTCTGAGCATGAGTTTCTTTTGGATATTACATTGATCCTGGTGGTATTTGCTTGGACCATGTTGACTAGTCTGCATCATAAGCATTTGTATGATACATATACTGTATGTAGTGCAATTTTTTTTCTCCCATAAAGATCCAAGTCAAAAATAATATTTTTTAGAAATAAAAATCAGAGGGGATTCATGACTGAAAATTCTTATCTCTCCCGCTTGAGTTTAAAAGAGGAAAATGATGTTAAGAGTTTGTCATATTTATATCAGAACTTGATTTAATAAATTCCAACATATGAGGCTGGGAGGTGCTTTGTGACATTTATTTTACACATTGACCTAAACAGTATTTTTACATGTTAATCAAAGTACTGCTCATGCAATTTGAAGGCAGGATACAATTTTATATAATCCATCACCATAGGACAACCCTGGATTATGTTCAGTGATCATTTTAATGTTTACATCATGGTTTTTAAAAATCTTACTTTTTACAATTTACTCATTGATGATATTTACAGCAAAAAAAAACATGTCATAAAAATTGTATAAAACTGATCCAATATAGACATAAGGTCAAATATGTGATGAAAGCTTTACCTTTCACTCTAAGACCATAGCTCCCCACAGTTGTTTTCAAACTGCAACTTGAAAAGTGCCCTGCGTCCCACCACCCAGGCCGTACTGCTGCCGATTCCCATTACAAGAGTAACACACATTCATCATGTAACTCGATTACTTGTACACCGACAATCTCCTTTTCTCTCTCTCTCTCTCTCTTTCCTTCTTTTCTCCTCCTCTTTTCTCTATATATGTATGTTGTTGCGGCTTCCTTTTTCATTTCCATCCTCTCCCCCCTCCCCCGCGCCTCCTCCACCGCACACCCCCACCCCATCCTCCTCCTCCAGCTCTCCTTGCGCTAACTAGTCAGTGTTTGAATAAAAACTCATTAGGATTACATAGCCATTTAGCTAAGTGACACAGGGTATAATTGTACCATCCATCAATTGCTGTGTAATAACACACTCAGAGGAGCTAAATGTTGATTAGGCCTCAGCCAATATTACCAGTGGGTTTTGGGAATAAATAGCTCAGAGGGGGGTGGGTGAGGGTCTACGCGGTCTCGAGGGGGTGTTGCAGTCAGGGGCGCTGACCCACGCAAGCCAAATTAACTTGGAAGGGCAGAAAAGAAAGTGTCAAAGACAAGCAAAGCATCACTTTCTGTCCCTGGCTATTGGCCTTCTTGTCTGTCTGTCTTTCTATCACCCACCAATACATATTACACTGAATGTCTCGCGCCATCTAGAATGGTCTGGATAATACAGAATGGTTTTTGACACAAGCCAGGGAGATCTGATAATGCTCAGGTTCTGTTGAGCATACTAACAATGTTAGTTTGTTTTGTTTTTTTGTCTTAGTGGAAATGTAGAGGTGTCCATTGTCTTCTATATTCACTTCTGCAGGAGACAGTCACTCAGCACAGAGTTTGAATAGAAAACCCCAGACGCACAAGGTAGTTTGAGAAGACTGATGAAAGGGAAATGCTGATGAGAAAACTGTTCCTGCCTTTTGTTCAACACTTTTCTTCACTTAACTTTGGTCCTGACTATCCTGACATGCAGTATGATACAGAATTATTAGATTTAATGCTCTGCTAATCCCCCTTCCTCAACCCTGCCTGAGAATACCATCTCAGAATCAAATTATTAATTTGTTATTGCTAACAATCAATTGATTTGTTTGTTAACACAAATTACATCAGTAAATTAGGTAACTGTTTATTCAAAGGAACCTACGAAACCATAAATAGTGTCTTAAACCTCAAAATGTTATTTATCATTGTGATTTTCTTAGGTAGATGCTATTCGCACACTAGGTGCCCATCGCTAGCAATGCTATTTGCACGCGCGATAGATAGCCAATGTGGCTGCAGGTGTATAGTAACCTGTCTGTAGCAAACAAAGCTAGTAGTACTTGGTGTGGATGCCAAAGTGGCAGTTTAAACCCAAATATTAACGCTTTCCTGGCAAGACTTTTTTCGGGCTGGATGCGCGACGAATTAGCGCTTCATTATAATGACTGCAAAAGAGACAAGGTCTACCATAGTCATGTCTAGACCCCCATAGACCGGCGCAGCGGGATCCTCTATTGTTCCCACTATCTGTCCTCCAAAAGTACAGCTGTGTCATCTGAAGAGGAACCACAAAAGAAACCGAAAAGTCTGCTATAACAGCACAAGACATAATTGGGACAGAGGTGGTGAGGGAGGAAAGGTCTTTTTGTTCTATTCAGAGCATTTCTGACTTCCTCCAAATAGATGAGAGAATAACTTAATTGCTCATTGAGTTGATGACACTGTTTTATGCTGATAATATCCCAGTGCCTGATGGTGTCATAGAAGGAAGGAGAAGAAACATAAAGAAGCTTCACAGCAGATAGAGAATAAGAAAGAGAGTCTCTTTTAGAATAATTGTAGCTTTTACCATGAAATGAATGCATTGTGGGGAGCCAACGCTGCCAGCTCTACCCATGCACGCCATCATGTCTTTATCACTAATGGACCAGTGACTACTACTGTAATTACATAGGCTTTTGTCTAGGCCTTTGCACAACTATCTTGGAAGCAAAAATTGGTCTGACATTTACGGCTCTTTCATTGGCATCTACAGTATACGAGCAAGTTCCCAAAAAAGAAAGGTGCAAAAAGAGCGGAAGACGGAAATAGACGGAAAGTTATACGGAGATATGGGTTGAGAACATTTTTTAGGATACTTTGCTAGGTAGAAGTCAGTGTTGTTCCCATTTGATATGGATACAACACAGTCTGAATACAAGTTTCACTACGTACCTCACCATTCAAAGAATCAATTTCATTTTGTCCAGTCGTTCTTTATGAACGCTAACTATGCATATCATGTCTCTTAGGGGGTCTATTTTGTCTGCTGCAGATTTCTTTGGTGGTAGTGATGGTCGCTTTTCAGCCATCTTTTTGTTGACAGGACAATAGGTTATAATATGCTTCAGGAGCCATGCAACATCTTCATGGCAGACTGGACACTACGGTGTTCACCATCGGAAGGTGATGAGACGGGGCGGTTGAGCTAGGGCGAATTGGTGATCGGCAAAATCAAACCATTTCAACTGAAACACCTTGAGTTCCTTTGGTCAGTTGTTTGCATTGAAAGACGAGAGACAACCATCTTTCAACTAAAAGGTCTGATCAAGCTCTCAAAAACGTTGAGCCGTGGCCCTTCTGTAGTACTCTTGAGCAACGCGAAACAAAACTAAGTTCATTAGAGTAGATTTATGTCAGAACCTCACAAACCACAAAGGATCCCACCACAGCTGTGGCTTCTGGCTATGAACTAGTTAACTGCTACATCATGAAGTACTGTCGTTACCCATACAGGAGATTTCCATTAAAATGGTTAAAATATTCATTGTTTCTTACTTGGGCAGCAGCTCCCAACTTGCTCCCTTATGTCCGGTCTACTAAAGAATAAACTGGCTGACACCCACATACACTCACACAGACGCACGCATGCATTTAAACACAGCTGTGAAGTATGTAACATCATTTTCTGTCTCCACGGGGCAGAAAAACATTGCACAAAAGAGACGTAATTACTTTTCTTCTGCCTTTCACCTGGCTGACTTGAATTTTTAAAACTTCCCTCCAAATAGAATAACATGTTAAGTTCTTGGTGCAGATAGTTATCATGGCCTTGCCCACCATTAGAGTCAGACCTCTGTGTTTTTCTCGAGGTAAGTAAACTCTGATTGATCCCTGGTGTGTGTGTGTGTGTGTGTGTGTGTGTGTGTGTGTGTGTGTGTGTGTGTGTGTGTGTGTGTGTGTGTGTCGGGTGAATACAAAATCTTTACTCAATACACTGGAATCATAATCTTGTTTCATAATCTTAATGATGAATACTGGAGACCTAGATGGTGGAAGCGTACGAGATCAAGGCTCCTGGGTTGACTGTGTGATAATGAGCCTGTCTTTTTTTTTGGGGGGGGGGGGGATTTTGTCAACAAATCAAACAGGCGGCTGAATATGACACAGGTAACTTCAGAGTTTTACTAGTGGACTGCTTGTGATTTAAAGCCTTTCATTCCCAGGTATCATCTGACTAATGGCCCTTGTGCATCGGAGCTACGTTGCGTCACGGTGGCTATCCATCATAATGCCCGCTTAGTTAGTTTCACTTGAGTGGATTAATTAGCTAGCTAGCTAACATTAATTTCATCCATCCTGCGTCACATACAGATGTAGATACGGTTGAACCCCTGACAAATCACTGCACTGTGTTTGGATTATGGCTACTGGACTTCAATGGTGTCTGTGGTTTGAGTTCCTCTTTCCTTGAACAATTTAGTTACGCATATTCAACGTTCATTTTCAAATGTTTGGTGATAACTCTCGCCTCCTCTATATACGAGTCTGGATCATTCACTGCACTATATCTGCTTAACAGTCTATGCCACTGGTCACAGACATGGTTTTAAGGTTAGATAGAGAATGTTTGCACTCATCTTGAAATGCACAGTATACAGTTCAGAGAAATCAAATGTTTTTTGAGAGGGCCATAGCTTCTAGCTATGGACAGTGGTATTTCTAAAACCCTGCATGACAGTCAGATAGAAATGTGTGACGAATGGAACCTTGTTTTCCTGTTTTCCACTATTTTGTCTGTGATTTTTCAACTTTTCTTTATTAACTTTAATCATAATCCTAAAACATATGTATATTCATGTTCCAACCCCATATTTTTTTGCAAATGGTGGCATAGGAGGATATTGAGGCCTCCAAGTCCCACGGAAAAAAACTGACATTCACGCACAATAGCACACAGTATATTCATGTTTGCATAACTACAATATTTAATCAGAAATCTCTGCGGTATTAATAGTCTGCCAATATCATAGAGTTTTATTTGTGCAAAGGTGATGTCACTTTTTCATGGCTGATCTGAAGGCAACACACACACAGTCACTCAGTTCGTAACGCTCTGCTCTAATTCCACGGTAACACTTGAACATCTTAATTAAACATGGCTGTTATCTGGGTTTGTTTAATTCTTAGAAATGCTGATAGGTCTGGCTGCCAAATAAGAACTCCATGGACAGGGTACAGCCACTCTCTTGCTGCGTTTGTGAGTCTGTGTGTGTGTGTGTGTGTGTGTGTGTGTGTGTGTGTGTATGTGTATGTGTCTGTGAGTGAGTGAAAGAGGGAGGGAGAGGACAGCCAAGTGGGTCAGAAAACTGTTTCTTTAGTTCCCTGTGGATAGAGCAAGACCTTTATCTTCAATTTCAGAGATTTCCTCTGTGGTCAGAAGAGGAGGCCACACCACCTATTTCTTCTCCACTTTTGTATTGGGCCATCCCTTAACTCAGACAAGGTATAAAGAGGGCATTTTAAGCAATACTTGGTAGACACATTATCTGGCCGGGTGCACTTCCATTTCTTTCATCTTTAGTCTTTATCCATATTGATTTGTCAAAAAGTATCTTTTGTTAGGATGCTGTTTGCCGGGCTGTCCACAACGAGGCTTTTGTAAAAGACATCACTGATCACTTCATTAGCAGAGGCTCCGAGCACCACATTGCAAACATGACATGAGTTTACTAAATAGTGCTCTGGACTATGCTTGTGTCTTTATCTCAGATTGATGTATAGTCAGTTAACTTATAGTTCTGGTGCACAGTATAACATTGTTTGATTAGAAGCCTGCTAAACATGACCGAACGAGTTGTAAGTGATACATTCGAGGCTCATGAGGTGCTTATCTTAAAGAAGTCACTTACTTTGTCTTTATACTAATAATATAAATAAAGTTTATTAATATTATTATTACTGTAAAGACAAAGTAGGCAGCATATGTAAGTAAAAGTAGGAGGAAACTCCAGTTCAAAATAATCAGTAATTACCTCAGCACCTTCCAGAAAACCCGATCAAACAATGCAATTTAAGCTACTTTTCATTTGCATAATACAATTTAGTAAAATATCTACTCCACTCTTCAGGAAAAACTCTAAAATCCTTTTAGGAGTCATAGCGGTTGATCTCTAGGAAGTGGAGCTTCATCCTTTTTGTTTGAAAATTGCAATAGGCAGAACTGAGTCACCTTCAGTAAGACATTGTGCTGAAAGGCTTATTAACTGCTTAGCCTTAGACAAAAGAACTTGTACCACCAAGGGGAAAATATACAGTTTTCTTAAAATATGAAGACAATTTATTTATAACCTTTTAACCTCAGGAAAATATTGTGTGACTATGGCATATTTAAGTTGGTAAAACATAGAGCACTTGTTCCTCCCTAAACCTTAACACGTGATGTCCATCATGATTCCTTTGCAGGTTATGCTTTAGTGCAAAACAAAGGAGATACATAAATTTGCAGACTGAGACCTCACCTTAACACGGCCACTGCTTCTTAGTCTCCTGTCCTCCTAAATTTATAGAGCCGCGAGGCCCATCAACCTTTATTAGCTAATAATGCCGCTAGGGCCATTACGTGTGGCAGAGGCTCCCCCACAGCAACATTTAACAGTCTCGCTGGGGTACTAGTGGTTGGCTGAAGTAACAGGGCCGCTGTGTGACAACCCCCTCTGCACCAAAGTGTCTGACCAGACTTCTAATTTGATAGCGCTAAGACCAGCATATAACTCCCAGAGGGTGTTTGCTATGTCACATAACACAAGCAAAAAATGCAAATAAAAATTACCTTAGTCATTTGCTAAAATAAACAAGTAATTTTGTGGTATGTTAGTTAGTTAAGATTTCACATGTTACGGCTCAGATCCGGCTAAGGAGCAATGTTGTGCTATTTTCTATGCTGTAAGCATCTAAGAGGAAAAATGTTATCCCACCCATGGGGCTTCTTCAGGGATTATTTAAAGGCACCTGCATCCTGAAGATGCCCAGACTTCAAATTGAGAATCTCTTTTCCCTGTGTCTTTGCATTAAACTGCCCTTTCTGAATAGAAGGTAAATGTGCCCCGTAGAGAGGATACTGTAGACGATCTCAAGCTCCTGTGGGCGATGTTAAGATTGCCACACTGAAATAAACAGCGAAGGGCTCAGTGAAGTACTGTATGGTTACTCCTGGGGCCGTTGGTGATGTTTTTGTTGTTTTGTGCTCGGTCCAAACTCTTAGAGAATGGTTAGGGGACGGCCGCCGCAGATCAAAGCAGAAAATAATCAACTGTGAGGAGAGAGAGCCCTCTATTTTATCTTCTCTCCTTGCTCAGGGCTGAAAGCAGATTGTTGTTGAACAAAAAGTTGATAAAAGGGAAAAAGGACTGTACAGTGTATGCTCTCCACTTGTTTTGTAAGTAGAAATGGAACACATGGTCTGTTTTGATGAGTCACATGAACAAGACTCAGTTCCCTGTAATGTAAGATTTATTTTCTCACACACACACACACACACACAGACACATCGGTGGATGGTTTATGTTGTTGAGCATGTCTCCAAATGGGGAATCCATACTGAAGCAATCACACTTAAATTCATCTGCAATTACAGTATTTATATGGCAAGATTACCCATAAGGCCTCAGTGCTTGCATGTTTCACGTTTCACATCCCATAATTTTAGGATGTCACTCAAAGTCAGAGAGGACTAGGATGACAGCATTAGCAATCCAGCATTACTGCTCAGATTTGTTTTTATGCAACCTATAGTATGCAATACGCATTTCTATGTTGCGAGATTTTGGGGAATTTTACCCAACAATATTTCAATCGTAATCAAATCAAATTATATATTTTAACAGAGTGAAAGTCTGCACTGTTTTATCAATCAAGGTCTCAATCATGATTGATTACTAGTTTGTGTGACTATGTGACAAAATATATTGTTAGAGCTGAGTGTTGCAGTGCATACTTCCATCTGTGCAGTAAAAATTATACTTCATGTTTATGATGCTGTTACCAAGGGATATCAAATAGATGAGAGCGATGGAAAGCCCGGAGGTGCTTTGTGAGTGTAACAGGATTTTATGTCAATGAAATTGTAAGTTTGTAAAATGCATGTAATTGAAACATTTCAATGTGGAACCCCCCCCCCCCCCCCCCAATTGAGAAGATTGAGCGGGTCCACATGAAAACTGAAATGAAGACATTGTTTAACCCGATGTCAAATTTGATCAGAAAATCATTGAAAACTTTAATTAAAGTGCAGAATTATCTCAGTAAATGGTAGAAAACTTGTAAGCACCAGTGGGACTTGGTTCCCAGGCCTTATTAAGGAGCTAACCATGGACTACATGGATTTTGCATTACCTCCCACCCCAAAAGCCTCCCACCACACACACACACATGTGAGCTCATAGTAGAGGAGCATGGGGAAGTGATTATTCTTGGATTAAGACTTGCCTCGCCGCTGATATGCGCAGCGTAATTGAATAATGGCTGCCTCACCCGAACAGTCCCAATGCAGACGGGCCTCCCAGCCCACGTCAGATCGGCACAATATTAACCATGACACAGGCGTAACCAGGCTGGTAATTAATGCACTGAGTCAATTACAAATTAGTCCATTTGGAGAATTCCCCACAGGAGTCCACTCATTACCAGTGCTCTGATGAAGTCGCCGTTTCTCCTCATGGGAAGAGGTGTCACTCCGCTGTTCTCCTTTTTTATCTGTCTTCATCTCCCTACTGAAGGTAGACAAATGGAGGATGAAATGGATACTGGCTGCTACACGTCAGCTACACAACATTGGTAGGCTAATGTCCAACTATAGACAAGTGTGAAGCTAATAAGGGAAACTTTAGAAGGTAGCTAATGGACGCTGTTAGTTGGCAGACTATTGTACAAGGGAGGTAACCATCACATATAGCATTAAATGCATTTTTCCGGCTCTAATACTGTTCTTTGCCGTTACGGACTTTTTAATTAGGTAAAACAACTTGCAATGATACAATCCCTTTGCATTTTCTCCAGCTGTAAAGGAAACTTTGGTCCAACGACTGTTATAAGGACAATTCCCACCAATCGCGCTGCGCTGTTGTCTTCCAAATCATTACAGATCAATTGCAGTGTATAAATCAATTAATTTGAATGAATAAAGTGTATGATAAACAGGCGCTGATGGCGGTAATATGTGAAGAATATGGCTCCCTCACTCTGTATTAATGCTTCTCACAGCACAAGGCGAACACCACCCTATTCATTTCGCTGCCAAAGGTGAAAGTCAATCTTAATGACAGAGGGCTTCCGAGCTCAATTCAGGAACTGTCAGGAGGTGAAATGGGAAAGAGCTGCCATGATGAGAGACAGTGAGAGAAACTATGGGTGTGTGTGTGTGTGTGTTTGTGTGTAGGTGGTGGGGGGGGTGGGGGGTGTTTGTGGTTTGCCTGCCCACAAGCCCTTGAAAGGCCACCCATTCAGGGTAAACAGAATATATTTTTGAAAAGAGAAAAGCCTGATCTTTCTCGCACATAAAGGACAGTACTGTATGTTTTGCTTTTAATACCGGTTTGGACTTGGTACGGTTCAAACCCAAATCATTTCTGTGAATGTTTACGAACCATTTTTCAAATATATGAAATGCATTTTTACAAGGACAGCAGAGTCAGTCCGTCAGACGGAAGTTTCAAGGGAGGAATCAGATTCAGAGTATATGGTTTACAGAGCAGTCCTCATGCATCAGTGTCAAAGGCTGATGGGTCCCAGATAAGGAAAAGCATAGCACAGTTTCTGGCTGAAATAAGAGTAAATACAGTGAACACTTATTGTAGATGGGAGACTGTTTTCACCAGTTCAGATAGTGAAGCTTGTGCTGTGGTGGAAGTTGAAATGTAGTATGGGGTTGTTGTTGTGAGTAAAACTGAACTGATTTGATATATTCTGCTCCCACTTGGATTTAAGTCAAAAGTTTTTAGTTTTTTTCATTTTTATTTTTGCCTTAGAGTCATTCTGACATTAGTCTAATACTTTCTGGGACAAATAATCTTATATTACCCACACAATTACCATTTTAGGGCTACTCTTAAAGGCAGAATCCAACATTGTCAGAAGCTACAAAGTTCTTTCATCCAAACTGATTCTTCAGCTGAACCACAGCCAGCGTGAACAACCGACAACTGCGACATGCAGTCTTTCCGTGGCCGTTCCTCAGCCGGTGTGTCCCAGGCGTTAGCCCTACCCCTCGACATGAAGTGCCCATTGGTGCATAGTGTCCCCTCCAAACGCAGCCACAAGGGATAGGGATAGAACATCTTCCCCGAGGAGTTGGGACACATCGGTCTGTTCACATCGGCTGTTTCAATGTTACATTCGTCTTATCCACTGCACTGAAAACATTGTAACATTAGCAGGGATGTTTGCAAAATTCGCGGCTAGACAATCTTACAAACTTCATATAATGTAACAAATGTTACTCGTAACTCTCACTCAGACTGTTTACATGCTGGTTTTGATGGCATGAAAAGCGATAATATTTAATTGAAATGCTTGTCACAGCGATTCAATGACATTTTCATTTGCTACTGGATAAAAATAAGATATTCCGGTGGATTTCATACTTACATTTATGTAAGCAGTCGCCATCTTGATAAGCTTCATCCATACGTAAAGCATTCAGGAATCTTTGTCTACCCTTTCGTTTTTAGGGGGGTCCTGAATACACAACGGTTGAAGGGGTGTTTGAAGGGCTATGGCCACTACCCCTACATCACATAGAGAAATGGGTAAACACTACCCCTTCATGGCCACAGGCAAAATTGGGACGGGGCCGAAGACTACAGCAGACATATCATAAAGGCAATGGGTGTTGCTAGACTCTGTAGGCTGCAATGTGTCACTCCCACCCTCCGCTTGGCTGATATTTTGGCTGTCACCTGGCTCAGAGAGGTGTTGCATTTTGAGGAAGTCGGCCACATCAAATTAAACATTTTAAACATCACAATATATCTTCTGACTGCTCTGGCTCCGTTTCATGTGTTGACCCAATAAAGGGAGCTCTTGAATCTTTGCATCAGCTGTTATTCCTGCTCTCTTTTCAATTCAGTATTCAGTAAATAACATGTTTCTGAATGCCACAATTATTTGGTTTTGTATTGGTTGGATAATTTGTTGCTGCACGACATAGAGGGAGAGGAAGGACTAGGAAAATAAACTGGGTTAGTAAATCATTAGTTGTGCCATGTCTCATTGTCTGGCCCGTGACCAAGGGAGATGAGTTAGACAAGCTCAGAGGCATCGCGCAGGAAATGTTGGCAAAAATAATCATTCCTTTTCTATCTATGACTGTTGCACACCCACCCACATACCCACCCATTCTCCATATCACCTTACCTTAGAGGTGTGATTAGGCAGATAAGGTAAATTAGAGACAACACAGAAGATCTTTCGACTGATCTTGTGACTGCAGTCGTAGAGAGAGCAGCCACTTTTACACTATTTCAGTGGAGCCAGATATTTAGCAAATATGCAGTGTCAATGAAAAGCATCCCCATCCAACCTCATTAGTTTGTGCAGCAGCTGTCTGCTCCTGTGGCAGGGATTAAGCAAGATCTTATGAGGATTTTCTATTGTAGTAATACATGATATCACATGATAATGTAGTGAGGTAATAATATAGCTTTCTCAGACAGACTTAACTGTCTGCATTTAAAACGGATGACCATTTGTTTTTTTCCATTTATTTTGTCCACCTCTGTTCACAAAAGTGTCTCTCTCTCTCTCTCTCTCGCTCTCGCTCTCTCTCCAGTTTTTCTGTATTTCACCATCTTGGTGTTTTCTGTCAATGATGCATGCACCTTACAGGCCTTTCTTGTCATCAAGCTTGACAAGTAGACTGTCATACTGTCGCAGCCAATGACAGTCAAACATCTACTGAGCGCTGCACATTGCCTCAGCATACGTGGAAAGCACACTTGCCGAACGGGGTATTCTCAAAGTCACCCTCCCTTTGCCAAGCTCATTCAGAAGCCGCAGCGAATCGAAACCTAAATAAAAACGACAAACTGACATAATTTCCGTTGTATATTTGAATGTTGGATAGTTTCTTTTTTCTTGCATTTTCGTATTCATTACCTTTGCTGAGAAGGTTATGTTTCCATTGCTGTTTGTCTAACTTTTAAAACTACTGAACAAATTTTCTTGAATGTCAATGGAAGAATGGGCTATGGACCAAGAAACCCTGTTGGGCCTTGGTGGAGGTATTTATCCTACTGAGTGCCATTCAACTTCATCATTTACTTTTTTACTTTGCTTATTCTGTTTATAATTTAAATAAATGAAGTGCCTTTCTTGTCTTACTACAAAGGGAATTTGAATTTTATTTGCCCCACAGAAATCCTGAGAGAAATCCTTGAGCCACAAGGGAAGGACATGGAACACCAACAGACAACAGGGGTGCTTCAAATCCTTCATGTCCCCCTGTTCTTTGTTGGGGTTGTTACTACAATCAGCAATGAAAAAAGAGAATTCCTTCCCTACACCCAAACAACACACACACATGCACACACACACATGCACACAGCTGTGTTTCATGAGAGGTGTTGTGTAAGAATCAGAGGGGATACTTTCTCTTCATCTTCAAAGATGAGTCATCATAGTAATCTTGTCCAAGCAATAAAAGACACTTGAGTGATGCACATGCTCTTGCACACACACTCTTTTCTCACACACACACACACACACACACACACACACACACACACACACACACTCTTTTCTCACACACACACACACACACATATATCAAACACAGCATCAACTGCAGGTGTTTGAAGTGACTCGTACTGTATTGGGTTCGAGCCACTCCAGAGGGATTGAGGTGTTACCAGGGCTGTTTGTTGGACACTTTGTTGACTTAAAGGGAAGCATGGCAACACTGCTTAGTGTGAGTATAAAAAAAAGCAAAACTCACAAATTCCATCATGGATGGTACTGCTGGGATATATTGCACTCACACAGCACCAATATGATGATATGATAGAGTCACCATGGAGATATAACACACATGACGATTTTAGGTTAGAAATTAATGCCAAACCACTAATGAATCCTTTGCTTTTACAATTTGGGACAATTACCGGCAATAGTTTAACTTGGTTGTCAGTTATACGGAGGATGATCTCCTGGGGAAACTCAGGAAGATTCTCTCACTTACACTTGTAGACACTCCATCCTGATTCGGTGTGTGTGTTTACAGATGTGGATGTGAGCTCAGGCTGAGCGTTTAGGGAGGAGATATGGAAATAGAGGATGAGGGCTTGCTGATGCAACGCGAGCCTTAAGCCCTCGCGGCGCACTCCCGTGTATCTGCCTTCAATGACCGCAGCCCACCGGAGCACATCACTACGCCTCAATATGTATGGAAATGAAAGGCAATCATGCTAACGTGTGTTCAGTCTCTTCAAACATGCTAATGGTGTCATTACGCTTTCAGCCCTTTACCACCCATCCCAACACTTCACCTCTCCTTACACCCTTTACTGTCTCCCTGTCTCTTCCCCTGAACCGGAACAGGTGTGATTTTAATTATGTATTAAAATACACATAGACCAAGTCCGATCCACTTGACTGGGCTCCTCCTTCTGCAGTGGTGTATCCCTCCTTCTCTGCCTCCCCTTCCCTCCATACCCTTTCCTCCCTTCACTGACTCAACCCCAGAAAACCTCCCTCCCTTCTCTTCCTCCTTTAGAAGTTGGAGATTGAAGGACTCGATTTTAAAACCACGCACGTCTCAGTGACTCAAGTGAGGGGTTTGTTCCGCTGCCATACTTCCGTTCACAAATGCTTCGGCTCAGGGAGGAGGGAGGAGGGAGAAATCCCTGTTAATCTAGTGAATCTGGCTCTCTCTGTCTCTTTTGTTCACTGTTACTGGGACTCTGACGCTCTGATCTCCTGGGAGGTGCGTGTGTCTGGGGTTTGGGTTGTGGGTGAGTTTGGGGGGATTGCTACAGAGTTCAGTGTGCATGCAGTAAAGAAACATCCCACTGTTTGTGCATTCTCAGTTATTACAAGAAAGATTATACTTTTGGACTGGAGTGCACTAGTAAGAGATTAATCTAAAGTAAGGGCAAAAACTTGGGTTTCAGTAAGATGAAGCAGGTTCTCCATCACACGTGGCCAAGACACCTGCATCAAGATAGTTGGATAGAAGAGCTATTTTTACTGGGAGAAATCCAGGACAACAATGGGTCATGTTGTTATATTTAGCAGGTAATTTGCTGCTCTAATTGCACTGAAGCTAAACAGAGGAGGTCATGCAGGTGCCTCAAAAATAAATTTAGCATCTAGATCAAAAATTGAAAATGCTATTACACCGGCACCTGTGCCAAACATAGCACCGCTCCTCCATCACACAATGATGGACTCCTGTGTATTAACACCTTTTGGAATTTAATATTTCATCCCCATTCCTTAAGGAGCGTGCATGTGATAGAGCCTGCTACAATCCAGGTGCCTGTCTCCCTGAAGTGGGCATACGGCATTCTTCGCTTGGGGTTGAGGTGGCGTGCTAGATCTGTGTTTAATGAAAGTGACCACGCAGAGCAGATTTGGCCATTAGCTCAGCACGGGCCTGTAATCACTACACGTTGCTTTCCTTTTTTTTCACGCAGTTCAATTATTGAATGGAACAATCTGTGGGGAGAAAAGTGTGTGTACCTGCCATCTTCTTTCTCCCCTTGTTTTATTTCCCTCTGCAGTGCTGCACTTCGGAAAGTATTGATTTGGTGGTGCGGAAAATAACAAACCAGCAACCGTGCGAGTGGTGTAATAAACAGGCTCAGGAAAAAAAAGTGAAGAAACACCCATGAAGTGTGTGGCCAGAAATAATTATTAGTTGTGTATGCTCAGAGTCATTCATCCAGAGTTGATTGCACTTACTGTTGTGTGCCACCCTCAGCTTTTTGGTCGCATGAAAACAGTATCGGGACTGAAGATGTGGAGTTTATGGCACAGCGCCCAGGACAATGTCACTGGACTACATGGACTTGGAGCTATTTGATTGCGTAGTGCTGAAAAGACCTTCACACTCCCTGCACGGTGTTTGTGAGTCATCCTCAGCTCTTGGCTAGTGAAATAAAGTCAAAGTGCGAAGGCCCTGATTGTCTAACTCTGTGTACAGAGTAGGACATGCTCCGACATTAAAGGGGCTCAACATATTGTTCACTCTTGCATGCACAAGTACTCATGATTTACACTGACAAGTAGACACATTCACACCAATCATGCTTCTTAGAACCCACAGATACCCTCAGTGATTCTCTAAGTACCTTACTTGATCTTCTTTTCCAACTAGTTTGGAAATCGATAAACACTTGCGCGGACACACACTGAATATAAAGTCCCCATCACTCATGCACATAAATGCACACAGACTCAACAGACTCTGGCATGTCTGTTTCTATTAATGGTAATCAGCAGGGTAATGATGACGGAGCCATGACTGCGGCTTACTTACTTGTGGCTGACGGCCATGCTCTCTGACAGCTGTCAACCGCCATGACTCCGCTGCCAGGGCCATCCTTAGGACTCATTTCTTCGCCAATGCCACTTCACACACAGACTTGTTGATTATCAGCATCAGCGGGCCGCCGTGGAAAGACTTCTCTGACCGCCGGTCTGCTAATGACAGCCACCATGATGGTGGATGGGAGACAGAGGACACAGGCTGTCACTTTGATTCATGCAACAGCAGCTCCAGCTGGGTGGCTCCTTGCCAAATTCTCGACAGTTGTTATATCCCCTCCTAAATGACATTTAAAGTGTGAAGCAATGGCTGTCCTTGTGGCTCGGTCACCCTAGGCCGGGCCCCGGACATGAGCACTGAACCCTGTGCCAAGTTTTGCAGTGGGGTCACCAGCCCTGGAGCAAATTATCCCCGCTCAGATGCTTTAGCTCAACTCACTGGCATGGTTGAATGTGTGGAAAGTGACCTTGAAGATAGATGCTGTCTATGATCTGATGTCTGCCTTTGACTTACCCTTTTCATCCCTTCCTATTCCATTTGTTTCTTTTTCTTCTCTAATTTCCCCCAACCTCTTTTTTGATTTCAGTGCAAAGGAGAGTCAAAATCTATCTATACATATTTGAAGCATAAGGTGATACAATGAATTTATTTTATTATAAAATAATTCAAAAACATTCAAATGCTTGAGGAAAACCTGGTTTCCCTGGTAAGCTTAACTATGGGCTCTATCTATTTGTTGGATCTTGTTACATGGTGAAGTACAGAGAGTGGAGAGTGCAAACAGGAACCTTGCAGAGGTTACAAATAGTCTCACGTAAAAATGACATTGTCATCCTTTTTTTATCTTTAAAAATAAAATGCCTTTTTAAAAATATTATTATTGCAAAACTAAAACGCAGCAACTTTCCTCCTTCCCTCTCTGCCTTTGCAGTCCATCCGAGAAGTGACAGGCTACGTGTTGGTGGCCCTGAACCAGTTCGACTACCTGCCTTTAGAGAATTTGAGGATCATCCGAGGAACCAAGCTGTACGAGGACCGCTACTCTCTGGCGATCTTCCTCAACTACAGACGTGATGGAAACTTTGGTCTGCGCCAGTTGGGTCTTAAAAACCTCACAGGTGAGTGACTCGAGTGTTTCCTGCTTACTCACGTAACTTTGACTTGTGTTTGAGTTTTTGTTTTGGATCAAACTTTTAAATTGTTTTTTTCTCACCTCCTGTAGTGTTTTTTGTTTGTGTGTGTGTGTGTTTACAATCTAGTCAGAAATCCACTTCTTCCAAGCCCTGCAGGAGAACATACTTTTATAAAAGTTGATTAATATGCTTTAGAGAAGCCTAAATTTACCACCAAATTAATACCACTCAATTTAGCCAGTTGTGACTGGTGACTGCTTAAAATATACCGACCCAGTTTTTCTTCATGCACACTGTCCAATGAGGGTGCAACCATCTGCTCCAAAAGTTCTAATTACAGTTGAATTAGCCATTAAATGGCAACAGGAGGTAATGATAAAGTGGAAACCAACTGATATTATGTTAACTATTATAGGATTTGGTTTTGTTTTTCACAATTTGTGTGTAACAGCCAGGAGGCGGATTAAATTAATTCTGCAGATTTATTCACTTCACTCCATTACCTTGTTTCAATTTGCCGTCCTTGGTTTTTATGGCTGAATTCAACTGTGATCAGATCTTGTTGTTGAGGCACCAAAGGTAATTTGAAGTGGCTTTTCCTAGCACAGCATCGTCTACTCTCTGTTTTCTGTGCATAACAGGTGGTTAAATGGGTGTTTTCAGGAAACGCTGTCACAAAAATGCACGTAGCACTTTTGAATTAATAAATTGGCCAAACATGCTGGAAGCTGTTTACTGGCTTTTATTGACTCCATAAAAGATGGGGAAATGCATACAGTCTGCTTCCTCTTTTCCCAAGATTCAGACTGACGATGTTCTCACAATTAACCCTCTCACACTGACAGATACAATGCTGACTCGCAACGTTGTGAAAAGACTGTCTCATCTGTTATTTCACTCCCGCTAACACACTCTGATTTACAACACACTCTGCAATTGATCCAAGACCGTTTGCTGAGAGGTTGGAGAAAACGGCAAATGTGATTACTGATAAATGGTTTACTAAGAGGGAAAACGTGTGGGTGGCTCTGCCTCTAGATGAACAATGGATCCTTGTTGTGCCAGGTTCTCTTAAGGCATCCTGACACTGAGGTCAGTAAGAAATGGAGCGCTTGACTTGCATAGAAGATGCAGAGCTTCTCCCCAACAGGGCTAAGCCTGGGCCAGCTAATGATGTGTGAAACAGAAGGTCTAGTCATTCTGATGCTTGATCAGTAATTTGCACCTACCTAATGACATTTAGGGAGTAATATTACTTAAACATTTAAATATATACTGTATATGTATGGTATGTTCTACTTATCTTCTTATTTCAAAACTCTATGTATGTCTATATGTGGAACGCATATATCGCAAAATGTTTGTCTTATCGCCGTCACACTTGCATGTGTATTCTTAAGAGACCAAGGGAGTGCAGTGTTGAATTTGTTGGGAAAAAAACGCAATATGCTCAATATGAATGATTTTAGAGTAAGATTAGGGGGTTAGACAACCAGCGCTCTGTGGCGGGGGCTGGGATTCATCAACGTAAGTGACATCGTGATCGCAATCACTGCGACGACAACTTCTTCTCCAGTTCGGGGGTTCTGAGTACAGAGTCAAGCTTCACCGAAATTCGTCCTCCAACCAGAACGTCGGTGGTTCAATCCTCAGTCTTCCCCATCTGCATGCCGAAGTGTCCTTGGGCAAGATGCTGAACCCCTAAATGGCCCTTCATAGATGTGGAATGAACTAAATGTAAGTCGCTTTGGATAAAAGCGTCCGTCAAATGACATGTATGTATGTTGAGTAAGTCAGGGACACACTGAGGCTAAAGTGAGAGTGGTAGTGTCATCACTCTGCATTGGAATTGCCAAACTTCTGTCTGAATCGAGAGATTTCAATTGAGTCCTTGACTGGAATGCATTTAGATTTGTAAGGCATGGCACCAAGCTTGTGCCTCTGCTGCTTCCAAACCCGCTTTCTAAATAATTCAGATGTCTCTCATTGTTTTCTTCAACTGTTCCTTCCTGGTGATCCCCCCGAGTCGAGGCAAACAACACAGCCGTTTGCAAGTGTACGTGCAGCTACAGCATGTGCTTGTGTGTTACGCTCCATCTTGTAGTCTTTCTTGTATGTTGCGCCATACTTAGGGAATTGCATTTGTCCAGCACCACCAGCATATTTTTTGCCAAGCCTGTCCTTTTCATTGTGGTGCCAAGTTGAAGCCAGTGCTGAGGGACCTGGACTCTGTGAGAAGTCGCTGTTTGATGTGCCATCCGTGGCCTCGAGCCATGAAGTTGAGAAGAAGTTATGCACAACAGCCATGGCCTGAATCTGTTCTACTTCATAACTCTTCATGGGTCTTCATAGCTCTGACTAAGTTTTGCACTTGTATCTTTTGTTCCTGCAAAAAAAAAAAGAATAGAAAAGAGTCTTCTTGCTTTCTTGTTAATGATAAAAAGTGTTACAGCGACATGTTTGCCTTGTACTAACATGACACTTTCATGTTGGGAGGGTTTGCTGTTGACGATTGCTGTGTTGCTATATCATCACAGAAGGAGGCAAAAAAGAGTGAGCAGTAAAGTGGCATGCATAGTTTCCCATTTTGACCCAGGCTGCCCTTTTGTTTGCTACTGCCAGTATTTGTGATCTTGCAAAAATAAATACATGTATAATGCCGGTCAAGTAAAGACATATAGGGACGGTCTTCACCATATCACAGTTTTTTCCACAGATGGTGCAGACAGCTAAACAAGCGCTCGCTGGCGGGAGAAGAAACAAGTCAACTTGTGTCCCAGTTTGTTCTGTTGTAGTTGTCACCGCTCAACAGTGAGCTGTTTGGGAAATAAGCGTGAACCATCAGGATAGATCCACTCTTGCACATCAAGCAGCGCAGATCAAAACTCCTTCCTTGCTTCAAGTGCTTTAGTGAGTCCGAGGCCGGCTGTCTGATTCATTACAGTGCCTTTGATGTGGCTGTCATATTAGCCCATCGTTCTCTGCCTGCTGCTCCCAGGAGAAGTGTAAAATGATCAATATAACCCATAAGCAACATATATATATAAGAGGCTAAAACTTATTAACTACATAAGGGGTTAATCGAGAGAAGGCACAGACCCCCTCAATGCTGAAACCCAGCCACATTTCTACTTGGGTCGAAATTGCCTTGGGATGAAATCAATTTGTCGCTAGTATATTGTAGCATTGCACCTATTGATTTTTCTGCTGCGCTCTCTGCGAGGTGTGAGTGGACTCTGGATTTAAGGGGACTGGAGGACAGGGAGGAGGAGGTCTCTGGCTGAGAAGGGATAGGACTCCCTCCAATGCACCTTTCAATCAAGCTTAGCTAAGTTATCCTCATGAATATGAAATATCAGGCACAGTCAAGCCGGGAAAAGTGGAGGAATGGTGTGTGCTCAGCGGTGTATAGAAGCGAATAAGAAGTGTAAAAGGCACTCTTTGCCTTAGTGTGGAAAGTTTAGTTGCCTGGTTCGTGTGATATTATGTTTGAGGGATGCAAGTCCATTTACAAAGTCATCTGTGGGAACTCACCTTGCATTTAAAGACAAAAAGCTTTTCCCACAAGGTTATTCATTTTTGATGTGTTTTTGGTCGACGAGTTGAACCTTCTGCTTGCTGCAAAGAGAAGCTTCAAATAAGTACCTTTCTTTCTACCCTTTTCTTACCATAGCCTGCCAAGAAAAAGGTTAAACAGAGCCACACTCTGACATTTTCAAAGTTCCTAATCTGTATTTTTATGCACGCTGACCCACAGTGTCTTCCTTCCTGCTTACATTTTCAGCACTTCCATCAGGATTCACATGAACCCTGGGCTGCCTCTGTGCTTTCACATGGTAATTACAGGCTGCTTCCCTGGCAAAATAATAACAGCCTCAATAAGGAAGACAACACAGTTGAGCTTTCTGATTTAACGCAGTTTACTGCCACCTCCTCCCTCTCCTTCATTTCATCCAGTATCATTTTTTTTTTCAGATTTGTTTAGTGTTGTTGATTCATTTTTCTAACCACCCTACGCCTGCACTGCGTCTGTCCAAAATGAGGCATCCAATCTGATGCCCCATCTGCTGAATGATCCTCTCTCGTCGCATGCATGTACACATGCCTGAGTATTACGCCAAGGCGTTATCCACTCCTTCATGGCCCATCTGCTCCCTATTTATCTATCCCATTTTCTGTCCCTCCTCCTTCTTTTTATCCCTCTTTCTTTGGCTTTCTGTCTCTCTTCACATTTCAGTTGGTCGTCTTGATTTTTTCATATTGAATCCTTTTACAGAAACGCATGCAACACAATGTTTATGCCATTTTGAACACTCTTTTGAGCACCTGAGTCCCATTGTGGTGTCCAAAGCCTCTCAATAAATGTAGGTTATCATCTGCTGAACATGTCCTGTTTAGCATCTTGTGACAGCGATGCACAGGGGAGGCGTTGAAAGAATGGGATGGGATGGAATGAGATGGGATGGGGCAAGGTGAAAGGGACGATTTCAGTCTGTTTCCCCCAGACAAGGGCCTGCTGAGAGCGGGCTGTAAAATCACTGGCTGTGCCTGATCCCAGAGACTTCCATTGACTGTCTAACTTCTCAGAGAAAGAGCCTCTCTGCCACAGGAGGCAGGCGAGATTGGTTCAGTGCACGTCACCAGGACTCAGTCGGGCCTCTTGCCTGGCAGCCCGTAGACCTCAGGTCTCCTTCAATTGTGTGTCTAATTGATTACTTCCCATCCAATTACTCCCGTGTCACACTCAATATTTCACCACTCCAGGAAGGGGGCAAGAGGGACTTTATTTCTGAAGGACGACATTCATATTGTCACATTTGTGAGCCCCTAATGTGGATCATGAAAAGGCACATGTTGAATTGAATGGGCCATCAGTGGTGGTTGGTGTTAATTGATTGCTCTGTATTACCACTGTGACAGAGAAAGGGAGACGATTAGAGTCAATGGGTTTGGCTTCCATGCCAAGGGACCAGTGGCGCTCAACTTCTTAAAATAAACTTTTCCATAATAGTTTTGCTTGTTTTTCTGCTACGTAACAAAGCCAACATGGTATTTTGGTATTTATTGGATTAAATATTTTGTATTACAGTACCTTTGACTACATCTACCATTCTTTTCCATGTTTCCCGCACCACAAAATGATAGATCCTCCGCAATTTCTTACATATTCTCTTTTTCTGCAGACCCATCCAAACATGTCACTCACAGCACGGCCTTGAGGGCACAGTGTTGCTTATTTATGCCTTTGTTATTTGTTATGTCTTCCAATCTTTAATAATGTTTGAGATTTAATAAGCAGAAAACGACTGTGCTTTATGAAATATTAATGGGCAACAAAAGCACAACCTGCCTTAAGAAAGGAGAGATAATACAAAATAGATATTTGCTAATTAAAAAATTGTGTGTGTGTGCTGGATAAATAAAATTACTGGACACTTTTCAGTTTTTGCTTAAGTTCCCTTGTGCTAAACCATCCTTGCTTAGACTAAGACAGAGTTAAATCACAATTTAACATCATTAACACCTTATGTCTACTGCATTTCCTCCAGATAAGCACCTAAACACGTCCTATACCCTGATGCAGATCACAGGAGACTGAGAGATCGGTTTGGACAAGAAGTAAAAAAAGTCTTCTGACACCATGAATGAAAGGAGGACATGACAGTATTTGGAAAGGGGAAGGCAGACTGGTAATCAGTGCATTAGGATCAAATGAACTGGCTGATGCTAATACTATCAAAGCAGCCAGAATCCAGCCTTGGACTGACTCCCTATGGTGCAGCTCAGGTTTCTATCTGGATGCTTATTATTCTGCTGGTGTAACTTAAATCTTCCCCCAGCGTGGATCACTACCTCCTATTTATACCATTACAATTCCTACAGTTTTGTTTAAATCCATACTTAAGATAGAAAACATGGATTAATGCAGTTCATGTACATATTTGTTTCTTACAGGATGCTATACTTAAATTTTGAAATGTAGAAAATGCTTATCTGATACTGTTTTCCTAAAAGACAGCTAAATAAATTATTGATCAGCTCTAATCTTTCAAATGGTTAAATATAGGTTATTTTTTTGATGTGAATCAGAATTAAAGAACTTAAAGTACCTTCTTCTGCTCTGGAGACCATGTATGTCTTTTTATGCATGCAGGCACACTAGTGTGTGAAAACACGCTACTACAACAAGTGCAGTAGTGTTCGCATGTCTAGAATGTCTGTTTTATATAAATAATTCACATTGGCTCAGCCCACAGCTGCATTAGCGACTGGCATAGACTATTCTCGCATGATTAGAAAAATTGTCAAGTCCAAACCTCACCTCTGCTTCACCTTTTGTCCACAGGAGAAAATGTCCAGGCTTGCCTAAACATGACGACTCAACCTCTTATTACCAATTTGCCTTCCAAACTGAAGCTTTACAGCCTGCCGGAAGAGGGGATTCTACTTTTACCTCATTAAAAGTTCAAATAGGTGTGGAAGGAATTTAAATACCAATTAATAATCAAAACACATCCCTGTTCTCTCTTCCTCCAGCATTTCCATCCCCTCCGGCTGTGGCTTTATATCAAGCTAAGATCTGCCGTGTTGTAGATCAGAAACCGGCTCCGACCCTAACCCTATCAACAAGAGCATGTTCACGTATTTCGTCGAGATTCCGTCTGAACTCTGGCCCGTTGTTCCAGCAGAGATATCATGAGTGTGACATGAGTGTGACTGTCTGTGCTTGAGTGTGTGCGCTGCGGATTAATCCGCTCTGCAGTTTTACGTAAACCACCATGTGTTTCTGTACCACTTGAACTGAGCAATGCTCTAAACAAAACACTGCTACACTAAAGTGTTAAATCATTCCATAGTGTCAAAGAAATATACTCACATGCAATTATTTGCCTATTTCCAAGCTCCCTTGGAAGTTTGAATATTAGTTTTGGCTCAACAGACTGACTCTCCTCTGTGCATCCACTTATTTCCAAACCCCGGCTGTTTGAAAAGAATCAGCCTCCCATTACTACCACTACCTGTTCTCCCCACCACAGAGCAGCCAGTCATTCAGAAGCCGGATTCTTTCACTTGTTAACTAAAATACTTTTCACTGTCAGGGTTTAGCTAGTGTGGAGATGTTAAAAAGTCATTTTCATATTTCTTTTGCGAGCATATGGAGGAAGATTCCACTCCTGGAACTTAGAAATTCCTTCCGACAGCAACACAGGGTATAGCCAACTGGAAGTAACAGTAATGCTTTATCCATTATCCTTAATTTTGAGTTAGTTTTTCTTTTTTATATGCACATGAAAAGATTCAGGCCTGTGTGCACTTTGTCCCTGTTGTTTTTATATGTGTTGTTGATCAATTCTCAGTAGATTGTGGATGAATGTGTCATTTTTATCAAGACCCAATCAGTTTCTACAAAGAGAGAGTATTGCACACTATGTAATTCTGAACCACCTGCCCTGGTCTCCTTCACAAGAGAATTTACAGAGGTATTACAAAACTACATTAATTAAAACTTTACCTCCGAGGAAGGGAAGTCTTTATTATTTGCCAATTAAAAATGCCAATGTCACCACAGGCTGTTTTAAACAAACAAATAATGTCATTGTTTTTTGTTCAGAACCTTTTCTATTATACCAACTAGTGACATTAGACATCATAAGATCTATAATTGAAAACAGAGCGATTATTTGATGGTTTCTCTTCTTTCACATGTTTTGTGCTTCTCGTATTTTATTTATATCAAATTAAATCTTATGCACCAATAAAGCTCCTCTCTTAACTATTATTAAATAAAATGTAAATCTATTGGGCACAATGTCAATGCAATCATCACAACTGCCTTACTTCCTTTACTATCAGTGTTTTGCAACACAACATTCAACCTCGAGTGGACCCACACGCACAGAAACAAAACTTCACCCTTATTTAACTTCAGTTTGAATATTTTTTTTCTTGTCTGCCCAGTGTATATTGTGCCTCATCTATTCATCGTTGTCTCCTTTTGAAAAGTCGGCCATGCTGTATGTTTGATTGCATACTCAAAACAAGCACGCTGTGATTGTCACGTTCGGTTCCTGTCACGTTCGGTTCCTGTCACTTATTGGCCGTCGCTGCAGTCGTGCCACGCGGTTCTCCCTTTGATTCCCAAGGCCAGACTGTGTTTCAGACAGGTCTTTGATGTCATAGAAGTGCTCAGTGCTCATCTCAGAGGAGGAGCAAAGTGAGTGCGAAAGCAAATAAAATAGGAACTGACTGACAGCTTGGTGGGTCTCAAAAGCCACTAAGGAAAATGTCACTTTCTATCAACTTAGTTATGAGGTCTAAACGGACACCTGTGGGCACCAGTGAGAAAAAGCTTTCCAGTGGTAAAAACATGAGGTGTTTAATATAAGTTCTGAATTCACACAGGCAGCAGTGTGTCTTTTCTTTTTTCTTTTGGTAGTTTGGTATTTAATCATATTTTGCTATCCATTTGAAATAATATCTTACTTTACAAAACTGGCATTGGGTCTGCACTTTCAGACAAAGGTCTTTCAACATATCGTTTATACTATACAGTTTGATAAAACACCTGAGATTTCAAATTGTGTCTGCAAATTCAAATTGTCCTTGATTTCCACGAGTGTAACAGAAGCTGTGCTCCCACAAGCAAATGTGATAACCCTGCTTCAGTGCCTACACACACATATACACACACACACACATATTACCCTCCAACCCTGCCACGCCTCCTCTTTCTCCCATGGCAGCTTAATAATTAATATGCTTATTTTTTGCCTCTTAGGCCAAAGCCCTGGGTAAGTGGGGCAGCTATTGATGGAGGCAGTGGTGGGTAATGGGACATGAAAAGCACTTTTATGTTCATCTCAGGTCTCCACAGAGATATGGTGGGTGTTACTACATGCAACACCAGGCATGACTTCCACCAAATAAAAATAAAAAAAAGTCTTCCCTGGATTCTCTGCCACCGCTCCATGGTACATTTATTTGTCTTGGTGCTAAACAGATCCGATGTGTATCGATGTTATTTTTCCTGAATCTCAGTGTCAATTTCCCAGCCACATTTTCCAGATGGTCCTGCTCTGATACAGTCATATTCAGTTTTTTATTAAAGTCTGTTATTGGGGCGACCAGGCTGGAGGGCTTATTTTATTGCCCATACGCAGAGGTTGGTCATGGATGTGGTCTGAAAGCACGCGCACCACAGTTGTGTTCCCAGACAATGCAGTGGTGCCTGTCATCACACGCAGGATGCAGTCTCACCTTGAGGAAAATAAAGGAGGACAATCAGAAACAGCAGGAAATTCAAGTGGTCCTTTCGACAAAATGTTTGTTTTTAATGTTGACCAAAAAACTGCAGCAGAATGTGAAAGTTTATACAGCGCAGTGTCTGGGTAATAAGGGAGCGAGAAACTACGAGCATGAAATGGAAAATTAATTTATACAATTAGGTCTCAACTTATTGTTTAAAAAGTTCTAATGTTATTTATATTATCCATTCTCTTGCAATTACAACTGGCCAAGAGGTGAAAATTTCATGTTCCCACTTTACAGCCAAAAAATACTGCCTAAAAACAACCTTAACTCCCTCTCATGCCTCTGTTTATTCAGTTGAACTGCAAAGTATTTAATCTTAATGTTGAATGAAGATAATGTTTGGAGCCACTACCTTGGTCCTGACATAGTAGATTTATATTTCCCTATCTTATTGTTAAATTGCAAAAACTGTGAGTCACTACTGGAGTTTTGGAAAGAGTGATAAAACAAAGTACTACAGTTGTGTGACCAATGAAAAAAAGGAGCCAGAGAGTAAAAAAGTTTTAATCTGTTTCACCTCTGTTTCACCTCTGTGCGCCTTGTCAGTTTGGGAAAGTTGTAGAAATTGTCAGACGCCGCTTCCCCAGTTCTGCTGTGGGGAAAGTGTGAGGGGGGTTCCAAAGCTGTTAGACCATCTCATTATGGAGTATTTGGTGACTAAAAAAGTTTGAACCATAGTCTCTACATAAAGATGGGCGACATGACTGCTTATTAAAAGCTAAACCAAAGTGTCTCGGTCATGTTCCTAAACCCAGCCTTCTCCATGTTATCAGATGGGACATGGGGCAAAAATACAAAATTAGAGTACAATCAAATATATAAAATAAAAGGTGTCTGTCGTCTGAGGAAGTTCCGATCACGCTGATGTCTGGTCACGTGCTCATGAGTTTTAATTAGTTGCTTGATGCTATGAAAACAGGATGAAGTGTCATGATTGACAGCTGAGACAGAACAGTCGATTGCATGTATTTACTGGAACCTCATTACCACGGCTCCATTCTGCGATCATGACAGAGTCTGGCCCAAAATGCAGGAGTTGGTAGAATTCTTATAAGGGATATTTGGGCTTCATTTCTGGATAGTGAGTGGAAGTGGGCACGCATCCTTTTCTTTATATACAATTTAAAGTTTGACATGTGATGACAATTGCTGCTCCAGCTGGTAGGCTTTGTCTAGCCCTTTATTCAACATAAGTACTTCAGTTTTATTATAAAGGTGGATGGCAAAGTTGAGCAAATTGCTGCTGCCCCCTCTGCATCTCTCCTTGCATCTCCCAGGTGTTGCATCAGTGGTAAAATGCTTATTTTACTCAAGAGCCCAGTCATGATGATATTCTCTCTAATTAACAAATCATGCAGCTTTGGCAGAGGTCTGGGAGATCACCTGACCAAAAGCGATCAGGTGAAATTGAAAAAGTAAAACGCCGACAGCGGCACGCAGCCATTCGCTGTCGAGGTAGTGCTTCCTGTGTGAGAGGAAGTAGTCCGCCTGCTCCTTCCTCAGGTTCTGGCAGAGCTATTAAAATCTGCTTCCCAGTCCTCTGGGTGGACTTGACCACCTTGGCTGATGCACAACACATACGAGTGGAGTCCTGTGTGAACAAAGTGGGAGCCGTGGTCTGTGGTGTGTTACTGAATGTCTCCCAGTAGGCCTGGAAAAACAAGGCCTCCATGACGTGTCGTTGCCTTAGCAAAGCATGCACCGACTGAAGCCAGCTTCCTCTGCGAAAACCAGCATACTTGGTATGCTCCTGGTAAGATACGCTCTCTCCTCTCAGTCTCTCCATCGCTCCCCCTCCTTCTCTCCGCCTCTCTCTCAGACCCTGTTTTGTTCAGCCCATTCCAGAGAGTGTGGCTCATTTTCATTCAGCTGGCAGGCTGATCACACATCAGCCTTGATAAGCTAAGTGGCCCTCAGCAGCAGCAATTGAAGGTCCTTTTACTCTGTTTTAATCACTCACTTGTTTGTCTCCTTGATAATCTTTTCTGTCTTAACTTTTTCTGTTGCTCATTTACTCATTTCTCTTTGTTTTGTTTAGTTTTCCCTCTCTTCTTAGATTCATCTTATCTCAAGGTATTATAATATGGTTTTCTCCTCCTCCGCCCGTTCCATAAAGCTCAGATTACCAGGGGTTTATCACAGTTTTAACTTGGGAAAAAAAGCAAATATGCCCCCCCACGCACACATAACCATTGTGTCATGATTTTCTCTTCTCGTCTTTAAGCAGATGCTTCGCCTTGCTCGAATGTAATTCCATAATCCTTAAATCTCAGCCATTTTTCATAAAGACTCATAGGAAACAATTGCGTGAGGGATGGGCCAAATTTAATCAGCAGGCTGTGAATGCAATTATCTTGGCGGAGGATAGGCATATGTTTGGGGGATGGAGGCTGTGGCCGACGCCCTCGTGCCTTTCTACAAAACCCCAGAGAAGAGCTGAGCAACATTTCTCCTTCAGAGAGACACAGGATAAAAAGGAGACTTTTTTATTTCCACACATAGTCCAATGTGTCAATTGTAGATGTTGACTATTGACATAAAATGGTTTTCTATTGACAGCTTCAATCCGATTAGTTGTTATCCTGAACAGATGCAAAAATAAACTTATTGCTGTATCAAGCGATACAAGTGAGTTTTGATGTAAAACTTAGTTAATTTAACAAATTCTCATATTGCAGCTTGTTCAGTTTGATCAATATCTATTTCAGACTTTAATCATTGATTTTACTCCATGTGTAATGTCTAGTTTCTTTATATAACTTTCTTTTTATACATCCAAGCAGTTGTTTCCCCCTCTGTCAACTCAAAAATACAATTCCGTTCATTCCCTTTTCTGTTTGTCACTATTTTATTCACAGCCCTCACCCATTTTTCGAAACTATTTATGTCTTCTCTACTGCTCCATTTATTTATTTATTTTTTCCAAATGTCACTTAGTTCGAACTGCTTTAATCGGAGGCTCCACAGCTTGTTTTTCACCCAAACACTTTAATGCCAGACAGGAAAAAGTAGAGGCCTAAATTCACTGAAATGCATTAAGTGCGTGTGATGCTGTTTGCTGCTGTGGCCACTCAGCCTTGAATGTCAGTCACCATGTTGAAATTAAATGCACACTTAGTGGTCCTTCCAAACACGTAAACAGACACACAGAAGGCACATATTGTACATACAGGCAGGGGACAGATAAAGGGAAAAACCAACATGTCTTTGTAAGGTGTTGTTGTGCCAGCAGAAAAGCTTCTTTGCTCTTTGGTGTTGGTTCTCCAGGTCTATGAACTCTGCTGGACGGATGAACACTGCTCCTCCAAAAGCTTTTCCCTTATATGATGTTGTGATGATTGTGTTCGAGAACACTAGTGTACAACACATTGGTCCAACATCCCCTGTAGGTTTTCAGTTGGGTTGAAATCTGGTGACTGTGAATGCTGTATCACGATATTGTTATTTAACCGCCCAGTGACACCTCATATCCTTTGAATGTAGGCACTCGTCCTGTAAGAGATCACTCCCATTTTCCATTATATGATACAGTGACTCTAAAGGGATGAATGGATCCATGGATCCCCCCCCCCCCCCCCCCCCCCCACCCACAACACAACAGAGCCACTGGATCCCCTCACCATAGACTTTAAGCACTCAAGCCTTTCTGGCCCACACACACTTACCAACATGTCGCAAATATGGCTATTTACCCTTTGTCCACATCTGTAGAGTACAGTGCAGATGGTTTTTGCAGCACCAAGTTGTTTGTATGAATATTTCTTGACAAAGCTGCAAGCACCAATACCACAAGCCCCAAAAAATGATCCCGTTCCAAACACTGCACTAGTCATTGTACTAAGGGGTTAGCTGCTGAATCCCTAATTTAATATTCCTCTCTGCGTAAGAATCAATGGATCGCTCTTGCTGGCACATTATGATAATTTCTTGAATTGACATTTTCAGTCACCTGGGTGAGAGTTGCTTTTCTGTTTTCCCACACATATTGGACTAAAACATGAGCATCGCTGTTTTCAAACATGAACTGCAGACCATGGATTTTTGACCTCATTTACTGGTGTGTTTCCAAACAATGCAAATGCAATTAGCAATTAGCCATGTTTTTAAAGCCACTTTGATCTTTTCCTCTTGCCATCTTGATACAAAAATCCGAATGAACTGGGCCTGCTCAGCATGGTGGTACAGGTCACAGAGCGTGACTGGATGTTAATTGCTTAGCTGTACCACGCAGTGCGTCTGCGTGGAAGCATCTGCATTTGTTGTATCTCCCCTCATTTAGTCAGGCTTTTCTCTAATTTGTCACCATCTGTATCTACACACTCATCAGTCTTTGATAGGATCCCTCTGATTCTTCCAATCTAACTTAAGTCCAATCTTTCAACATGGTGCCATCCAGTTGTCTTGGTGTCATGGTGCGGCAATTTCCACAAAGCTGCAGTTCATCACTTTCTTCTTTCAACCCAATAGTCGAACACACACACACACACACACACAGTCGAACCCCAGTGCTGCCATCTCTCTGGTGAACCTCTCGTCGAGCACTTTATGTAGTCGAATTAATGCAGTTGCTCTTTTCAGGTCAATAGTTAAACACATAAAAGTGCAATTACATTCGAGTGGGTACCACCATTTGGCTTGGGGACTGTGCTAACAGTGTTAAAATTGCATGCTGTTCCTGTGGGAGGTGCTCCATCCATTGACCTTATTGCAGATGAGGTTAGAGCTGATGAAGTTTGTGATGCATGCTGAGATACATTTCACACTATAGAACTTTTAATTATTAAGCAATCCTTAGGTTAAAATGACACTGAAATGCACTTGTTCTTATATTTAAGTGTATTAGTTATACAGACACAGTTGCATACGAATTACAGTCGTCAAACCCCTCAGATATGAAAGTGCACAATAGTTGCTCTGTGTTGCTCAGAAAGAGAAATGGTTTTATTTGGTGACATCACCCACATTAGCCTTGAAGGTTTCTTGTCTGTTGACCAAGGTTATGTCCTAGAGAATTTAATTATGTTGCCAGTCTCTCTCTCTCTGAGCCTTGGAACATAATAAGTAATGTTTTATTTTTATCCAGGTGGAGCGGAGAAAAAAAAGGTTATGCGACATCCAGGCAATATCTAATAGAAAACTAAAAAGAGCAGCAATTGCCGCTTTGTCATCGGGAAACAAAACCACATGAAGCAATGTGCCATCATCAAACCTGATGACACCACCAAGGTATAACGTCTATCTTCTAATTTGAGAAAAAATTATAATAACTATATTTGTATAGCACTTATCTAAACACGGTTACTAAGTGCTTCACACAAACAATCCATGGCAAAATGAGGAAAGAATTTTAATAAAGGGTATTCAGTTTAGTTCAAAAGGTCAAGACCTAAAATTTATAATGAAACCAAACAGTTCCCACAATGAGCAGCACTTTGGCGACTGTGGAGAGAAAAAAACTCCCTCATTAACTGGAAGAAACCTCTAGAACCAGACTCAGTGTGGGCGGCCATCTGCCTCGACCGGTTGGGGCAGGCAGAGGGGAGACAGGTCAGGAACTTCACATTTGAACTCTGTCAGACTGGTTGTTATAATGAAAATCATGATCAAATCATAAATCAAATAAATAAACCTCTGTCTGTCGGTATGTGGCTTGCAAATAATGAACAGGTGAGCAGCTCTTAGTGGAGCAGCGGTGGCAAAGCTTCAGCTTCCCACAGCCGGCCTTGACTTGACACGAATCAATAACAGCAGGTCACTTTCAGAAGCTTCAGAAAGAAAGCTGCAACCAAAATTACCACAGGTCAAGAAAACAGCCAATTCCAAAGAGACATGTTTTTGAACGGACACTGCAGTAGTATAAAGATGTTAAGCCCGCTCAATTTTTTAATACTGAATTCAATTATTTTTGCAAAGGAAAACATCTCAACCATGTGAAAACTTTCAAATAATGTGCTCTGTAGCTGTGGAGGGAGTTTTCCAAAGGAAAGAAACACAAATTATGTCATCAGTGTTCTTTCGGATTGGGTTTGACACTCCAGATTTAGAGCAGAAACCCTGCATTACAAGCTGGATGTGTGGGAGTGAAGATGTGAGTGTTTTGGGAACAAGAAAGTCTAATGAAAGACGCTGTTGGGTTGCAATATGGCCAATGTAAGATCCACTGCTCAGCTTCTGGTGCTTAAAAATTCCCCAGTCTTTTTGTTTTGTTTGTTTGTCTGTTTTGTTTTGTCTTGTTTGAGTTCACCCAACTTTTTGGGAAATGCAGTACTCAATTTTAAGCATTCGTCCGAGGGTTGACCCGGTTTTAAAAGACTATCAACAATTGAGAAAACTCTTTTATGGGGATGGGAGAAAAAAGTAATAAATTAGTCATTATGCACCCCAGACTTGAATGAAAAAGTGAATATATGGTGAATGTGTGTATATGCACATGAGGGCCACAATCTGTTAATGAATAGAAAGGCAAATCTTGAATAAACACAGAAACAGACACACAATTTATATTTGTAAGGATTTCCAGTGTGGACTTGAGCGCAAGTATGTAACCGTGCAGTTGCAGCAGATGATAGACAGGAGGGAAATCACCTCCACTATTTAGTGGTGGATTATAACTTTTTAATTAATTATTATATCATCATTCAAGATCTGCAAGCATCTGTCTGTCTTTCTTTTGGTATAGTCATCATCTATAGATGAGATTAAGGCTGATAAAGAGCAGAGCAGTACTGACATTCTTCACCCACATCTTCCCAGTTTTTGCAGATTTTTATTTGCGACCTTGTGGTTATAATCCCACTGATGAAGCAAATTGGTAATATAATTCATACTCAAGGCACATATTGTAATTTGGGCCACGTTACTGCCAACCCTAAACTGTGCTTCTTCTGGGCGCCTGTACGTTTGCGCTTACTCTCTTATTTTGGCATTTCTGCCTGTCTGTCTATTGATCGCAACAACTTCAGTCTTCCACCGCTGCTGGGGTGTGTTCAGGAGGATCCGTGCCCCACGCATTTAGCCTCTTTGACCCAGAATGCGTCCTCAGCTTCCTGCCGAGTTTCTCCCCACTGTTCCACTGGGCTGATATCAGGTGCTGATCTAATGCCAAATTGAAGCTCCCGGAGTCAATAAGACAGTACAGTGGAGACCTGAAGGTAAAAATCCCCAATCCCACTGCTGGAGGAGAGGAGAAACGCATCAGTATCTGTGATTGAACACATGTCTATCTTTTGTAATTGTCTGGCTCTTTGAGTGTCCTGAATCTCTCGCTCACTTTCTATCTTTCCGACTTTCTGTCCAGCTGACTATTTGGTCTGTCAGGCTGGTAGGACTTCCTTCATGTTTATTTGTAGCCCGTACACCAGCCGCCTGCAGACTAAAGAGGAACTTCAGTTCAGACATTGAGTGAATGTGTTGTCTCGCATGTATTGATGTGAGTGCTCCAGCAGATGAATCTTCTTCAGTATACAGAAGAATAAACCCTAGTGGGGATTTTCAATAATGCAGTCCTCCAACACTGGAGCGCATCAACCATTTATTATACTGCTGCTATTGTCCTACATCTTTCTTCATTAAACAGTCCACACAACACCAATTCTCTCCCAAACTCATTAATATGGCTTTTCTTCTAATCATTGGTTTGCTATTTGCCTCCCAGTCTTAATCAAACTCGTCCCCACACTGCAATAAATAAAAAAATAAAAAATAAAAAAAATCGCAACAAGCACTTACCATCAAAATAATTGCCTGCATACATTTGTTCTGCCTCCCTGAATTTCATATTGTTTTCCACCGACGGTCATGCGGGCTGATGCTGAAGACTGCTGTGCCTTTTGAGGCCACACGCTCATTCAGAGACACCCAGTTTGCTCTCGGGACGAAGCGGGAAGGGGAGGGAGCAGTTTGGAAACGTGAGCTGCGGCTACGTGAGCAAACTAATTAAGACATTTTCTCTACACACTAAACAATCAACAACAGGATTTAACCATTGATCTCCCCCCTGGCCACCAAGTGCACGCAGCGCAGATGTGCAAGCCACGCACTTACTTGTAATGAAAGCAGGGGCTGCATGAGATTTGCATGTTATTGTGGGCATTATGTAATGTGCGTCTGTAAATGAATATCTTGGTGACGGATTCCGTTGGAGCTGCTGTAACTACCCTGGGCAAAGTGCCACCAAGGAGCCAATTAAACTCTTATGCAGCGGCTTGAACTCGGTGATGTCGCTCTGCGAATCGATGCGTTGCTTTGTGCAGTACATGCCCATCATGTGTGAGAATGGTGGAGCCTTGGTGTTGAGGCGGCTGTGGCTGAGGGGGAGAGCGGTTTCCTCCAACCAGAAGGAAGGCAGTTCAATCCCAGTCTTCCCCATCTGTATGCTGAAGTGTCCTTGGGCAAGATGCTGAACCCTTAATTGCCCCCTCATAGAAATACAATTGCTGCTAATAGATGCACTGTATGTACGCATGGGTGAATGTCAAACTGTACTGTAAAGCGCTTTGAGTGGTCATTAAGACTAGAAAAGTGCTATATAAATACAGACCATTTACCATTTGAGGGTCACTTATGTGACAGTGTTGAAAACTGAGTATTTATTTTTTCCATCTGTTTATGCAATGAGTGTTGCGAGTGTGAAGGCTGCTCATGTCCAGCTGGAATTAGTGGCATCACCTTGTGACTCCCACACAAAAGAACCTGGAATATATTTGAGCCTGAGCCATTGCATATTTAGTTCATCTCTCTAGAACAAAAGTCAACACAGCATATCTGTCTTTTTAAAATGTTCCCCTTCTCTTTTTGTTTGCTTCCTCACATTTGGTAGAAGCTCCTTTCAGACATGGACTCAGAAATGTTCCTGAAGTTTTCTAGTGGGGCTGTATGCAAGAATGCAAATGTCCAGGTCAAATCTGGAAAGATGTCAAGATTCGAGAACTCTATTTATTTACGGCCAACACCAGTGTCGATGTGCTGTAAACAAAAGCATGTGATTTCCACAGTGGAAGTTAACCCGCCATGTCCCGCCTCCTGCATGATCTACCTTGTCACCAACCCCTTGCCTTCATCTCCTGCTGTGTTCTCCATATGTGAACGGCAAATTCCGTGTCCAGATCCAGTTTTCTGGACATTTCCGCAGTTTGTGTCTGGAAACAACTTATGCAGAAGTGAAAACCACAGCAGGTAGAGTCTGCGGTTCAATCCCAGGTTCCTCCTTGCTCACTGTCCTTGGGCAAGAACCCGAAATTGTGTGTGAATGGGATTTATGAGTGCGAGAGAAGTGCAAAGCTATATATATATTGTGTGTGTGTGAATGGGACTTCGACTGTAAAGTGCTTTGAGTGGCCATTAAGACACTATATAAATGCAGTCCATTTACCGTTCCCTCTGGTCTGAGTACATAAGCTGCACAATTATCAAATTCAAGGTTTTTCCAATGAATTTTGTATGGCTTAGTGAGATTTGTAGACTCAGGAATTCAATACAAATTTGAGATTGAGGCAGCATTTCTACTGACTGTCAACATGTTGTGATCAAAATATGTTCAAATCAGGTCACCATGGGTTTCTACGTGTTGCATTCAAAACTGATTTAAAAAGGCACATTCGACCCTCTTCCAATAGGTTTTACATGTGGACGTTGCATCTGCTTGTTGTTGTAAATGTGGCCAAATTGTGTCTTGGATGCCTTTACAACTGAATTCAATATATCTTGGCCCCAATTAACTCCACCAGGATGAAGGCGAGTGCCCGCCAGATGTACATGCATCTTGCTTAACCAGGGTTGAGATGTCCCGCTGGCATTTTTGTCATAATAGCTGCTTTGCTTTGTCTACCGGTTTGGCCATTGCCCTACTTTGCCAGCAGCATCCCATTGTGTAAACAATTTGAATTTGAGACGCGGCCTCCTTCTCGCCAAGCGATATCCCTCCTGCGGTGAGAGGCAGGATTAATTTCTCTCCCCGACTCCCACCGCACACGCAGAAAGATAGGGGAGAGGGAGAGGTGGGAGTTGGGGGGGCGGGTTTATGGAGGCAATACCACCACCACCACCTATTATCTGAGGAGTATAATTTTATCATTTGTGGGACTATCTTATATTTGGCTGTTTCTGTACCGTGTTTGCAGGGAGCCTCGTGTATGATTATGTGTGTCACTGGTTTCAGCCCGATGTCAGTAATCTGTTCGTTGGGGAGATAGAGAAGACATACGCCCGGTAAATAATGCAAATCTGCTACTGTCTCCCTCTTCCTCCTCCTCTCTCCTTCTCACTCCAATAAAAGTCAGCATTAAGCATTCTCTCAACTCCTACACAACAACAATCTGAATCAGCCTCTGTAACCAATCATTCAACACACACACGAGTGTGTGTGTGTGTCCGTGTGTGTGCAGTGAAAGCAATTGATTCCCCCCCAAAAGTCTGACAATCATTGGCTCAACAAGGTGATGCATATTACAACGGTCTCGATACATGACTTTTTGTCCAACCTCTGTGATGAAAGATAGAATTGTAATGGCGGTGGGGAATAATTGATTCTGTCTGCTCACCGTGTGGAAAGAGGAAGTTGAGAAAACACGAGGATGGTATGGGATCAGAGGTTGTAATAATAAGCAATATGACTCTGCTTTGTCCCGACGGCCTCACGGCAACCACCAACATCAGGTGTGGGTGTCTCTCAAGATCACGTGTTCCCCCTAGAGGATAAAGTGCCCATCCAATCTAGTCCGTATAAGCATGTCAATGATTTTGACTTAAACGTGCAGTGTCTGCCCATGTCAGTTTTTAATTATATAATGACAGCGGGGGAAAGATGGCAATTTAAAAACACATCAGGTGCCTGGCAGCTTGATTGCTGAATTAGGTGCATCCTCCGGGCACGGTTAGTACCAAGGAAGCCCTGTGTGTGTGTCTGTACTGAATGTGTGCTCTGTTTCTTCTCCACAGAGATCCTAACTGGCGGTGTGTATGTCGACAAGAACAAGTTCCTGTGTCACGCAGACACAATCCACTGGCAAGACATTGTCAAAAACCCAGGGACCCACCCCGTGGTGGTGCCCACCAACAGCAGTGTCACATGTAAGTAAACAACCAACATCCTGGGAGACGGGAAGTTTTACTGATGGAATACTGTTGCTCCACACTCACTCACAGCTGCACCCAGTGAGACCTGGGAACTGGACACTAGCACCAAAGTTTAATCTGTCACACAATGAACAACAACACTGAAGGAAATGGAACTTAAAAGGGTGCCGCACTGATTTAGCAGTGCACATTTTTGGGCTCATCAAGGACAGTTTGAAAAAATTTAAAAATCGATGAAGCAGCAGTGGCCAGTTTAGCCTTGAGCTGTATTTTTAAGCAGAGATGAAGAGCGGGATCCAGAGGACCGGTGAGCCCACTCCCATTCACATATGCAGTGGTACGGATAATGGATAAGTTATCTTTGTTTTTGTTAGACCCACTGACTCATAGATTCAAATGTTATTTATTTTGAGTTTGACCTCATTAGTTCCTATTTTACAAAAGCTGCTCTTCGACAAGCACTGGAGTTTGGATAATCTCCTGAAATTATCAAGGAGCTCAATGTGAGAATGAAAATGTCTGAGTCAGTTGCTGCGGACATTCTCCAGAATTTCTCCGGCCAGCCCTCTAGTAGAATCTCTGAATAAACCCATATGATCATATAGCAGGAGATTATCCCGAGGATTTATCTTGAGTTAGTAGGCGTGCTGTTGACGTTAGTAGCACGGGGGGGGGGGGGGGGGGGGGGGGGGGGGGGGGACCCAAAACTGAAAAAAAGACAACCAAAGAATAGCCATGCACAAAGAGGACACTAACGAAGCTGCCTATGTGATGTGCTGTAAACAAAAACACATGATCTCTGCAGTAAAGTATGCCCCCTTGACCCCATTCTGTCATTGTCCTTGCCACAACAATTCACAATTACAGCTCATGCACATCACATTAATGCCCCTCTGAAACCAGCTGGTAGACATGTCAGAGAAGGCTGGAGGGATTTGTTTGGGTGAAATGAACATACTTAATCTATCAGAGGATATATGTTGTGATGCTGGATGTGGGTGTAAGTGAGGTAAAGATGCATTAAGTCACTTCTTATGACCTTGTTCCTTCAAGCTGTTAATCTGTTGTTTTTCCTCTGCATTTCTTTAAGCTGTCTGGTCACATTCGTCAACACATGCATATACATTATCATAATGGAACAAAACACAAATATCGTCTCTGTGTGTGTCCTTGGATTTGCTCTCACAGCATTTTCACTAAAGGCTTCAGGTGCAGATTAACAACTCAGAGCTCTGATATGCCGCTCGATCCCCCCCCCACCAACTCCCTCCTCCCCGGATCCACCCTGACTCCCATGCTAGTCCTCTACTCCTCTGAGAGATCAAGGGTCTCCAAACCCGTGATTCACAATGGAGAACATAATCTTAAATTCATTCTTTGGGGAGACACAGGCTTTATTATACAAATAGTTATTACTTTGAGATTTATTAATCCCTTGATTGTGTTTACTGGTCTGCATGCCCTGGTGATTTGGGCTACATCCACGTTTCTAAGATTTGGTTTGAAAACAAGTCTGCTACAGATGAGCCTGTTGTCCAAATTGTCGCTGGAACAGAAGTCTACAAACGCTGCTGACCCCATTTCAGTTCGAAATCACTGGGGCAGCATTTTGCTCTGGACTAGCAGAGACTGAGATGTTTGAGAACGGTGACGTAGACACTCAGAACCATTTGCTGATTGGGTTTTTGCGAACACAACGTAGCCTCCACTGATTCTTCAAGCTCCTATTGCATGACCCCCTACCTGGAAGAAAACAACTAGCATTAGCCTCAGCTATGAGTGTAGAAACACAACGTGGATCATCAATCACAAACGTTGCTAATCCTGTTTTCTTTGCTAGGGTCTGCTTTTGAGCAGTTAAATGCATGTTTTACAATAACACAACTGCTTACATACGTAGGAGATGAGCTTTCGAGCAACAATTCTCGTGTTCAGCGGGATGTGCACGCTTTCTTACTGTTTACACGGGCCCAAGCGATATGCCTTTTCAGGTGTTTCAGTATTAACGGAAAATAAAACTGATACAGAGCTAAATCGCTCATGTGGACAGAGATTGATTTGCAACTAAAACATAGTAGTATACATGTAGCCTTAGTCGGAACCCCCCTTCCACCATCGTCCCTCTTCTGCCCAGACCAGCCCTGGTAAGGCAGCATACTTTTAACCTTCAGGGGCTGTTTTTAAGAAAGCTGTAAAAGATTATGGTGCAGGAAGAGGGGTAGGACAGGTTTATTCTAGGTCTCTGAGAATTTATAAGTGGAGATAGTGAAGACCTTGGACACTAAATGAAAACTCTTAGGCTTGACTTCACAGGGCACCGAGCACAGAGGAGAACAGAGATGTAACTGTAAGTGTAGCAGCGGTTCTATGCACTTGGCAGTGTCAGACAACCACTTATGGCTCGCTGACATTTGTATCGCTCTCCTGTTTGTGCTGCTTTTCATAAAGTCAGGGCTGTCGACCCCTCTCTTCCTCAAACGCTATAGTTCGAGGGGAGCGGACTCGAGAAACGGAGAAACAAAGGGGACGGACTGGAAAAAGACAAAAAGAGACAAGGGCAAACGTTAAGTGAAAGAGAACCGCAGAGGAGTGATGAATCAGCGAGTGGTGGATTGAGAATGAAAGAGATGAAATGTGGGGTGGTGGAGAGGGGCGCAGACGAGGAAGGAGAGCAGGGCAGAGGATGGAGAGGCTCATGTTGGGGAATAGAGTCGGTCTCCATGCTAATAGCTCTCATCTGTAGAGGCTGATGGACAGAGGACAACACTTGTCCTGCACTTACCCAGGCTCACTTCCCCCGCAGTCAATTACTAGACAGTCAATTAAGTCCTCCAAAAAAAACCAGAAAGGCACCGACTAAAGCTCTGAGGGTTTGATGCTGCTCTTTGCTTCTTTGCTGCTTTTATCTCAAACTGATGTGCGCTGGTTTTCATGCTGCACTGATTCAGAGTAGAGAGACAAAAAAATATATTCCCCCAAAACAATCAGTGTTAAAGTTGTTATGACTAAAACAGCAGATAGCAGTCAGGAGAGATATAACAGAATACCTGAGAAACACATCGAACCTATGGGCAATGTTCACGCTGAATAATTGCAAGGCATATGTAAATACAAGGGTAGGGAAGTTATTTATTTAAGAACTGTTAATGAACTCCAGCATCATCAGGAAATTATATAATTAACTACACGCCAATTATGCCAAGTATTAAAGTGCCAACATTTCTTGAAGATTATGCTTATTAAGTCATAATAATAATCATGAAGCACTTACAAAGTCCTTGGGATGCAGTTGTAATGAATTGTATCTTAGGAACATCTCTTGAAGCAACTTAAATCATGTTGCGAGGAAACAACAACTTAGGGGCACACACCCACACACACACACTAACACACACTAACACACATTACGTGTATTTAAAGCTAAGCCTACATCTTTCCTCACTGTTTGGATCACTTTGAGTTTCCAGCGGAGGGCTTGAAGTCATACACTCCAGCTCAGGTTTTTCAGATGTAACTGTAATGAAATGAAATAATTCATGTTCATATTCTATGATGAGGTAACCATTTGAAATGCCAATCATCTCTGTCCTTGACTTTGTGTGCAGGTCAAAAGTGCCATCGTTTCTGTAATGGTCGTTGCTGGGGACCCAAGGAGGACCAGTGTCAAACCTGTAAGTACATTACTATGATTAGCTGATGACACATCGCATGGCCTTCCAGTGGCTTTCTTGAAATGGCATCTCGTCCAGTTCAGGATTTGTTGTATTTTTTTTCCCCGCAAATATGCCAACAGAGCATGAAAACACATTTGCAATTGATATAGGTATTTCTTTGCTGGTTAAATTTGAAGTTATTTTTCATTAAAAACAGACACAGTCATGGAATCTACATGTTTCAAAGCTTCTAATCAGGTAACGGTAATTCTGTAGATTACAAATTACATTTGGCATGCAGGAAGGAATGTAGCCGTCAGTGTTGTCCAAGTTTTCAAACCTTATTTAGCCGCCTGCAAAAGAAATTGTATAAATCATCTTTTTATAAATCAGTCTTTTTTTCAATTTACATTTCATGTCCGTGGTTTATCCCTAAAAAATTTCATTTTATTAATTATTATTTGTAATATTATTTGCAAATTGTTAAAACTATGCAAAAAGAAGCTATACTTCAGAACAAGAAAGAAACAACAGCATGCCAATCTAACATTTATCCAATCAAACTAGTCTATATAGTAACATTGAATTCAGCTCCACGTTTTACAAATTCAATTTAGAAATCCTCACGGTCTAACTTAAGGTCTAACTGTAACTTCAAAATCTATCAACGAATTGCCTTAATAAAAAAATGTACTACTGTTAATTACACTGCTTGGGTAAAGCTACTTTCCTATTACCACTACTGCTCCAGCTGTTGGCACAACCCTCAGTATCACCATAGTGTGTCGGTGTCAGAGAGGAGAACTACCATCATTCACCCTCTGACTCTGAGCACACAGTGCAGTGGTGGATCCATGACAGGCCAGTAATTGGGTCTGTGTGTTTTCAGCCTTCGATAAGCAAACTGAGCTCAAATACAACCTGCCAAAAGAAAACCATTGTGCATTTTCTATTAGCAGCGAATGTGACAAATGTTCAAGTCATCAGACTTCTGCCGGGAAATGTATAAATCGGTTGTCACAAATGCTAACCCTCTGTTTATAAAGATACACTGTGAATCCATTCTTCATTTGAATCAACTCCTCCATCTGTGTGGACATATTACAACCCCGAAGCACGTGGGCTTGGTCTTCACTACATTTACAGCATGTACATATTCATGAAAACAAAAGGACCATCATATACTTTTCCTCTTTCCATTAAATATCTGTGATTCCCTATACAATCTCTACAATCCCTTTTAATTGTACCACCCTTCGCCATCCATTTCCTTCTCTTTCCATCACTCTTTGCATGGACCACTTAATCTGTGCCAACTCTGGCATGTCTCATCTTATTTGTTCTGTGGTCGCGATCTCATTAAGATAATACAGAATGAACTGTTTGACCAGGACCTGTTAACATGTCACAGACCAGTCGTCGATAAGCCCCGGGCCCAGTCTATCTTCCCCTCCTTTCAGCCATTGTCATGCTATCTCTCCATCTTCATCCATACGTCGGGCTCATGATTCATCCTGTCTTTTTTTTTTTTTTATGTTTTTGCTTTTGCAACTTTTAATTTTGTTGTGCTGAAACATATTGAGTGAATAAGTGGAAAAAATGTCAAATGAAAAAATGACTTCAGAGATACTTTTGTGACATATCCATGAATAATTATTCACCTGTCTCAAAAGCAACAATAAACAGCAGCGTTTGGTGTCAGCAGCTCAAGGAAAAAGTGAATTCATTCAAAAAGTGAACTTTTACTTCCCCCTTGAAGTAGATGATGAAGAAGACGTCTGTGAAGTCTGAGGCTGCGGTTGATTATATAACCACAGACTAGTTCTGCTGATGGTCTGCACAGATCACGATTCTTTCACCCTCTGATGCCTCTTTGGTTATTTTATAAATCAAAATGTCAGTATAGTGCAGCAATATGGCTCATGTTTAGCTGAATACTTACGAAATAAACCTTTATTTTTGCTGGAAAATGGCGAGTCTCACCAACACAAACATCTGACAACTTAGTTATAGTTATTGTTTGATTGATTGATTGATTGATTGGTTTGTGTGGGAAAGTGTCAGCTCTAGACAAGGCCGATGTTGCAAGAACATCATTATTTCTAATACAGAAAATTTCATACCCAAACTATTAATTTCATCTTGCCTAAAAACAAAGGAAAGCAATCCCTTTCAAATAAATTATGCTTTAATCACCAAACAAATTAACTGATTTTATTAAATAGATGTTTTTATCTCCATTAAAAGATTTTCAGGCCCATTTGCGGCAGCAGATAAAATTTAGGAGCATATCATCATATAATCACCTTTCAGTTCATTTGTGTTGTAGATGCTGTCTAAACATATTACTAAATACTGACACTGTTATAACTTCCCTAATATTTTGGGCAGAAAATGATTAGTTGACTTGTTTTGTGTCTCAGTTTCATAAAAGGTAACAGTGGCATCGCTAGAACAGAATTTGGCTGAATTTGTATGAATCTAAATATTTATTTAAGTTGAAAGTAAAGTAAATGTTATAAAGTAGTTCAGTGAAGCAAAAACTCTGGGAAATAAAAACCGGACAAACAGGAGAGCCTGTGTCTTCCTAGTTGAATTCCTTATGTGAACTGTCTTGCATTGAAAGAAAGTGCTGAGGAGAAGCAGATCTTCTAATAAAGGCAGCAAAGGGAATAGCCAGTGAGTTTGAAATTTTATGAAAATCATCTATTAACTACAAGAGGAGGAATGTATAGTCACAAACATCCCACTAGGACCAAATGGAAAATGAGAGAGAGTCTATCGGCATTTCATTATTCAGCTAATCAATAAGTGTTTTAACAATCTTTTTGCAATAAAAAGGCCTCTGACCTTTAATTTGCTCAAAGCCTTCTATATTTGCGTAGATTATACAGACAATTGAATTGGTTATAGAAAGTGTTTCCATTGCAAAAATCCCAACATTACCCAAGAAATTGTTTCGGAGGCCAGATGTAGAAGTAAGTACATTTTAACTCATGTAAATGGGAACCGAGAGGCAGAGGTTCCTGTGACGGATGCTGCTGTCCACAGCCTGTTCAAATGGAAGCTTCCAGCCATATTTTCTCAGATGGATTTCCTTTGTATTTGTCATCACCAGCAGTTTCCTTTTTTTTGTTGTATTTTCTTTTTTTCTCAAAGTGGAAGTTTAAAGCCAAGTTGATCAACAGCATTGCGTCTCTCCGTTGGCAAGGTCATTTGTTTTGGCAAAGTGTCGCGAGCAAAGGAGGCCGTTTCATTTTAGCCCAGGCACCGTTAATGGAATGCCACTGATTGTATGTTAGGCGTCGGGTGAAGTGTGCGTGTCTATTTGCATGTGCGCTTGGCGGGCTGTCGGTGGCTTGTATCCATCACTTTGATAGTATCTCGTCACTGCAAAGCCCCAAAGGGGAAACGCGGCTCACATCAAAACACTGTGTGTGTGTGTGTGTGTGTGTGTGTGTGTGTGTGTGTGTGTGTGTATACGGTAACACAGATACATGCACATTCACACACCAGCGTCGGCTTTGTAATATTGAATTCTAATCACATTACTTTTCCTAGAAATTAGTATTTTGACACCTTTGTGTTTCAGTTTCACTTCTACCTTTATCAACAGAGCTGATTTTAAGAATTAGGCTGAATACCCAATAACTACTGTATGTTTTATATTTTACAATATTTTTGTATTCCTTCATTGTCAATTGCCATTTTGTGGTTAGAACTTGGATTTAAGTGCATGTCGGTTTGGCGATATTTAACCTCACAGCGAGAAAATTCCTCAGTTGAAATCCCGGCAGGGGCCTTTACATGAGGAGTCTGCATGTTCTCCCCATTTAGCATATGTTTACTCTGGGTACTCCGCTTTCCCCCGGCACTCCAAAGACATGCAGATTGGGGTTAGGTTGATTCGAGGCTCTAAATTGTCTGTAGGTGTTAACGTGTGTGTGTGTGTGAAACTGACTTTTGCCCAATGTCAGCTGCAATTTCTCCAGCTTCCCCCTCAAAGGACAAGAGGCATGGATGGGCAGATGGATGGATGGATTTCTTGGGAAAAGGGAATCTGACTTGATCTTGCTTTTTCATAAAGATGGGGTTCTGGGCTTGTGGCGTAAATATAAAAATATCATGTATTGTATGTTGTAATGTTATTTCCAATGAATTGCAGTTGTTGAAATGTGTTGGCTGTTGTTCACTGGATTGAAAACCCCAACAGCAGTTTGGTGTGGACAAACAACTAATACTTAGTATTATTCTTCTTGTATCCGTGGACATGCATTTGCACCATTATTGGTTCTGTAGCATATACCTGCGCACAAGACTTTCAAAATACGTATGCTTTTACTCTTTACAAGTGCGTTCCCTCCAGCTCATTATTCAACTGTGTTAATTCCACTGCTTTATCCATCACCAACACATTTTTTATTTAGTTTTACCAATCCATCATATACATCCCGCTGCCGACACTTCCCATACCCTTGCATCCACTTTAGCCGCATCTCTTGCCAGCTGTCTCTCTCAGTGAAATGGCAGACTCCATGCGTGCATTTACATATATGGCTGTGGAGGAGCGCGGCACGCAGGCGTACGCCACATGGCCGCGACAGGCATGAGAGGAAAGGGTGGACAGACGTGAAGTGATTGGCGTTTACACAGAGTCAGATAGGAATCTCGATGTTTCTGTCTCTTCCTCCCTCAGAGTGGGTGCAATGCAGGGAGGCCAAAACATGATTGAAGATAACTAGTAGTGGGTGGCAGAGATGTTTTGGCTTCAGCTGCACTCACCGCACAGATGTGTATTTATTTTTACCAGGTTGCAGTTGGCCAGATGTTAGAACAAACTCCAACAGTAAATCCGATGCTTACTAGTGAAAGGATGTTATTGTTCATTGACGCTTTTCTGTTCAAATTAAATGTATTCCAATTAAATGTAATTAATTCCTATACATATAGCCTGTGCACTGCATAGACTATTATCCATTTTGAATTTGTTCACAGTAAAAATTTGATATTCAGATGTATGATAGTTAAATAATATATGTTTTCTCTCCTCATTTTTACACAGTAACAAAGACAGTGTGTGCGGAGCAGTGTGATGGCCGTTGCTTCGGTCCCTATGTTAGTGATTGCTGCCATCGTGAGTGTGCAGGTGGCTGCTATGGACCAAAGGACACAGACTGCTTTGTGAGTGAACACACACACACACACACACACACACACACACACACACACACACACACACACACACACACACACACACACACACACACACACACACACACACACACACACACACACACACACACACACACACACACACACACACACACACACACACACACACACACACACACACACACACCGGCATTTACTTCCATTCAATGAAAAGGAAGAGCATGTAAACCTGTTATTGACATGGCAACATCATAATCATATGTCTCACTCTTTCATTTCCTGAATGTGGCCACAAATGTGTCCAAAAATCAGACAGATTCCGCTTGTGACGTTTTACCACCTTCGTTTCAAGGTGGTCCTGCAAAGCAATTTCTTCTTTCTACACTTAACTTGTATGTTAAAATACCACTTGTATTCTAAATACCATTTAATGACATTTAATTCCCATTGCTTTAGCAATTTAGTGTTATTGCTAAAGACAGACTTCTATCACCATGGTTCACTATGTGCTATGTCAATTCTTCCAATAAACAATTCTTCAAATAAAAAAGCAAAATCATGTATCTGGTATTTTATTGAATGTATTTATTGTCTTTTTACACAACATTTTGGTTCAACTTTGTTTGATCCACGGCTTTTTATCTTTGTTTTCTCACATTGGCCTGAGATGCTATGTAGGTTTGTAAAGGCACATCCACCTATAATATATACAATCTAAATACCTGCTCCAACACTGTGTGTGCTGTGTGTGTGTGTGTGGGGGTTTTGTGTGTGTTTTGTGTACAGGCCTGCACCAACTTCAATGACAGTGGGGCCTGTGTGACCCAGTGCCCCCAGCCATTTGTCTACAACCCCACCACCTTCCAGCTGGAACACAACCCCAGGGCAAAGTACACCTATGGAGCCTTCTGTGTCAAGAAGTGTCCACGTAAGTCTCACCACCTGCACACAAACATGGTATCCTGTTAATTCGGTCACGACCCTTTCGTTATAACTGTAATTTAATTATAATGCAGCTTTTAAGTTATTACTCCGAGGAATCAGTCAATTTGCAAGGTCCACTTTGAATCTGGGGATTTTAAAATCCAAAACTAACCCTCAACATTGAATCATAAATAAAATGTTGACCCCAACATGCCTGAAAGTTTGAACCCTCTTCAAACCAAAGTTTCACCATGAGATTTTTTTTTACTTAAAAGTCTTGTGTTTAATAACTCTGTCCTGTATAAATTGAAAACATTTGGTTAATGCTAATTAATTCTGTTTCCCATTCTTAAAGAAACTAAAAAACAAATGCTTTCTTAAATAACTGACAGTTGATATGACTTACTTTTCAGTGAGGCATTACGTTAAATAACATTTACAAAAACTACGTTGAATCACACAAATTTGTTCTGTCTTTGAGGACTAGATAAAAGCAGATTAGCTGATATCTGAAGGATGCCGTGAAGAATGGAAGGTACATAGTGTGCAGACAGAAATGCATGTGTCATAATTACACATTACACCACGATTACATGAAGCTTTTAGCAAAGGCCATAACTATGCATACGCACAGGCACACTCCTGCTTGCATTTCCATAGGCTATTTGTCATGGACTTGCACACACACACACACACACACACATACAGGATGCACACACCACCGCTCCCCACTGCTCTGCTTTAACGTGCAAATCAAAGTTTGGTCGTGACCAAGAAAAACAATTAGATACTGAGGGAGCTTGAATTGCATTTACTGCTTTAGCTTCTCATAACCCTCTCATTACTACCAGTGGATCATTTTGCAGGGCAAATATTGCTACCATAAACACAATTTGTCTTTTGTTTCCCTAAGATGTTTGTGTTCGCGTGTGTGTGTGCTTTTGTGTTTCTACCTCTGTGAGGACCTATTTGAGTTTTGGACCCTGGGAATAGGGACATTACGCCAAGTGAGGACACTGCTGCGGATCTTTTAAAGGCTGTTTGAGGTTTAAAGGTTTGAGGCGGATTTAGGTTGGGTGAAGCTGAGGATACAGGTTGTAGGTTTTTTCAAGTTTGGTTCTGTCTTTGTTAGGAACACTCTTTTTCACACGACCAAAATAATATGCACGGTACTTCTATTTTTCTCATTCAAGTACACAAGTGTGCAAACACACATACAGAGCCTGGCTCTGCAGAAAGTCTACTTGGAATAAATATGTGTTTGCTGACATAAATTGCATTGAAACATGAATATCAATAAATATTGAGTTATAATTCTCAATAGCAAAATAGAAAATGTTCAGTATATATCGATGTAGTGTTTATACATTGTACAAACACAGCGAGGACGTATGACAGATAATTTATCTAGTTTATGTTTTGCTGTTTGCTCATAAGACTATAGTTTAAAACCCCAACCTTCACATCTCTAAACTTAAAATAAATTATTTTATATTCTAATTATATAAAATTATAATGATATTGTATTGAAATTGACTGAGATGCAAATAAGTATCTAGATATAATTTTTGGTCATAGCCCTATTTGACCTATATCGTGTTGTTTTTGTTTTTTTAAACTGATATTGTTTTGCTTATTATTTGTCTGTGTTTTTTATTGACTGCTGAGCTGTATCGCTGATGTACTGAATATAATGATGCCTGACATCAGTTGGACGAGCTGCGGCTAGTTTACTGTATAAATAATGTTCATGTTCCATATGCAGTGAAATCCCCTGCTCTTGATCCAGCTGGAGAAAGTGGGAGGGAGGGATTAAATAGTAAATACTTATCCCTGCTCATTTCAAACAAGATGAACGCTTGGATCGATTACAGAACATTCTAGTTAGCAGTGGCCAGCTCTTACTTACACTTCAGCTCTTCTTTGAAAAGGACCTGATGTCTTAATTCCCAGTGGGAGACGTTTTCAAAACAGAAATATGCAAACTCTTAATGAAACCTTTAAACTGTAGATAGGCTACTTACCGTTCGCCTCCACTCTTCACCAACTCCACAGCTGCTACTGCCGCACTGCAATGTGGTCAGCTATGTGTAATGCAGTTTACATCTTATAAAACCCACACAACTCTAGAAAGTCACAGTTGCTGCATAGATATTACTGACCAGCAAGAGTGTTTCAAGGGTCTTTGGGGGACCCAGGCACAAGGGACCTGGGGGGTCTCAACCCCCCCCAAAGAAAATGGGGAAAAGAAAAAAAAACACATAATTTTATCTGCAAAACATTCTGTTATCAAGAGGGGCCTATTGTGCATAAACATAAATCAAAGTAAAATAGTCTTCAACCAAACCTCTACAACGATGAAGACTTTTTCAAGCTATAGCATAACTCAGCATATATAAGTAATACATTGTGTGTCTTCTCTGCATAGTCTGTATTATTTGTGTGTTATGAACATGTATCAAGCCTGATTTGAATTTGTAGTGCACTTGCATACTGGGTAAACTTCGGTGGTGGAAATCAACAGCTGAAAAAAGCAGTAAACAAAAAACTGAATGGAGCAAATCCCTATTCAATTCACCATGATGAGCTGTCTGTCCTGCAACAGTGTCTAGCCTGAGGTTATGTTTGATATTCACCAGCCCATCAAAGGTGACAACAAAACACACTGCATCATCATCAGTTTGTTCTTTTGCTTTGCACCATTGTTGGTCTCGCTGTTACTCCTCTGTTCTGAGTTTAACACTCGGCACAACCCCACCTACTAGTGGACGCCCCATGCTGTGCCCAGCATCAGTGAAAAGGGCAACCAGCAGCAAGTGGGACTTGAAGGCATTGTTACTTTTAGACACAAGATGCTGTAGTGTTACAGAAACTAGGCTGATGAAACTGCCGCTTCAAGGATGCAAGTCATGGTGGTTTGGATATTTCAGGGTTGGTTAAAGCAGGAAATATAGACTTTTTTGTAGTTGTTTGTACGTGGCCTACAGTATAGTGTGGTGTTTTGATTTCCATATTACATCAGTGGTTCATTCTTCTCCGTCTTGGGTCTCACATAAAAAACAGATTCCTGTTATTTTGTTGTTGTCGTAGCATTAGTCACTGGCCAGCGAGCGTCTACCGACAGCCGTGTTCAGAGTTTAGTATCAGCTTCTTTTCCTACGGCGTGGATTGGAGTTCGAATTTAAGAGTGAAATGGAAGAGGGCCCCACCAAAAAGTGAAAAGAATAAAGCGGTGGACAAAGAAATTGTCAGTTGCACAGAAATATTAAGTCACTGAAGAACTGCAAGCATCAGTCAAAGTGTAATGTGTGATTACCTGCACATGCCACATATTGTACCGTAAGACAAACAAAGGTTTTTATTTTTATTTTTTCAGATAACTACGTGGTGGACCATAGCTCCTGCGTTAGAGCGTGCCCCAGCAACAAGATGGAGGTCGAGGAGAACCGCACTAAGATGTGCATTCCTTGCACTGACATCTGCCCAAAAGGTAACCCACAAGTAAATGGGGAATTAAGTTACCATGGTTTTGAACATCTATGTAGCAATCTGTGATGTTATTTATGACATAAATAAGTATTGGCAAAACAGCACTGTTCATATAGGGCAAACCATGATGAGCATGTGAACACCAACAAATCATTACCACATTAATTCTGTGATATGTTATGTTTATAACCATGATACACAAACAGGGCTGTAAGTGGCCTCTGCACAGCTTCTTGTGAGTCAGAACATCAAATCCCATTTGGCTTCAAATCTGCAGAGTTTTTCTGAATCCCTTTTTGCTTTGCACAGAAAAAGTTACGCCTCTTGTCTACTGCAAACAAAGCAGAAGTTTCAAGTTTGGGAGAAAATTTGAATGAGAGCAAAGCCTCTGGAACAGGGTTCATAGAAAGGTTTTGTTTTTGAGAAACATGAAAAAGACAATATGAGACAAAGACTTGTAACTTCTTCTTATTATCACTCTTTTAAATCTCCATTGTTTGAGCATGTTAACACATTTAACTGAACTGATGCTGTTTGCTCTCTCACTGTGTATCACCAGCGTGCGATGGCATCGGTACCGCCAGCCTCCAGGCTGCTCAGACTGTGGACTCCAACAACATTGACAAGTTTGTCAATTGCACCAAAATCAATGGCAACCTGGTGTTCCTCATTACTGGAATCAAAGGGTGAGAGCTGAGAACATTTAGCTCATCAGATTGATAAAAGATGAAGTGAAATAGTAGAACTGCAATTACACTTATTATGCATATTATGTTCTGTTTAAAGAGTGTAGCTTTGAATTAGAAGGTTTGTCAAGTCTTTGAAATCTAAATTATCTCAAATCTAACCAAAACTGTATTTATGTGCTCATGATTTATCCTTCAGAGTTCAAAACGAATTGGTTGTGGGAGTGCAGAAGGTCAAATATCTGTCTGTATGCATGCAAATAATCAGGAAATAATTTTAGTGAGCTGTGTTTAAAATAAATATATTCTACACAAAGATCACATGAGTCACTGTCATGTCCTTCGGGTAAATTCAGCTCGTTTTTATCTCTGTCATTAAGAAGATTCTTTGTACGTTGCTTATCTGTGCAGCATAAAAGGCCAAAGCTTTGTTCTGTATTGTGTGTTGTTCTGATCTCCCGTTGTCATTCACAGGGACGTCTACCACAATATTGAGGCTTTAGACCCAGAAAAGCTCAGCGTGTTCCGCACCGTTCGGGAGATCACAGGTGAGTCATATCATCCGTACAGTATGCATCTGTACACATGCATACAAATGAATAAAAATAGAAATAAATAGTAATTGCTCTTTCCTTCATCCTCCCTCTTGCGCTTTTATTCTGAATAGTGTGCACATGCTTGTGTGTGCATATGTGTGTGTATTTGCTCAAGTCTACCTCAACCTTTTCCCCCCACCGGGACTGTGAGACTGTCCACGCCAAGGACAGACATTGCAGCACAAGATGAATATCAGATGAGTCTTTCAATCTCCTCTGTCTCTGCTGCTGCTCCTCCCTCTGGGAGTCCCTAGCCTTGAGTTCCACAGTCCCAGCTCTCCCTTCACGCACCATGAAGAAAAGATCCAGAACATGCGGTGCGCATCGTTAATCCTCCTGCTCCCCTATGCCACCGCCACCTCTGAGCCACATGTACGCTGTCATTTCTCCAGCTTAGACACTTGACAACGCCGTCAGAGAGAAGCCTTGTATCTCCGCTGTGGCAGAGAATCTTCCAGTTGAAATATTGTGAGTGACGTTTTTGAGTCGTGACGGGGGTTTACGAAAGCAGAAGCTTGATTAATCAGGAGCCGCAGTTACAGCTTCTCCCCGAAAAGACACATTCACTTGACTCTGATGATGTCATTGTCTTTTATTGCCTTTATTGTTGTAAAAAAAAAAGTAAGAATACAGTTTAGTTGCCTCCTTTGCAACTAATAGCAAACAACTGCAAATGTAGTTGATGGTAATTATTCTTTAAATGCAATATTTGTGAAGATAAATGAACAATGTATAAAGAGCAAGGACAAATGTAGTGATAGAATATGATATATGCCCATTTTGTGTTTTCCTACCTGCTCAGCTTTACCGCTTTTGTGGCGCCATCGCATCCTTGTGTTCCATGATCTGAATATCTGACTCTGGTTTGTTGTTGACTCTGGTTTGTTGTTGTTCAAAGCAAAGACTTTTGGGGCCAAATTCTGTATTCTGAAAATGCCAAGGGTAATCATTTAAATTCGCCTGGACTAGTTAAAAAAACTTGGCTTCCAAAGGGTGCTTTTCCTCTGCTTTGGTTTGTGATGGCAGCTTGAGAGGAGGTGACGGGGAGCCACCATTGGCCAAGCACCATGTAGTCAGAGATGTGTGTCGGCCGGGCTTGTCATCTCTCCGAGCTGTCAGGAGAACGTGACCGCTGACTGAGGCAGCCAACCTGCCTCTGTGACCCCAGGGTTACAACCGGCATTGCTCTTGCTTTCAAATGAGCTGTGCAGGAGGACAGCTCTCATCCTACACACCAGCACGTCCATCTGTCCCTCTCCGATGTCCTTTCTCACTTTTCTTCAGTCGCTCTTGCCTCTCTGTTTTTTTTATTTTTTTTATAAAAATCTTTAAAGACATATCACCCAAAGGCTGCTTAAGCACTTCAGCATCGGTGGGTTTCTCATTGTTGTGGCTCAGAATGTAATCATCTCAACTTAAGCACTCTTAACCTTTTGCTTTTTGAGCTCATGGCCTTCTGCTTTAATTGGCTCCGCACTGTAATTTGCTGTGTGCATTGGTGTGCCACTGATGTGTCTCTCGGCAACACATAACCGATCTTTTCACTTTGCCCTTTTTCTGCACAGAGCCACTCAGTGAGGTGCTTCAGCACAGCCTTTCTGCCAGCTGTAGCTCCTGAGATGTGGTCACACAGGTTTATGCACATGCAAAGATTAAGATATATACATCTATTTATTCATTTAAGAGAATATCCTGTTCCTTATTTTGTCAGTGGCATCAAATTGCATGAAAAGACTGAGACCAATAATGTGGTTTTCATCTAATGCCTTGAAGCTTTTCACTAAGGCTCATAGATATGACTAAGACCCCCTCAAAATAGCCACAGTCTGATTTCTTTTGTCCTTTTTAAATCATTGGCTCTATGTTAACATGGACACCGATATACTTTTTCAGAATGAGACATTATCCTGATTATGGAGTTTACATGAGTTGCTAACAGAATACTCCATTCATGTTCCTGTTTACAGGTTACGCAGCATGGCCCAATTATGACTCACATATAAATGATGTCGACTATGAGCTACGTCTCGATATTTTCTCCAAGGTTTTCGCCAGTGTTAAAGCCCCAACCTGAAATTTCAATGTAAGATGCAGTAAACCATTTTGGGTGCTTTATTTTTATTTTCGGAAAAGCTACAACTCCTTTTTACTTTTCCATCTTGTTTACACCCAGGTCATGCAGCATAAAGCATGACATGTCTACATATATATTCACAGGTCTTAATTCAATTCTTGCATATTCCGAGTAAAATATTATTCAGAGTTAGGGTAAGCAGTTGTTTCGTGGACATGAATATCTTGTCTTTTTTTTCTATGTTTTTCTTCACTATGTTGAAACTTTACAGTGTTGAAAACTTCAATAGAAAGAGTTGTAATAAAAAAAATGAATAATCATAGTCTTTCAGCCCCGTGATGAGTTAGGTGATCAGTATTTTTGCTGAAGGTCATCTTGACAGACTCGGGTAAGAAAGATGAACATTTCTCTTTCCCCCTCCTTCACCACCGAGTCATTTCAGAAATACAAAATGACAACCTTCAGGCCAAAACCCCCATTTTCCAATTTTTCTTTTAAATGCAGCTTACAGAATAAAAGTTTTACGAACATGTTCCTGCGTATCTACACACACCTGCATGTGCTCCCGATGCACCTGCAGTTGTCTGTACCCATCTTGTGCAGGTCATAGCATGTGTGTGATGTTGATGTAGTATTACATTAGCTAGAGACAAGTGTGTGGCAGGCAGTGGCTTGTTACCTTGATTAGGAAGCACCCGCACTGCCCCCCCACCACTCTCCCCCCCACCCCATAAGAGCGCTATGGCGGAGCTGTGAGGTGCCTCGGCACTGCAGGTTTTGTCATTAAGACAATTAGTGTCGACAAGTACAAGGCTAACGATTGTGTAGCACTGCTGCCTCTGGGCTGAGGTTGCGCTCACCATCCTAAAAACTACACACCATGAAGTCAGGGATGGGAAAGCAATAAACAACCTGGATCAAACTAGAATCCAAAGGTTGTTTTTAGTTGTTGTTTTTTTCCTGCAATGGATGTTAATATTCGGTGTAAATATCACATGAAACATTGTATAAAATATGAATTCCCGTCACAGTTCCACGATAATGGCATTATAGCCATATTGTGTCCTCTCTTGGAAAAGAGGTGAAGGGGTAAAAAGACTAATAAAGAGGATTACATCTATTGTTTTTTCTATTTCAGAAAATGGTAATTATGTTGGATTTATTCTGCTTTCCTTTTTTAAACCTCTTCAATACAATATCAATGTGAGAGCGTGCATCAAATTCAGCTCATGTCAATTTGCAGGAGCCCTGGTGTGTGCTCCCTCACAATTACCTGACTTTTTTTTCTCTCTCTCTCTCTCGGGTGCTCATTTCCTCATCAAACATTCGCTCAGACCCTCATGCCGCTGCTCAGCTGAGATTGACATAGAAAAAAAGCTGGTCCATGAACTGAATAAGGTGCTATTGAAGGTTATTGCTCCCTTGTCAACATGCATCTCCGCAACTCCCCTCAAACCTCCCTCCGCCGTTCCCTCCCTTTCTGAATAAACAAAAATGATGCGTCCAGCGGGAAGGAAACACTCAGTTTAATATAGTGGAGTCAGATACTGCTCGGTGATTGGAGAACGCACCAGTCTGCCCATCACACCCATGGGGTCTTTCCCGCACCCATCCACCACCTCCTCCTCTTCTGTCATGGAGGCAGACTGTGGCCTCGAATGCCGAAGTAATCTTGTGAATTCTTTTCTTACTCTTTCCTCCATCCTCTCCACCTCTTTTCTTCCACCTGCCTCCCGTGGTCGCATAGCCTCATCCAACCATTTTGTTTGTCATCTGGCGTTAGCTGGATTGTACCTCCCTACCGTTCCTCCGCTAAATATTTTATATTTCTGAATCCATTATTGAAAATACTAAATGAGCTCCAGCCATCCTCTTAGCTATTCATTTAATCATTTGAATTATTCAAAGGTGGAGTGGCAGATAAAGAAAATGCTAAAAAATATTGATAAATCAAACTTTACACTCAGTCATAGCTGGCATTGAGCCCCTCTCTCTCGGGGGTTGCCGTGCCTATGGCGGTTTTCTGAGTTGTGCTTGGCTGCTTTCAGATGAGACTCAGGTGGTGCGGTTACTGTGGTCCCTGGCATGCTGCTAATTTCGCAGAGATGCCAACTCACCCTGCTCATTTTATTGTTGTCGCTGTGTGAAATAGAGGACATGATAGACAGTCAGTACACTGGTGAGTCATTAAAAAGCACCTCTTTGTGTGTGTCTGTGTGTCTGTCCCCCATTTAGGCTTTCTGAACATCCAGTCTTGGCCCGACAACATGACAGACTTGAGTGTTTTCTCCAACCTGGCAACTATTGGGGGAAGAGCGCTGTACAGGTACACACCTGAGAATACACTAACCTCGCTGTGATTATTTTTTGAACCTGTGAGTGTAATTTATATCACAACACTGCCTCAGATGGAGCTCAGTGCTTGTACAGGAGACGGCAAACTGTTTAAATAAATGATTTAGGTCTTATTTTGTAGCGAAAACATGTAGCAAAACACCCGTCTTCTCTAAAATTTTAACCTCTGATGAAATTTTGATTACAGTGGTGGTTGAATTTCGTAAGATTTGTCAAAATGTATTAATGTTAATATGTTGCCACAAGACGAGGACATTGCAAGATTAATGTTTGTACACTTTTAACAACAGCTGTATTCCTAATCAACAACAGAGTATATCACATGACCTGTTTAAGACCAAATGTTTTAAAATGAAATGGAACAACATGCTGCTAAAGGGTGTGATCTGATCTGCAATTTGATTTGTTGCAAACTTTACAACATTTACAATAAAGTATCTGGTAGTGTCTTTACAAATTTCCAAATATGTGCACCTATAGCAGTACATTGTTATATTGTTATACTGATGTTTTTATTTTATGCAACTTAATAGTGCATTTATTTTGGTGGGTTATGTTTCTGGTAAATAAGACACATGTCTGCATGATGCTTGTACGAGAAGTGACTTACTCTGTCTAAAACAACGTCTATGTCTAAATCTGATTTTTTTTTTCTCAACTCCTTTAATCTGATAGATGAATAATTATCACTTAAGTTTTAGGGATATGTCTCAAGGTGCTCTTAAAGTTTACAATGCCATTTTGGATTGAAGCAGAGTTTCTGAATGCATAGTGTGGACTGTTAAATACAGTGCGTCTCTGTGTGTGCGCCCGAGTGTGCACATGAGGGTGTGCGTGCACTTGTGTGTCATCCACCTGCAGATGGAAACAGCAGGCCGCGGTACAAATTATAGCGTGCCACCCACCTTTGGCCCATGCTTGATCTTGCATACCCTCTGTATATCTGATGGCTCTGGCACCCCGCTGGCCTCCTGTCATTTTCAGACTTAGCAAGTGGGGCTTATGGGAAAAGGTGGGGGTCGGCTTTGAAGACAAAAAGGAGGAAAGAGCGGACTGTGGGTAGAATGATAAAAAATATATAATAATAATCGAATAAGTCAGTCTGTTAAAGTTACATTTTTGCAATCGCATATAGAAAAAACTTTTATAAAAGCAAGGCATTAAGCAGATGCAGTTTAATTACAGTTTGACAAAACAATAGTGTTAAAGGTGCATGTCAACATTTTGAAATGATGATATTGTTTTTTATTATTTACAGAAAACAAGACCGTAATGGAAATAATTAGAAACTGTTTTCATGCTGAAATGGAGTTGGGTTTTTTGGGGCTTTTTTTCTCAAATTAACTCAACTTAAGTAGTTGTTTTCTCTATATGTTGACTTTAAAAGATTGAAAGTGAGTTTTCTACGCAGTCGTTTCTTCCCCTCACCGATCCTCTGTCTGGAGTTTGAACTGCAATCCAACACATTTCCATTGCAATCTGACTCAGGGGCTGGCAGTGCAGAGTGTGACGTGGAGGCTGCTAGGTCTCATTTACAAGATCAAGAGTAGAGCTCAGAGGTAGCACAAGGTATAAGGTGCAAGTAATGTGAAAAAAAAAAAAAATTTACATGAAATGATTCTAAGGTGAGATGCAGTGCATGTTATAAAAAGAAGGGGTTATTTATTTAGTTTGTTGTCCATATGTTGTATTACTATGAATTATTTAGAAATTAAGGGATATATTCAAGAAAATTTAACAAAAACATCAACAGTGTCAGTTTCGAAAATTTGTATGACCCTGACCATTAATAATACCTCTCCCTTATGTTAAAAACATGGTTTTAGGTGTTAGGTCTTTGAAAAAAGAAATGTCATCAACTGAGAATTAAAACCATCTTTTCCCTGCCTCCTCTTCCTTCTTGTTCTTTCCTTTTTTCCCTTTCCCTTTTCCGTCTCATCCCTTCTCCTGTCGTACTTCTGGTCTCCTCTTCCTCCTTCTCAGTGGAATCTCCCTGCTGGTGTTGAAGCAGCAGGGCATCTCGTCACTGCAGCTGCAGTCTCTCAGAGAGATCAGCGCCGGGAACGTCCACATTGCAGAGAACAGCCAGCTTTGCTACTACAACACTGTGAACTGGACAAGACTGTTTCGTGCTGGAAACCAGAAGGTTCTGGTCCGCAACAACCGCAGCCCGAAGGACTGCTGTAAGTTCACACACATAAAGAAAAACTAAAATCAAAAAATCACATGTACGCCTGCACCACAACAGAAATGGAGGCCCGTCTAAAAAACTATTACAATTTAACTGCAACAGCATGTTTCCCATGACTTATTTAAACCTACAGTGAATAATGATGATAAGCTGTACATCTTTATAACAAAGGAGACATACTGTATTATGATCATATTCAGGTTCATAATTTTGATCTGGCTTATTACTTGAGAAGATTTAATGTTCAGAAAATGCATCACTTTCCTCATACTGTTCATTGCTGCAGCTCCTCTCTTCAGCCTCTGTCTGAAACACTTGGTTTTAGTCTATAAGACCCCCCACCCCCCAACCTCATTAAGCCCAGTCTGCTCTGATTGGCTACCTGGCCCACTCTGTTGTGAATGTTGGCCTTCACTTTCCCTGGCTTGGTTAGGGGGCCTGTCAGCATTAGTATCGGCTGGGCAACTGACGAAACGTTTCAGGAACCTCAGGAGCAGTGTTGTCTGTGGGGGAGAGCAGCGCCATTTTGGGCCTGTTACACACACAACAGTCTAACTCACACTAGAGGGAAGAGAAAACAGAAAAAGCTTAATATGATAAGGTCACAAATTAAAACATTCCCTAATCACAATACAATTTTGGAATAGAGCACCTGTAAAAAAAGATACGATTTGAGGAAGAAACTCAAATTAAGGACCTTTATCATCATTGATGACATTTTAAAGAGCTGAATACTAACAAGGTTAACATCTGTTCGTCTTCTAGAAAGTGTATAAGAATGAAACCATTTCTAGAGTCCTGATTTTGGATCTCCTCTGACAAACTGTGGGGGACTTTTTTGGAGTGTAAAAAGATGTTAAATATTTAATTTAAATCTTCACTGTATTTTTCCACTTTATTTTCGTGTTCATCTCTAACATACCACGTCAGTTGAGCGGCTCCAGGCGCCATCAAGAGACTTTTCCTTCTTGTTTCCCGCCTTGACAGACTTGTTCATATTTATAAATGGGTTACAGATTGGAAAATTACGGAGAAATATATTTCAGATTTACTGTGGAACCGAAGACTCAGACACAAATGGTCTGCGAGAAATGGGGATTGCTGACCTGCCACAAAAATCAGCTTTAGCTAAAACTCCAGCTTTTTAGATCGACTCTCGAGTCTCAAAACTGAAATCAAGTTGATAACTTTGAGGGAAAAGGAACATCTGCTGCTTCTGTTAAGGGCCTTTGATACACAGATTTCTGAGTGAGCAAATTATCTTTTTTTAGAAGTTCACTTTGTTTCCTACAGTCAACGTTAATCACAATTCTCTGTCTGCTGCTCGAGTGGAAGCTATTATCTCACAAATTAAAAAAAACAATCCTATATCTTACAACTAATTTACCAGCAGAAGCATTCAGGGAATGCAAGGTTTGGTCAAGTGAAAATTGGCAAATAAGTCACTTGATGAGATATAAATTGCTTCTAAAAATGGACGAGCTTTAATAATCTCACTGCCACAAGTGTTAAAACATTATTCATTTATGTATAATGTTCATTAATGAGCCAGTATTTGCATTATTGAGTTGGCCCCTTTTCACTGTTCATGTGCTCCTTTCCCCTGGGCAGTTCCTTAGTGTTGAACTCACAAGCGCACACGCACACACACACACACACACACACACACACACACACACACACACACACACTTAAGTGACTTTGAAGACTTTGGGTGAGACTCAAGAGTCACACACTGCTCTCTCTGACATGGCTCTGCATGTGTGCAGCAGTGTGTTTGTGTGTGTGTGTGTGTGTGTGTGTGTGTTTGTGTGTGTGTGTGTGTGTGTGTGTGTGTGTGTGTGTGTGTGTGTGTGTGTGTGTGTGTGTGTGTGCGCCCGCCTCCACACTTGACTGAGCCTAGCAGGGACTAGAAAAGGGCAGGTCTCGCAGCCTTGCAGGACAGCAAAGACAGAGGACAAGGAGACTGCATGTGCCCATTTATTTATAGCTGAAGTACTTTACTGATGTAGAAACGTCATTGGGTTGTTGGAGAAACCTGACACCAACTTGTTTTTTACAGTATCACTTTCTGTAAGATGAAGTACATGTAGCTAGCGGAAAAACACAGCTAAGAATGTAGAATTTGTTAAATACATTCAGAATCAAAACACATAGAGTAGAATTGTTTTCAAATTATAATACAAGGCATAGAAGTCGTACTGTAGTTGGTCTGGTCACATCATCAGTTCCTTTTTTCCTGATAAAGGTTTTTTGGGGAGTTTCCCTTTACCAGATTCAAGGAGCTAACGACAGTAAGCATTGTATGTTTTACAGATGAAAAGCCCTTCAAGGCAAACTCAGCGGGAAGAAAGTAAGAACGTTTACAACACCTAAAGAAGGTTAAAATTTAAAGTTAACAAGTCAAGTTTCTGTTCCCTCATTAAGGCCAAAGAGTTAGGAAAGTTTAGTATTTTTTGGTAGTTTCAGATTTTGATTGCAGATGACACTCTGTCTGTAGCTTGAGTCTTCCAATGTAATGTCCTCTTTTGCTTTGGATGAAAATTAATTGGGTTTAAAAAAAGAATTATTCATTGTGCATTTAACTGCCCACTTTCAGCATTACTAACTCTTTTGACTGAGCTCTTCTGAATAGAAGCAGGACCTGCTCACTTTGGTGCCAGGAACGAAACAGAATCTTCAAGGCTGAGATTGAATCCTTAAATTTCTTGATTGCAATAAAATGTCAGTATTTTATAATGATGTTATTAGACCGCAGACCTTTTGTGAAAAAAGGTCAAACCTTGGGCTAGGAAGTGCACTTCTATTAGACTGCTGAGTGCAATCAGAAGAGCACATTTTTGGACAGAAAAAGCAGTTTCATAGCCACAGGTTTCTCAGAATCCCCTTAAAGGCCATGCACTGCACATACATCGTAAACCCACACAGCGAATTTGAAATATTTTTGGATTAGACCAACCCGCAGGACTGTGGGAGTTCATGCAGACCTCACTGGCTATTCCTGTCAGGGTTTTCAGGGCATGATGAATTTCACCTCTTTATGGAGTCCAGTTGACATCTTGTAAGTCCTATAGTTCGAATGGAAAGCGCGTCAGGGCCTTTAGTAGATTGTACTCCTGGGTTGACCATTTCTGAGTAGGCGTAGCACACACAAGAGAGAGTTACCTGACAGAACAAGTCTATAGTCTTTACACTTGATCCGCATGCTCCGAAAATGCATGTTTTACATCATCTAGCTCCTTTTCCGTTGAAGAAATGTTGCTATGTCAGAATATAGAGGGCCTACCAGAAAAGATGAGATTAATGATGACTGATTTCAGTATAACTGCTTAATTTTCACTTTAGTAGATCAGAGCCAGTGTCGGTAGAATTTGTGCTTTAAAAAACCTGCAGAGAAAAAAGACAATTGAAAACAAACAGGTGCTTGACTTAAGCCAAACAATGTTAGCTGCGTAAGTTGGAGAAAGAATGTAGTGACTGACTTGTAAAGAGTAATTTATGCTCAAGCTTACGGATGCTAACAAAACAGACAAAATGGAGCAGTCCACCAGGAAATGATAGGACCTGACCTTTGGAAATGCTCTTGCTTATGTAAATTGTTTTTGTTAAAACAAGTAAAAATATATATATAATATTTTTATGCACATAAACACAATCTGGCCAATCGAATTTCACCGAGGTTAATTCACTTTGGATTTCTAGTAATTCGCAGTTTATTGATGTGGAGTTTCTTTAACACAAAGATAGAAAAATGCTTTACATATTTTAACACAGCTCTCCACCCAATCAGAGATTTTACCATTGAGCTATTATACTTGCAAAAAAAAATCTCTGGTTGAGCCTTGTAGGATTTCTTTTTTTTTTTTAACAACCCAGTGAAAACCCCATGTGAAAAGTGTTGTCTTCTCAAAAATCTAACATTTAATTCATGTTATTTCCACATGATGTATTATTCAGTTAATTACCCAGACCCACACTCTTTGGTCGTTTCAGTAGCTGCCCTGAATTACTCTCAGTGCTGCCTTTGATACAGAAGAAAGGGGTGCAGGGAACAGTCGAGGTCCACATGCACCTTTCCCCTCGACACAGGCAGGTTTATGTTTGTTCACTGCGTTTTTCCTGATTGTTTTATTTTCCGTTGTTATTGGTTTTTTGAGATATTCTTTTTCCTCCTCGCCTCCTAATTTCCTTCCTTACTTACTTACTTGCTTCCGTCCTGCTGAAAAGCCCCATGGGCTTTTGTTTTCCAACCGTGTCAGAAACATCTGAGGTTGGCATCTTTTTTGATCTTGTTGTATGTTTAAGAAGCCAAACCAACCTCTCCTCCTCCCTTGTTTATTCATTTTTTCAGCAGCAACCCTTCTTCCTTGTCTACAGCTCATGCCTTAGACATGCTACCCTTGTTGTTCCCTCTGCCTGGTCAGTTTACCTACGGTGCCTGAAGCCCAAAAGAGGTTCTTTGTCTAATATGAGAGGCAAAGCTTTGATCTTCTGCCCTCCACAGAAACACTTGATTTCTTGTTTCCCCATGTATCTGCATCCGCCTCTCTGAATTTCTAAGCAATCTGAACATTGCTACGGTCGACACAGAAGCATCGCCTTTGGCTTACATGTGGCCAGGCCAGGCAAACAACAGGAGCCCTTTTCACAACAGAAAAGAGAAGAGAAGAAAGAGGAAGAGAAGAGAACCCATCGGGCATATAAATCTGTTTTAAAATCCACCGACCAAGGTGGAAGTCACGTGGGGCGCAGATGGGAAGATAAAAGTTCCAAGTGTATCTGTAGCACTGTCACCAGGCTGCTACAACACTCCCATTTACGTCGCTGTAACACTCTCAGATGTACCGACCTTTGTAGAACCCAGCGCTGAGAGGGGACAAAGGAGCGAGCGAGAGATAAGAGATACAGACACGAGGAGATAATGGAACAGAGTGGATGTAATGGTCTGAGTCTGTTGGTGCTATAGAAACAGGCAGAAACAGAGAGAACAGCAAACAGATTGTTCACTATGAATGGGGAAGGAGAAAGAGACATTTTCTTTCTATGAGTGGATCCAATCCAAAGTGAATGACACTTTTTTCACACTCGTGTCCTTGTAAATCAAAGGTGGGATTTAATCAGGCTTTTAAACAGCCGACACACAAATGCACTGTAGAGGCAGATATCTAATGTTTTTGGCATGAAAGAGTCATTATCAATATGATGGAGAATTCTTTGAAAAATAAATACACACAGAAAGGTTTAAGAGTTGATTGTTTACGCCCTCCCTTTTGTAAGTCGAAGTTAAATAAACACGTCTGTGTTTTCATCTGCAGGTGCTTTCTGCGTCCCCCCTGGTGCTTCATCACCATTTGTTCGAAATGTTTAAATTCAGGCATCGCAGCACTTACTCCCTTCTCTGCCAGCTCCACACTTATATACTAAGTTTTTGTACAAATACACAGCAATAAAGTACAAGGTCAGTGTGTAGTTCATCCAGGAGGTTAATCATTCTGCTGTTGCTCAGTGCATCTTCTTTGACGATTTATTTTTCTTTACGAAATCGGAACATCACCGTCCTCCAGCACGTCTTTCAGCCCAACACATGCTCCTTTGTCTCGTTGCCCTTGCTCCTGCCATTTTTTTTAGGAGAGCCACATCACAAAAACATACTTTTTATAGGCCAAATGAACAGCTGCTCAGTGGAAGCACAGAAACTCGCAATTTGCATTTGCCTTAGCAGATCTGTGTCTTTTTCAATAAATAATGTGATTACTGTGGCTAATTTTATATTCAGATAATTTGGGGCAATTTTGGGTTTATTCTCTGTGTCTGCATCGACGCAGAGTCATTAAATCACAACTGCATTCTGCATAAATCTGATCCTTTGCTGCTACTCTCCCTGTCTTTGTATATGTTTGTACTGAGCAGCCAGGGAGCACATGGTGTGTGACCCGCTGTGTTCAGACGCAGGATGCTGGGGTTCTAGCGCGGACCAGTGCCTCTCCTGCGGACACTTCAGCCGTGGACGAACCTGTGTGGAGATTTGCAACCTTTACGAAGGGTGAGCTTCGCATGTACACGAAACATCAACACATCAACATAGAGGAAAGGACTGAAAACACGGGGGCATTGATTGAGTAAATAGAACACTCCACTTCACTGAGAGGGACTCTAGGTTTAATTTAAGTGAATAATAGTGAAGGTGAACCCACTCACTTTAAGAAAAAAACCTTCATTAGAGAAATAAAGAAAACATAATTCTATTGGAGAAGACATCAAGAGGAGAGGCACTCTTTCTCCCCTCAGAAGCCATTTATTAGTGTTGCTGTTGTCTAGCGTGTTCTAAATGAGACGTGTCAGGGTCTGGTTGGCTTAACCTGAAATTTGCCCCAAATCATACAACAGTTAGTAAAGTAAACCCATCATCTCGATGTGTGATTCTCACAAGGTAAAACAAACCACTACATCAAGAGGTTTCCTTAATCTTTCACTGGTTTTATTTGAGGTTGTGGATTTTGCCGAACTGATTTTCTCACCAAACAGGAACAAAGTGAATGTGATCATTCAAACTGCCTATTTTTCCGGAGTTGCTTTATTCCACACCAGTCTGAAATCCTCTGTTTAGTCTACAGCGCTGTAGCCCCTGAATAAAATAGCACTGCTCGCCTTGGACTGATACCAGAGACCTGTCCTTCAGCAGACAGTGGCAGGGAAACATGGAAACGGCCGTGTCCTGACCCTCTCATACAAAATGCGTTGCTTTTATTCTAGACGAGATACCACTTCTTTCCTGTGCCTCTGCTGCCGAGTGCACCTGCTGTACCAGGCTGACCAAGACTGTGGCTAATATGTACCAAATCTATGTGAACGTCCAAAAGCCTGTGTTGGTAAATCAGGGAGGAAACAAAGACAGGCACAGAAACACAGATGAGGAGAAAAGAATAGTCCCTGCCTCACCTCTTTTACCCCCAAAACCTCATATTCTCTGGGCATGTAATGCTGCCCCTGTAGTCAGCCGGGAGCAGGTCCTACTTTCTCAGAAACACAGAAACCTCTGATCCTGTCTGTGTTCATCCAGACATTATCCTGGAATTTTACGGAGGGGCTGCAAATGAATGCGTCAGTTCCTCCAGACATTTTCTTGAACTTCTCCAGCCAGCCCCCTGGTAAAATGTCAGAAAATTCAGAGCAAGCTAGGTGATGTGTTGATCAGGATACAAATATCTAGAAGACACAAAGGTGCCAACTTGGAAACACACCAAGGTTTGAGAGCTTGTGACGATAAGGGGCCGGAGATCATTTTTACAGCCAAATGTATAAATCATGTCCTGACTCCTGCAGGCTCTACCCACACACCACTACTCGTTTGAATTTTCTGTTGTTGTGAAGGCGTCTGACCCCGATAATATGTGAAAGGCAAACTATGGAAAATGTCAGGATATTGGGTTTTCATGTCCGAGCACAGCTTTACACACAAGATCACTGGCAGCTACACCTTTCATTATCAATGACACAGGGCGAATATCAATCACTGAGACAGTCTTAGCCCTGAATACAGTGTATACAGGCCTGCAAAACAAAATGCTTTATATTTGCATGGGTTCTCAGAGCGGTTTTCAATCATTCACAATGCTCTTTGGTTCCTGATATCAAACAGGGAGGAAATCCCTGCCCGGAGTCCTCAGAGTGTGGTTTGTAATTCCGCAAGTAGAACTGTGCTTTTCAAGTATTCTCCATCATCATGCTTTCATACTATAACTTGCAGGTTACCAGTGTGGGGAAAGATCAAACTGATTTCTATATTAAGAATCTGAAAGAAAGATCCCTGCAGAAACATTCTCGAGGAGTTCCAGGAGAGTGAAGTAGCAGTAAAATGTCTTCCACTGATCGAATTAAAACACACAAAAAACACACAAAAATCAAATTCTCAAAGGACACTTTATTGGATGGAAAATCTGCTGCACAACCTGCTCATCTAAAGTTACATTTCAGTTGAAGAACAACTCAAGGCTCTTTGTTTCAATATTGTTTTCTGTTTACTATGAACTTACTCTGCTATGAAATCAAAGCCAGAGGGTGAAAGCAATAATTTATGATGTGGTGGTTATGAAGGCCCCCCCCCCCCCTGCAGAGTGTGAAATTAAAAGAGGTCCCTTGACTTTTAAGGAAGTATATGCTCTTCACCTCTCTATTGAAAGTGATGAGACCTGCTCCCCTGGTGAGTTTTGTTAATAACATTTTAGATATTTTACCTTGCAGAACTGATTGAATGATGCTTTTAAGTTCCAAGTTGATCAACAATGGTTTTTGGGGGGGGGGCCGCACTGGAGAGGAGTGAGGAGGACCGGAAGGTGGGCTAGGGCAGGGGGGCTAGGCGTGTCACTGCGTGTCACAGTCACTGCTTGCGCACGGGGCCACGCCCTGCCTACCTGTCCACCTGCACGTCAGCACTACCCACACCAGCACCACCCACAACCAGTCAGGGCTTCACTGAATGCACCTCCCACCCTTCAGCGCATGGCAAAAACATGGAGGACAGGGAACGTTAAGGACTGAATTGAGCAGAAGCGCCCTGTCGAGTCCATAGACTGTATATAAAGATGGACGACGCATCTCTCCTTCCCTCCACTACCTGGAAATGAAGCAAAAGTATCCCAGATACAAACACTACCATCTTGTGCCGTTTTTTTAGAGCCTGCCCGGTAGCATTCAGGGGATGGAGGCACGGTAGCGTTGTCCCTCTGATACACGGTTGACCAATAGAGAGTCAGTCTTAGCTGTCAATCAAAACAGGTGTTTTTTTATAACATCAAATAATTATTTAAACAAAACTTACCCGGACAACGAACACAAACATACATAATTGTGATAATAACCATTTAGTTCGGCTCATTTCCTATCCACTAACATGGAGAAGGCCGAATTTATTGCATATACTCCGTTCAGACATCCGGTGGCCATCGAGGCGCTCTGGCTTCAGTTTTAGGGAGCCGTCATGTCGTCCATCTTTATATACGGTCTATGGTCAGGCTATGAGGACCCCCCTGTAGTCAAAATGTTAGTAACTCCTATGTTTAAAATGTCAATGTTTTCTTGGTTTAACAGTTTGTGAGATTCCTTTTAAAAAACATAACATGCAGAATTACAGTGTGTTGCTCATTCCTTTTCCTTTCATCTCAGACTTGTATTGACAACTCAGCATGTGTCAGACAGCAGCTAATCGACAAGGAGCTGGAATTACCTTATACCTCAAATGATTTATGAACAGTTGTGAAAGTATTTGACAAAGTCAATCGACGTTATTGTTCAAAATACCAAACAGGCAGTTTAATTTGTCTGCAGGTTTTGCAGTGGGGATTAAAAGCTCAAAGCTGTTTGAGATGACTATTTGTTATGCATCAAATCCATATTAAGATGTATTACTCACTGCAAATATGTTCACTCCATGTATGTCACAGAGAACATACAGAAAATACAGGAAGGCAGAGCCCAACTGACCCACCAAGCAACAGACTGTGAGCATCAATGATATCTTCCAGCTACACTGCAGCGTTTATTATTTCAACCAGCACACACGCAGACAAAAGCTTACCTCCCTTGCCTTCTGGAAGGATTTCTGAAGGCCAGTTGAAGCATAATTAATACTAATTTGATTTAGATCCCACTGGGAAGATGACTTTTTTTTTTTCGATTTCTGAGACGGAACGTTCAGTTTTATTTTACTGACGAAGAACCCAAAAGTCAATCTCCTTGTCCTGTAGTGACAAAGGCAAAGTGCCAACTCAGTCGCACTGTGGTCGCATTTATGACTTTTGGAGGCCACTCTGGTGTTCTACTATTATAAGGGGATTGTAGAAATCGAATAACATAGCACTTAATTTAATAGATTTTTGAAATCGTTGCACCCCTCGCAGGTATCGCACCTTTCAGATGCATCGACCCCGTGAGTGATGCCATCAGAATTACAGTTAGCTAATTAGCCATTGTGTGTGTAGGAAGGGTGTGTGAGTGTGTGTGTGCGACTACATATTGATGATATCGAATAGAGGTGATTAAGGTTTTGCTGTTCAATGTTGTAACTCTTCATACTGTATCTACAGCTCAAGCAAAATGCTTCACTTATTCAAGGAGGGACAAGCAACAAAAGTGTTATTGTCTCCTTTCTACAAGATTTAACATCCATATTGACTGAAGGAGCATTTTTTTCTTTCCCCCTCTTGTCTCTCACTCCTATTTCCCATTCTATTCCCCACCCATCCTAATCCCTCCCTCCCTCACTATCCTCCACCTCTCTCAGGGATATTCGAGAGTACGCCAACGAGTCCTTGTGCGTGGATTGTGATGCCCAGTGCAAGCGAGCTGACGATGACTCTCTGACCTGCCACGGTCCGGTAAGCCTGTTTCCTATAGACGACAATATTGATGCCGCCTGAAAGTATTAGTTTCACACACTGGTCTTCTGAATGTAGACAGCAAAGAGCGCTGTTGTTTGAGCAGCTTATCTACATTCCCTTTTATCTAGGCATTAAAGAAGAACAGCATTCAACATGAAGCACAATTATTCCATTACTGAGAGATGAACTGCACTTTTGTTCGTCTTGCAGCGAGAAGCCACAGAGCTAAGACTAATCAGTGTTAATATGTGCTGACCAACTTTGTAAATCAAGATCTGTGGTCTTTAAAGGATGAGCCCACTATTTTTCTAATGTCATCAAATCCCAACAATGCATATGCAAATGCTAAAAGCAGAATAAGCTAGAAGGGTAAAATTGTTGGTTTCCATCATTAGCCCCATAAACTGAATAGAAAGAAGCACAACACTTCTCCACTTCCTGCTTTTGAAAAAAAATGAAGCCAAAATATCCTGGATACAGGTTTCACCATCTTTTGCTTTTGACGTAATTTGGTGCAAGAGTCTGTGCAGTCGTGATCGTGGAGGGGAGTTGCAGTATCAAGGTCCCGCCCTACATGCACTTGACCAATCAGGAGTCAGTCTCCGCTGTCAATTATGATGTTTCAATAAATAAACCAAATTTATCAGGAAAATTAATACTTCAATACATCAATGTGATTAGAGATTTACAAAAAATCTTACTTTGACTTTTCAGTTAATTCCTGGTTCCATCCCATGACATGGAGAAGGCAGGGTTTATGGCCTGTACTGCAACCAGCCACCAGGGGTTGTTCAAGCTAATTTGGCTTCACTTTTGATAAGCTCTCATGTTGTCCATCTTTATATGCAGTCTATGGTTAGTCTGCCACAAACACCAGTATTTAAGGACAGAGCAATGCGTTACTCACCAGGAAGCAAACGACTTGGAGCTGCAGATAAACCCTGTGGTCGTCTCTGAGTAAATAATGTATCGGCAGTCAAGTGTGCCTGTCAACTTTGCTATAGATTATATCTCATGTTGTGACTCAAAGGCAAATCTGATTGTTTTAGCACAGATCAGCAATAGTTCACATGCTGATATGCAAAGAGTATTTATCCAGTTCATGTGTGTTTGTGCGTTTTTCTTTTTGCCTATCATCAGTTGACATTGGATGAAACTTTTTCATACATTTGTGCTCCAACAATTTTGCATTTCAAAAGCTCTCAGAGAAGCAGAGCAGCGTGTTGAGAGTTTGTGTGGTAGCAGCTGTACATTATAGAAATGCCACAGTGGAAAAAAAAACCTGACCTTCATTTCTGAGTTCCTCTTGTGAACACTACACCCACAGGCACATGCGGCCCCTGATCCTGCTCTTTCTCTTAAAATCTTATCTTGCTGTTTGATAGAGAGGGATGCTTTCCGACACATGCAAGCCAGAGGGGCCATGTGCTGCCTTTTGTGCCGCATCACACCCTGTCACATATTTTGCCCAATGTAGTTTCAAAGTGTTGAACTTTTTTATCCCCCCAAAACCACTGTAATGTCTGTGTGTTTGAGTACATTGTAGTAGGCTTCAGTAGAGTGTTTGTTTTTGTTGGAGGAGATTTGTTGGTTCGATTACCAGCTGCGACAGCATGGATGGTATTGTTTTCATTTTGGTTGTGTGCGTGTGTGTCTCTGTGTCTATGTGTGTCATCATGGTAAAATGTGTTCCTGAGTTGTTTAGTTGACAGTGGACCAATTTTTTCATACAACTGCGTGTAACACAATCACAAAATCTGCATGTGTGTAATTTAGATCAAAATTAAGGTAGAGTTTGAAGATGGCTCTGGTCCAACCCATGAATACTTAATACAGATGGAATGATGTAGTAATGACTGCTCAGTACTTATGTAGTAATATGGTAATTACTGCTTAGTAGTCAATGTAATAATCAAGTATAACTAGTGAGTATTAATGCAATAAATAATGTAGTCATGACTTCTGAGTACTCATGTATTAAGACGTAATGACTAATGAGTACTAATGGAATAATTTAGTAATGACTATTGGCTGTTGATGGAATAGTGTAGTAATGACTACTGGCTATTCATGTTATAATGAAGTATTGACTAATGAGTACTCATGTAATGTAGTAATGACTGCTGATTACTAATGCAATAAAGGAGTAGTGACTACTGGCTATTCCTGTAATAATGTAGTTATGACAGCTTAGTACTGATAATATCGCATTGACCATTGAGTACCCATGTAATAATTTAGTAAGAACAACTGAGTACACATGTTATAATACTAATAACAATACTAATAATAATAATAATAATAATAATAATAATAATAATAACTTTATTTGTATAGCACTTATCTAAACAAGGTAACAAAGTGCTTCACAAACAAACATGGCAAAAAGATGAATTAATTATGATAAAAGATATTCAATTCAGTCCAATTTTTTAAAGCCAGGACCAGTTGTGTAACCATCACATTTGAGCTCTGTCAGACTGGTTGTTATAATGAAAATAATAATAATAATCTTCAGTTGTACCTTGGCGTCGTCAGGTGTTTTAGCATTTTAATCGCAATAACATTAAAAGCCGAACCTGAGGGTACGTTGAGGCTGAAGGTAAACCTGGCTTGTATGGCAGTGCTATGAAAGCCATGTGGCTCCGTAGATCAGACTCCATTATCTCTATGCCTTTTTTTAAACTAAACTAAATACCTACTCTCATTGGCAGCAGAGTCAAAAACTTGCATATTTAAGACACTAAATAAAATGTGGTTACAATAAAGGTAAAATAACAGGAATAAAGCAGTTAAAACAACACAGTAGAACCAGAATTACAAATCGCATGCTAAAAATGCTTTCCTATAAAAACATGTTCTGAGCAGTGATTTAAAGATATATATAATGTAGGGATGACTGCTTCTTACTTTTACTAATGTAATAATGACAGCTGAGTACGCAATAATGTATTCACTATGGCTGAGTATAGGTGAGTACTCATGGGTTGTAATGCCGACACGCTGACGGCTGCTGTGATCCCATCATATAACGATCTGTAGTTACCTTTGCTGTTCACTCACAGTCCTCTCTTTGACTTCCTGGGAAAGTGGGTGCTATGAAGAGAATAAAACACATAGAGTGACCTGTGGTTTACCTCCAGCACTTTGAGAAACAAGTGATTAAAAACTTTGAGCAAAAACTTCAAAGTACTTTGTAATGATTTGTATCAGCCGAATAAACCAGTTAATTAGAACACGTACAAAATCATTAGAGGCTATGTTCAATCTTTATTTTTCATTTTCGGCCATATTGAGGAGTTGTTAATTACTCGAAAAGTCCTGAGGTTTATATATAAGGGTTTGTGTTTAGACATGACTCTTCAGAAACTGATTCAATATGTCCTCATTTTCACCCCTGTCTCTTGGAAATAATGTTGAAATTGTATACAACCAAACTGCAACAGGCAAACATGTTGTAAAGGAAGCGTATTACTTCTATTGACGTTGAGAGGATATGTTGTCAGTTTTTGTGTTTGGCAAGTTGCATAAACATTGATACTGAATAGATTAGTAAAATTAGAACAGACAGGCTTCCTACCAAAATAACATTCCAGTGTTCGTTTGTATGGACATGTTTATGGTTATGTTTACACTCTGACAGCACTTCAAGTTAGGGTTTATAGATTTCTGCAATAGGAGATGGTCTGTATTTATTTAGTGCTTTTCTTGTCCTGATGACCACTCAAAGCGCTTCCCAGTCGAGTTTTGCCATTCACCCACACACACTTAAAATGCATTACAAAGTGCACTATTCAAACACTGCTGGCACAGCTGTCAGGGCAATTTGGGGTTCATCTTGCCCAAGGACACTTCGTCACACAGAATGGGGATCAATGGAAACTAGGATCAAACCGCCAACCTTCTGGTCAGTGGGCGACCCGCTTTACCTCCTCCACAGCCCCTTTCCAGAAACACAGAACAAGTGCACTCTGACACTGAGAGGCACATGTTTATGATTCTGCCAAAACCAAACCACTGATGGGACTCTGGATGCAAACCCTGACGTCAGGTGTACTCTCTGTTTGCCCTCGATTCACCCAGACCACCTCCTGACTCTGCTGCCATTAATAAACCATCATCATTCATCCAAAACAAACATTGCCTCTAAACATAATCGAGCCAGCCATCACGTTTCCCACAAAATGTATTTAGTGCTGCAGTTTAATCGTATAGAAACATAATTTCTATCTGTAATGGCCATAAGAGCACTTCTCATATTCATGCAGTATGTCAGCCTATGGGTATGCAAATGTGTGTGTTTGTGTGTGTGTGTGTGTGGAGCCAGGGTAACCTGTTGTACCTCCATATAAATGTCACATGGGCAACACAGGCACACAAATGCATTACAGCAATCATGTAATGGCCACAGTGGCCATAGAAATTGCATTATCGTTTACACTCAGTGATTTGATAGGCTAATGCGTTCTGTTGAGGGGGATTGGAGCAATGACTGTAACCATGAATCCAGGCAATGTTATGGGAAGATGATGGTACACCTGGAGTAGTTCCTTCTGTCAGTTACACAAGTACACCTCTGTTTCTTTTTGCATGACTATGAAATATAAAGAATTTTAAGTTAATTCAGACATTATTGTACTTTCTTGAGTAAAGAAAGTGTTCTCATCTCTCCTCTTCTTACTTCATGTAGTTCCCTCTTCTCCAGTATTCTTTTTAAGAGTCTGAAGAAAAGAAAAATTTGATATAATATATGTATGGTGTGAAATTCAGTCAGTATTGAAAGGGATTAAATCTTTGAAAAAAAAGTCTGATTTGGTTCTTCCCCGATCAACACTGATAATCCAGTAATGAACTCTGGTGTCATGCGGTGTAGTAGTGTCATGTGAATTTCAACCGTGGACATTAAACTCGAGGTGGACAGTCTGTACGTTGCTTTCGATCAAGTTTAACACCCATGTTTGTATTCCTCTCTAAGAGCATCATTGACATTTATACTGAAAGTTGTATCAAAGCACATACATGCATTAAGTAATGCGCATATACATTAATGCCAACAAACTGTGTATAAAGTTTAATATCATTGAGATGCTTTTAAATCTGCTGGAGGGCTTTACATTGCTTTATGACCACTGTCATATTCATAGAAGCCACTCATCCATCTTTTTTCCTTTTTGCCCCACTGTTCTTTTCTGCCTGGTTTCCTCCATACTCTATTCTTGTCTCCACCTCAGCAGTGATGCTCTGATTTATTCTGCATTATGATATTTGAAGACTTCAGCAGATAAAGGACATGAGGAGTTGGTCTGTACATTAACATACAATATCTTGTAAATCCTTCCTGATGTACCCAATCATGCTTTGAGAAGCCTCAGCCATAAGATCTGACCCCATAAAGAGTAATGGTCTCACCTCCTGAAGTGATTGTGCACTCTGTGCATGGAAGGGAATGGAAAAGACAGATGTTAAACCCACACACACACACAGACACACAAGGAACAGCATCACACACGCTAACATCGGCTTTAAGAGCATTTAGCGCAGCGGAACAATTTAAATTTACAGCAGGGCACTTTGGTCGTGATGCTGGGAATCCCTGCGATCTTTTTGGATGCCCAAGTAGCCTGCTGGTCCAAACACTATTTGTTTGCACTGTCACATAATTTAGCTGGCTGATGTGAAGGAATTACTGAATACACAAACACACACGCACACCAATGGCCATGGGTGGGAATACACTCATAAAAGTGCCTGGCTCAACACTAAAGCCAGTGAGAGCAGTGCGACATTCAATTTGCATAATTACACCGAAGTGATTGCATATTCCCACACACACACAAAAGCTTTAGTTTAGACACACTCGTACACTTACACACAGATGCACATGCACGTATATAAGCCCATGCGCAGACATTACTTACTGTTATGTATGAAGACGCTCTCGTACACACTCATCCACTTGTCAAAGCAGTTATCTGCACATCACTCTCATCTTTTTTATCTCCTTTTGTGCCCTTTCTTTAAGTAGAGTGTGTATTTGTGTCGTGCCTGTATTTGACTTGTATACAGTTTGTGTTAATCCACAGTATTTGGTTGTGTTTGCATTTGTGTGCGATCCAGACATCGTTGTGAGAGAAATCCATGGCTGTGGATTTGATTCCCACTCACCATGTTTGCATGCAGGACGTGTGTGTTTGTGTTGTTTGCCAATGAGATGTTCTCTAGGCCTGTTGATGATACGGAGCCTGACTGGGAGAGCTCCTCGCCTCTCGTCTTCCCCTCCCCTACCTCCTCCCTTGCCTATATTAGCTCCATAAATCCTGTTCTAGGCGGATTGTTATGGTCATTGTGTGTGCTGTGAGCGATGGTTATTATCTGCCTGCTCCGCTCACACTGCTTTATGTGTCTCGTCTGCTCTCTCTCTCTCTCTCTCTCTCTCTCTCTCTCTCTCTCTCTCTCTCCCTCCCTCCCGCTCCTCTTTCTCTCCGTTATTCACACTATATCTCGCTCGCTCTCACTGACTTGCCTCATCCATGTCCACTTTCTCTGCCTAACTCTCCCTTATTACTGGACGGTACTTATTTTTTCACTTTTCTTGTCTCCCTCCTCACCACTTTCCGCTACTGTCTGTTACCTAATGCTGTCTCTCTTATACATTCACTGCCGCACACATTCAAGTGCAATAATTGAACCTGTAAAGAAAGATGCACTCGGCACGTCATGTAGAAATATACCCATCAATCACTTTACTTTAAAAACGGAGGCGACAGCAGATATCTAATCCCCATTTGCAACAATATTGATTTGTCCTCTCTGACTGAATTTGTTGTGTCAGGTATGAGTGTGGATGGCAAAACTTTGAGTGGTCATCAAGAACAAGATCAGTTAGTAGTCAAATGGAAGCTAAACCTTGTTACTTTTGAATACTTACTAAAAGCCTCACATATATAGTTTATTCAGAATTATTGGGCATATGCATCTAAGCGCTTGTTTTTCCCTCCACTGTCTGCAGGGCCCAGAGCATTGTGTGAAATGCCTTCATTTCAAGGATGGTCCAAACTGTGTGGAGAAGTGTCCTGACGGCCTGCAAGGGGCCAACAGCTTCATCTTCAAGTACGCCGAAGCCAACAACGAATGTCATCCCTGCCACACCAACTGCACGCAGGGGTAAGTGCAGCCAGGGTGAAGAGAGGTCAGGGGTCCAGTGATTGGTAATCATTACAGTTTCATCATCCTTTCGAAATCAAAGACAAAAATTTAAATGATATCCAGTGTTTCATATTTGAAATAACTGTGTTTAAAGAGAATGCACGATTGAGGAAAATCAATTGGAAGATTGCCTGACACAGAAAATGAAGCATCTCACTGCTCCAACCTTGCACCTAAATCTGACAATACTACTGAGCATCTCCTCATTTTGCAAAAATTATACTTAATTGTCAAAATAATAGAGGAACACAGGTAAACTTTCACCAACTAGGTTTATACTCTAACACAAATGATGCTTTGAGCCTTTCTCCTAACTTATACCCAAACTCTAAACGTCTGAAACCAGCTTTTAAATCACACAGATTCAGTCTTTTTTGAGGATTTGCCCGCAGACACGCAAATTCAATCCACTCAGCGTATGCAAACCACCTTTACGCTGATAACTGAAGCCAAGAGCCAGAGGGTCCAAATGTTTTAACTGTGTTGCACCATCCAATTTAATAAAACACTGCTGGAGTCTGAGCTGCTTGTAAAACAGGGATGGTTTTCTGTCAGTCGAGAAACTGAACTTATCGGTACAAGTACTGTCTGTTATGAATAAATGCAGTTCCTGCTTGGTTAGCTATTGTGGGTAGGTAGTGCTACTGTGTTACTGGTGAGCCCATGAGCCACAGCCTCTCACCAAGTAGCCCTGCAAGCTGTCGCCACATCACCTAGACTCCTGCGCCACCTATTTTACAAACACACTTGAATAAATGTCCCTGTGGCAGTGGCTGAAATGTTCTTACTCGCTCCCTGTAAGTGCATTTGGCTTTTATATAATATTGCCTGAATAGCATATGCTCAGGAAAACTCCCTATCTGTGTCCTGCAAACATAAAATGATGATCCTGCGTCTTGCAGGATAAGACAGATAAATAAAAGAGGTGAGGCAGAAAAGGAGAGGAAGAGACTGAATGTGAGAGGAGTCGGTGAAGTACCTTGCCACTCTCCATTCCTCACTAGCCACTGATCTCTCCATGTAATATTCAGCAAGGGTTGGTGAGGCATCATTTTGTATTTAACTCCAGGGGGAGTTTATGTCACTTCCTTGTGTGTTATTCCTCCTCCTCTGAGTGACAGCCCGCAGCTCGCTTGAGCATAACAATGTACTTGTAAATGAAAAACACTGGGCCGACACTCTGTCTCAGGTAAAGCTTCATAAGCAGGACCGCCTCTCAAAAACACAAGCTGGGGGAGGAAGAGGGAAGAGGGGAGCGACACAGACAGAGAGGGGAACAGACAGAGTCGTGAAGAAAACCAATATTCTTTACTTCTAAACATCCAAAAGAGCCACTAAGTCTGTCAGTCATGGCATATTATACCAGCAGTCAATAACAGCACAGCACCGATGATTTTAACCATCAGCACCGGAGGACTGAAGACATTTTTGCCTTTCATTAGAAGATTAATCTGTCACTCTGAGGCTGAACTGAGAATAAAGTTGGAGCTCAGAAAAGAAGCTAACAAGGCTTTGGTTCAGGACTCGCTTTATATTTCAGGTTTGCCTGAAGGCGTCAGGGAAGCACACGTGTTTGATGAAGCTTTTGAATGGTGCTGTACCTGTCAATGGCTTTAAATGTGTGTTTGCAAACCCTAAAGTCATTATGGCCTCTTTCTCTATGTTTGACATTCAACAGGCAGAATATAAAATTGAACTGAGTTCAAATGGATATATTTGAAGTGAACTGAAATTCAGGACATAGAACAAGTTAGTCAAATCAAATACACCTTTTTTTTTTAACCTTTTCAAAGTTTACCAGTTAAAAAAAATATCAGGAGATATTTTGATAGGGCACTTTTCAGTCTTTCTGGAACACATGCGTCCAATGCCCCTCAGCAATACAAGGGCCTCTTTTTATTTATTGCACGGCCACAGTTGTCATGTGATTCGACCATAGACTGCACATAAAGATGGCCGACATGACGGCTCGCCGAAAGGGAAGCCAAAGCGTCTTGATTGCCACTTGTTGGCTGGCTGCCGTATAGATCGTAAATCATAAATCATCATAAATCCCTCCATCGGACGGTTCCTCACTACAGAGGCTCCATCAGCCCTTTACTACTGCACGGACTCCGGCAGCAATTGTATACCAACTATTTCATTTCTGGATAGTGGGAGGAAGTGGAGACGCACCGTCCATCTTTATATTCAGTCTATGGGTTCGACACCAGTTATCCCAGAGCGGAATTACTTTTTTCGTCCTTCCAAAAAAAGGTTTGTCGCAGAAAAAGTTGTTTTCAGATAACTGTTGAAAAATAACTGAGCTCCTGATTGGTCCTCACACTGATGAATAAAAGACTTAATTTGATAATGTGACTCAATTGTTCTTAATAGGAGAATATTATGACACAGACAGAGAAGAGTCTTGGTACAGGTCACTTATAAAAACAAAAGTACAACTCTATACTAAAGTAGAATAGAATCATTTTTGTGTTACACCATATGGGAGTGAGCAGATAACATAGGTCACTGTAAGTCCTGTAAGGCTTGTTCATTATCTTCTGGAGAGTGGAGACTCTGCCAAGGTTCACTTTATCTCAGTGCCAGGACCGGGTGGGAACTCCACACACAACAAGTATTATAATCTAACTGATCGCAATGCTGAGGCCCAACAGTCTCACAGCTCAACAAGGTATGGTTTAGTTTGGTATAATACAAATAATATACAAGCATTTAAGAATTTAAAAGCTGATGCATACAGATATTTAAAGATGCATTTAATCATAAGTTCCCTGACAGCCCCTCATCATTTTCATATAGTGAATGTGCCAAACTAAAAACGTTTAACTTTGTGCTTGATCTGCGTTGTTTACCTAGGTGCATTGGACCAAGACTGCAAGACTGTATTGGCTGGATGGACAGGTAGAAAATTATGTGTTAAACACACACACACAAACACACACAAACACACACACACACACGTGCAAGAATCACTGTAAGCAATGTTTGTGATTAATGGCTAGCTATAAGGCCCCAAATCCCTGGGAGTGTCCTTAAAGCGTCTCTGTGCACGCATGCTTGTGTGTGTGTCTGTGTCTGTGTGTCTGTGTGGCCGTGTGTGTACACAAAAACAATTTGCCTGGTGCTTGATAAATTGATAGCGCTGAAGCTTTTGTTCTGCAGCTGTGGGGAAGAGAAAAGGGAAGAAAATGCCGCTAACAGTTTGCAGCAAATAGATTCAAGGTTCCACAGGAGAGAGAGTTTGGCATCAGGTGGCGCTGAGAGCTGTTGTGTGGTCTTTGAGGGATGATTTAAAAAAAAAGAAGGGGGAGGATAAAAAAAGACTGATAAGCAGAGTGAGCAGTCAACACGACAGAACCTACTGGTGTGTCTGGGGGACTGCAGCGAAACACTGAACCCCAAAAAAGAACAGCGCTAAGCAGAAAAGAAGGATGGTGCACTGGTGAAAGACTGTGTGACTTTCATCTGGGGGCATATAAAAGAACATATATGTGCAAGTGATACGAGCTCACAGAACAGTATACCCGGGAGGAAAGCCCGTGCACAAACGCAGTCCCTTGAGAATGTGGCTCTCGAGCTCAACCCTCTGTACATGCTTGCAACTTCTCTTCTGATACCTCATATTTAATTGATTACATTATGATTGTATATATTTGAAATGGTAATAATACATAGTATAGTCTTATTGTAAATTTCCAGAATGGTTATTCTGGTTATCAACATTGTAATTGTGGATATCAGGAATTGAAAACTGAAGTGATGTCATTTGTCCCAGTAGGGTGACATTGTAGATATCTAAAATACAAATTGAGTATAGACGTAATTTTGTATATCAGACCTGTTCTTTTTAACGCGGAAGAATTAAATTACATCTGCATGTGCAGGTGCTGAGCTGTTGCGAGCGTGCAGAGGGTCAAGGTTGCGCTCGTCACAGTCTCGTGCTCGCGGGACCACATTTGTGCATGCAGTGCAGAAATTTAATTTCACAAGGATGGTTTTGTGCTCACGGATACGGCCGTGTGCACACATCCATGCATGCACTTGGTTTTAATGTGCATGGATTTTGAGACTGATTAGATGACATACATCATACCAGAGAAAGGGAAAAACGTCTTGCAGGAGGCTATGGCGGCTAATCAGGTGCGGATCCAGGGGCGGGGCTAGGGGGGCTGGGATCTGATTGGCCCCTGAAGTGCCCCTGTCCTGTCAGTGGTCTTAAAAAGATACTCACTTACTAAAAATACTAACAAGAAATATGACAATTTTATTCTCTAAGCTTAACAAGCATACGAAACAATTTTCTTAATATATTCAATGATGTGTTGCTTTGATCAAAGCTACGGAGCTAACAAACAACAAGGAATGACTTAAATGTGCACCTTACTCATGGATGTTGGACATATAATTGGCCCCTCCGTCCTAATTGTGGCCCTTTTTATGGCTCCTGATTTAGAAAACATCCTGGATCCGCCACTAAGGTTACTAAGCATGAGGAAAAGGTCCTTATCAGCTGATCTGGTGAACAGATGAAGCCTCATCACATCTCTGACATCCTGTGGATACAGCAGAAGATGGTCGGCTCACCCCAGGCTTATAGTCGGTGTCACACATGTCATAAAGCCGTTACTTACTGGATGTGTTGACTCCTGAACACAAATGAAAAGTGGCTTATCAGACACAAATGATTACACTAATCCTTCAAAGGCCATCGCTCCACCAGGCGTTCACATGTATTCTTTTTTTGTCGGGATTGTAAGCATATCTGATTAAACTGGATTACTCACTGTCTGTCACTTACTCGTGTCGTGCTTAGTCTGATAAAACTGACAATACCTTGTCTAACAAGTTTCAATTATCTGTTCTCTTAGTTCAAATTCATTAGAGCTGTTGTCTCTGCGTCTTCCCCGATTCCCACATGCGTGATTAACGGATTTCTTTTTAAATCCTGATGTTGTTGCAATGGTGGAGAAACATTGCATTTGCTGCATCACTGACCACGTGGCTTGATGGCTGATCTTTAGAACTGTACGTCGTGGGCATGTTTACAGTAGAGCAGAGGCTCATGTGATCAGTCAGGGGACCTTTTAATGCCATTTGGAATGACCAACGAACTGAAGCATGTGGATTGAATTAGATCGTCTACAGTGGATCGTGAGGCTGACATTACATTTGTTCATGTGTGAAATTCTAAGAGGTATTTTTTGCTGCTCTTCTGTATGTGGGTAGCCACTGTATTTCTTTGAGCATTTGCCTTCAGTGGATTCTTTATTATTAAGTTGCTATTGAAGAGTATGAAATATTCACATAAATACAAACATCAAAGTTTTGGTTTCAGACAAGTGAGCTCTAAAACTTGAGGCTACCGTAGCTGACTTCTATTTTTAGTGAGGTTTCTAACTAACTTTCTGTTGTGTGATTTTTTTTTTTGGACTTTCAATGATCTCATTTACATGGACTATCAACATGTCTAATCATGTTATATTATAGTGTAGACAACGCACTTACACTTACATACACACAAACACACACACACAACACACTATACATACTTTCCTCCAGTGAATCAACCCTTTTATTCTCACTAAGTATAAGCGGATATCCTCAGATTTTCTTGATTTGTTTTTGTCTTTTTGTTTTGTCTTCTCTTGCCTACAACCTAATACAATCCGCCCTTCCTGTGGTAAGGATTCAATGTCTTGAGAAAAGTTCGATTTGAAGATTTCTGTCTCTAATCTCTTGGTGGAATAAGAGGCTACAACTGGAAAAGAGTTAGCTTCACTTAAATTAAAGAATGACAGTTTTCCTACCAGTTTGGTAATTACTGTGTTAAACCTAGTTTGATTAAGCAAAAACAAAGTATAAGAAAATAACTTGTGTAGTCTTTTTGTCACAGGCACAGCCCCATCCCTTTTCGCGACCATGGCCTGACTGATTTTACATTTCTGTGTAAACTTTACAGAGAGGAGAGATAATGTATTAATTCTTACAATAAGACTTAGAGGTGCTGTTAGGCCGGTTACATACTATAATCTCACCCTCTCCATGTAATGGACCAATATAAGAGTCTAACCCCCGATGACAAAGCAAATGAGTGTATTTCAAACTAATTTATTTAAAGAAATGTGGACGAGCAGAACATTTCACAGTTGGAATAAATGTGTTTTCTGGTGGAGTGACAGTGTCTATATTACAAATCTTAAAATGTCTCTTGTTAATTATTCATACCAGCTTATCTGCAGTAAGATAATATTAGATAATATACCTGCCAGGCTAATTGTTCTCTATTGGTCTGAATGGCACTTAGCTCTCACCTGCACTTTAACAGTTCAGTATGATCCAAGTCTCTAATGTGCCGCCAAAGCGAGAGATGTGGGGGAGATTCAGAGTTCCTCACTTCCCATGAAGCTGGCTGACGGTGATAACAGTTTATGGGGTGTATCCTTGCAGTCTGTGATAAACAGTCCCAAATACCAGCCTTTTTTCCCAGTGATTTAGGGCAGAGTCTGAGTCTGTGTTGACCAAATTAGCTTCTTTCATTGCAGGAAAAGAAGCGCGGGGGGGGGGGAACCTTCTACTTCTACTCTCAAAATTACTTCGAGTGTTGATATCAAATGACAGCGTCGGTGTGGTGCTGAGAATTCACTTTGATGGTTATTTCCATGTTTTTGATCTCAGCCGTGGTTTTAATGAGAGGGCATGGAGGGATATAACCAGATGAAGCTCAGAGCAAAAACAGACAAAAATGGAAGGTGAAGGTTTTTTTTTTTATTTTAAGAAACATCCACACAGCCTTACGCGGAGGATCACAGAGACGTGTGTTGTGTTTGTTTGTTTATTACCTTGTTTGTTTGTGTGTGTGTGCATATGATAGTTTAAGGACGAGGTCGTCTTCATCCTCTGTCATCATCTCCGTCCTCCCGGTGAAAATGTGTCATCGCCTGCACCCTCTTCCGTCTTCATCATTTACTTGTTTTTCTTCCTTCTCCTCTCCCCCCTCCTCTTTCGTGTCTTCAGAACCCCTCTGATCGCAGCGGGGGTGATCGGCGGCCTCTTCATGGTGGTGATCCTGGTGCTGAGCGTAGCCGTCTCTCTGCGCCGGAAGAACATCAAGAAGAAGAGAGCGCTCCGTCGCTTCCTGGAAACAGAGGTGAGCAGGGCGGGGGATGAAAAACAGACTGAAAGAAGGTTGATGTTGATGCCTATATATGCCAGTGAAAGATGTCTGGAGGAGTATGACTGGATAGAGAAACCAAACCAAGGTAACCTTTACAAAAATATATCCCCTCTTTTACACCAAATTATGCAGGTATAAGCTGTTTTTATTTAAATGCCTGATTGGCCCTGGAAGTGCCCCTGTCCTTTCATTAGTCTTTAAAATAAGAAAAAAAAAAAGTAATTTACTAGTAATAAATATGAAAAGTATTTAGAAATTTTTCTTTTCTAAACTTTTTGAAGAACATAATGTTCTTGAACAAGGAATAATTTTAACAATAAATTCAATTGTGTGTGACTTTGCTTAAAGCGATAGAGCTAACAGGAAAGAAGGAATGATTTAAATACGCACCTTACTGAATCAGGAATTGTGCATGGATGTGTAAATTGTGGCCCCTTTATGGCCCCTGATTAAGAAAAATTCCTAGATCCGCCCCTGGTCCAAACTTAAACAGCACTTCTAATACAGTAAATCTGGCTGCAATCCACACAATGTATAACTTTGATATTATATACTACTGACTGATATCCTCGGGTTTAGGGAATTGAATTGGAAACACAGTGGACAAACAGGATGTGATCAAACGAAACGAGAATTAGTGGAAAGGCTGCTCCATGAAATCACGAAAGAATAGTCAAGTTTTTTTCGCTAAGGATGGCAGACTTATCTAGATTTTGCACATAATTATCTGAAATCAATACTCCATTACTTTCATTAGAAAACCAAATCAAATCACATCAGAAGTGCCTGAGGACATTTGTCTTAATTTGTGGGATTACATAGTTGCCTGCAGATTTGTGTCTGCTCTAGAGTCTGTATGTGAGTATATGTATGTGAAACAGACATCACAAATCACGTACAACATAAGACAAAGTCAGACTGAATGGTGGAGAGAGGAGAATGAGAATTCAGGTTTCCAGATGGAGACCGAAAGAAAAGTGTCAGAAACTCGGAGGCTCAGGTGTTGACTTTGCTCTGGTATACTGGAGAGGACACTTGTGTTAGGAAGAGGGAAGGGACCATACCATTAGAGGAGAAAAAACACCCTCCTCTCTGATGTTAAAACGAGGAGAGCACATCATGTAATGCACTTGTGGGCCCATAGTGCGAATGAGGTCTTGTTTCACTGCTTTCTGTCTATTCGGGGAGCACAAGTATGAGTGAAGTGTCTGATGGCTTCGATAATGAATAAATAGCCCCGATATGGCACGTTATTATACTTACATGTCTCTTACATATTGTGCCACTGTTTTTCTACACAATTTCATGCACAATGTGGTGACACTTAAGTTTAATATATTGTAAAAGCATTCTTCAGTGTATCAGTGTCGAGACCTGAAGGAGGAAAAAGCTTTCTGACATTCTCAATGCCACAATATAATGCACTACATAGTGTAAACAAAGGTAAAAGTCAATTTTCATTGAAGAGGAAGTATTGAATAAATAAAAACTGTCTCAATACATATTAGATAAAACCAAAGAGTTCAATTTCTAACAGACTGAGAGATTAATCAAGTAAATCTTTCAATAGTCAGACCAGTGGTTTAAATGACAGGCCTCTTCCAAAACACTGATGACCTGGTGTGATATAAATATATACTACAGACTTCAAATCGTTTCTAACTGTGGATTAACCTGACAAAGACAATGTTTTTAACAGCACTTTATTATAGAAATCAGTACCCTGTCTGCGAGAGGCACAGGAGCAGGCAGATGGAAGTCTGAACTGGAACTAATGGTTGTCTGTGTAGATATTTTTCTTTGCTTATAATGTGTTGCAGGTCAATAGTCAGATTCTAGGAAATTATGTCTGAAAACTATCACATAATTGTAATTTTTTTCCCACAGGCTATTTGCTCTATACATAATTTAAAGGTACCGTGTGGAGTTTTTATGGAAACGAGTAAAAATTCAAAGTTATTTCCCATAATGCATATTGTGTATCAATGAACTCTAGTAAATACAATAAACACATTTCCCTCCTGAACATTTGCAAAAACAAAAGAGTATTTAAAATCCAGCATCGGTTACGTCCATGTTACAGAAGGTTTCTCTACCGCCACCTGTAGGACCTGCAGTTTTGGAATAGTGTGAAATTTTCAATGCACGTGCCAGGCCAGCGTGTTTTCTCATTACTCTCACTCATAGTTAACAGCTATGAGAAATCAACTGTAGTGTTAAAATTTCAAACATTTAGTTTTTTACATGACGACACACCTTTGGTTTTATTTCAGCACTGGGTTGTGCAGTGAGAATGTGGACAGCTCCAATGTGCTGCACCTTCCCTGCTGCACATTCTCAACTACTTCAGGACCACTAGTGCTGGACAGCTCCCTGCATAGTGGAATAGCATATCGTAGCGTGTGTGTGTGTGTGTGTGTGTGTGTGTGTGTGTGTGTGTGTGTGTGTGTGTGTGTGTATTGGTGTGTATAATGTTTGTAGATGGTTCATTTTGAAGACATCTGTATTGTCGTGTGTGTGTTTGGAGGGGGGGGGGGGGGGGCTACATAAACACCATTCTAATTTTAATCCTGCAGAAGCTGATTTGTTATTCCATTAAAAAAATTTGAAGACGGACTTTTGTTTTTTAATCAATGGCAGAGCCAGAGGGACAGAAGGTGCCGACCACAGCCAGGCTGATTTACACTCTCTCTCCCTGTTTTCCTCTCTCTGCCCTCCCTCTCTAATCGTCCTCTCTTCTCCTAATTCTCCTCGTTTTGCTCCCTCTCTCATGCTTTTGCATCCTCTAAACTAATTCAACTGCTCACTTTTCCATCGCTGTCTTGTTGTTATTGTTGTTCCTGCCACAGTCGCTCTGCCTCCCTCCCTCTCTCCCTCCACATATACAATTCTTCCTACTCGATAGGTATTTCATTTGTCCGTTCCTCCACTTGAGCGGTAATGAGACAACAAAAGTGCCAAATCTTTTCAGGCTCCACAATTATCCACATCCCACAACTCTTTCTCCCTGCTCTCCATCCACCTCTCGCCATCGCTCTCCTGTGCACACAAATTAAATGTCCTCACTCGTTATACTGAAATGGTTTTGGCACTTCAGAGTTCGCATTTGTCTTGATGGAAAAAGTCATTAAAAGCAACACTTCTTTTTCAGTCATAACTTTAAGCAACTCTGCGGTTATTGTTGTTTCCTATTATTAAAGCTGAGTTTCACAGCATGAGTTCTTGGAAATTAGGTCAGGATATTTTTCTGAAACAGCTTGTTTTCCATTGATTCTAGGAACAGTCTCGTATGAATGATAAATATTAGAAGAAAAACAGTCTGAATTAAAGGTTCTTTTACATAATTGAGGTAGGATCAGGTTAATTTCGCCTTGGCATTTGCATGAACAATACATGAAAAGTGAGTTGTGTTCCTATCATTCTCTTAAAGCTAAATTGCATAGAACTGCTTAACAATAAGACAGATTTTAACCATTCCATAATATATCCTCATGATCGATTATGACTCGATGGTTAAAGATATACTGCTCTTTTAAGCTGTAAACTAAATTATATGTATGTTCCTTGATGAAATACATTAATGCTGTTTTTTAATATCACATTTATTACCAAATTCATTTTAGAAACCTTCATTTAAGTGTTCCACACGGGTCATAGTGTTTCAAACTGTTTAAGACCTCGCAGGGTATATGCTTACGTCGAGTCAACCATCTGGGCTTTTTCTACCTGCCTGCCAGCATTGCGTTCTAAATCCAGAAAGAAAATATTTAACAGATTTTTGGGAGTTTGTGTTGTAGGGTTTGTGTCACAGTTAAATCTGATTGAATGTCCTCTGTGTTACTTGATGTGTTTTTAGCTGGTGGAACCTTTAACACCGAGTGGGGCAGCACCCAACCAGGCCCAGCTTCGAATCCTGAAAGAGACAGAACTCAAAAGGGTCAAGATTCTCGGCTCTGGGGCCTTCGGGACCGTTTACAAGGTAAAACACTCAAAGAATGGAAAAGTATGTGTTTGTTTGATCATTTGTTTAAGTTGAAATGTGTTAGATATTTCATATTTACTCTGAAACTTGAGATCCTTTCCAAGGTCTTGTAAGATCTCGCAGAGAGACGGATCACAAGACAGATAATGACAGTAAATCAGATGTAAGGCTGGTGGGGTTGAAAAGAATAAGTAATATAGCAGACACTGAGACCCCTGGGGTTACACTGAATATGAGGTAGCCGAGGTCACCCCCAGTGTGATGACCGGTTGGGGAGAGGAGGTAGAGAAGAACGGCACTTAAACGAGAAAGAATAGACTCTCGTCCTGACATCACTGGACGTTTTGTGGATCCATCCATTCATATTACAGCACATTTCTGGGTCAGAGGTCTGGCATGAGCGCAGATGTCCTTTTTCTTGCATGTTACCTCTGGGAATCTGCAACCTCTGGGCATGTAAAGAAAAATAGTCCATTCACAGTCACATGGTTGAGCCCAAGCATCCATACAGTAGTTTCCCTGGTGGTCACACAGCATTGAGGTAAATACATCTCATCTCCACTGGATCCTCTCAGAGTCGAGGAGCAGTTGTGTGACGCTGAGACGCTCTCAGCCAGTCAGCTGAGAAAACTCACTTTAGCAGCTTCACTGCACGATCTTATTAATTCAGACACAATCCAGAGGTCGTGGCTAATGAGCTTCAGCATTCAGATTGATGTGTAAAGTTTTTTGCTATGCAGCTGAGCTCTTTTTTCTCCAAAACATAAAACAATTTCCCATTACATAAGGTGCCACGCTTAAAGGTTCCCTGTAGAGTTTTTAACCACCAGTGGCGCAATGTTTTGATGAGTGACGCCTTGTGTTTCTTGTATTTTGTTTTTTACGAGCACATGAAAGGAGACGCACACTTTAACACACAATGACACAAGTGAAACACCTGTCGTGGATGCGTGCAAGAAAACAGGTCAAACATGATACAGAAGAGCGTTAATATTCCCCTGCTTGAAAATGGCTTACAATTTATAGTGTATATCTCTGCAACTTCAGGGTCTATATGAATAACATTGGTATCTATATAAAGGTAGCAGCTGTGAGGTTTCTGTAGAGATGTAAGCATCAGTATAGATGTTACTAGGTCGCAGTAAATGACAAGGGAACACATGATGAATAGAGGATTTCATGTCTGCAGATTTTGCAGTTTTCAAGTGAATATCTCCTATGAAATCATGCAGATGTATCCCACAACCACAGCACAACATCTGAACACCATCTGTGCCCAATGTTATTATAATTAAGTGAAGCAGAGCAAAGTTATAGAGATTTTAGTAGAGATGCGTTTAGGCGTCTTCTCCAAATGGCCGTTTTGGGCAAAATCGGTGCCAATTGAGATTTCTCACTATAAAACTCATTTATTTTCACTTACTTGTCACTAGCTGTATTCATTTTATCTAAATATCACTGATTGGCAAAGAAACGGCTGTCAAAGCTCTATGGATAGCAGAGTGTAGAGGAAGCTGAGCATACATATGATCTCAGCAGTTCAATGGTCAGTTTCAACAACCAAGGCAAGGCCATATAATGTTAATTACTTCAGGAGCTGCCTTAACCTATAATCATACATATCTATCTACTAGAAGATATTTTGGCCATGAGTGAAGTCCAGTTTTATTTCATGTACCACAAAATGATGGCAGAAGTTATTCCAGGGCACATTTTATAAGGAGCATGTCTACATATAATATTACATACCCTGAGTATAGTTAATATGAGACACAAAGTGGTGAGTCATTGTGCTGCATTATAATTATTATCAGAAGTGCAGGTAGGCAGACAATCAAGAAGAGGTATGACATGGAAATTACAGCCTTGTGAGAGCAGGTGTTTTAACTGAGTGGAGGTGGACGTGCTGTCGTCGCATGAGGTGAAACACGTTTGAAACATTTTCCCAAAGTTGTTTTCGCTCCTCTTTGCTTTGACCACATTGGCAGCCGCTAAATCAGTTTAATCCCATTTGAAATTAGATACTTCGAAGTAATTAAACAGCTCCACACAAGTCTCTACACAAGGACAAAATAACCTTTAATTATGCAGCATGCCGTACATTCTCATCCTGTTTGTGAGATTCATCCCTTTTAAAGTCTGCAGCACCTTTCTTCTGATAAACTGACTCATCATGTGTGTTTCTTTAGGGTATTTGGGTTCCTGAGGGTGAAACGGTGAAGATTCCAGTGGCCATAAAAATCCTAAATGAGGCCACCGGACCCAAGGCTAACGTGGAGTTCATGGACGTGAGTATTTTCAGAACAGGAAATTGTAAAACTGAGCTAAAAGACGAAAAAACAACAAAAATCCATTCCAATTTTGATTTGTATGTTAAGCATTTGAGCCAGATTTTGACTGGATTCCATGCAGTGTACAGGGGGGTGCGAATGGAAACAATGTGTGCACATAAACGGTGAGCTTTGGCTTTACACCTCAGAGGATTTACTTATACAGTGTGAGGTGGAATTTAATAACTGAGGTTTGGAAAAGTGTTTTAGTTTATAGTTTATGTTCTTGTAAAACAGTTTCAGTCCAGCAAACTTTATGACGATATTACTACAATTCTCAGATACAACAAACCTACTGTATCAGAGCACTGTTGGCACCATGACTTATTGTTTTGTGCCGGGAGTGGATTAAAAAACCCAAAATACTGAACCCACTCCTCAGTGATTTACAAGAAAGCGCAACTTGCACATTAGCTCAGTTGGTGAAATGTAGCATTGAGAACTAAGCTTACGCCCTATGGACTCCGGAATAGAAATCGTCGGGGGGCCTCTAGGACCCCTCCACGCTCTTGGGTACACACACGCAACGCCACCGGCTCCCGGCACAGTGCACGGGGGCCACCGTTTATTAAACTTTCATAACTCGGCTCATTTCAAAAGCAAAAGCACAAAAAAAAATGATTACCCCACGATGATGCAATGCAGATGAAATAACATCCTTCAACACACGTGCACATGCACACACAGACACACACATGGAAACCGACCCAATTGCGGTCATGTTTTGCACTCAGCTTGACAGTCTGAGAGGAAGAGATTTTGGGGTGTTAGCGTTTCTATTTTTATCGAGACGTCTTTGATGAATATCCTGTGTGTGTTTAAACTTCTGTTCTACACTATGGGCTTTTGGGGCCTGTGTGACAAACAGAGAAGCAGATATCACCCATGAAAAAAACACAATATAAGAAAGAGAGATACAGAAGGGAGATTTAGGTTTTTTCTATAGACTCTGTAGAGACATAGTGGCTGTTAGAAAAAGAGGGAAATGTACTTAGGCTATTTAGGAGTAGACGTGTGCATGTGAATGGCAATTTCGAATGTATCTGACTCTGATTGGCTGAGCCGGATCGCACAGAAAAAGTTAAACAAATCATAAATGTGCTGAAAACAAATTCAGAGCTAATTTGTTGATTGTTAGTTGATTAATTTAGTTTTTTTTGCTCAGTAAAATGATCGCCGTCTAATTTTCCAGTGATGATCTCCTACACTTTCATCCAGTCGACAATCTTCTTGTATTGTTTTCTGAGCAGCTGTGGGCTCAGCCTCTGCACCGTGGAACATCAGTGGTCTTTACTGAGGATAATGATTTGTTTACTTGACCCGGTTACCCTCAAGCTGCAGGTCACACTAACTTACCTCTTAGAAGAATATCTGAGGATTGACACAATGATCCCAGTGAAAAGCCAGGGTATCAACACCGAGACTGGATCTACGTATCTGTGCGTGTACAGTGTGGTTACATATTTTTGGCTTCAGACAATATCACTTCTTCAGATTGTCAAACTTCTGCTTAAGGCTTTTGTTCCGTGACCCACAAACTTGTATTCCACAGTCATAAATAATAATGATAATAAACTTAATTTGTAATCCACTAAGCTGCACAGTGCTCCACAAAAATCAATATCACATCCAATTCATCCGGTTCACATTTTGTGTCTTTCTGTAAAAATAACTTTAGACTGAGTCCACTTTATTTAATTTGTTTTGAATACAGGTAGATTTGAAGTAAACAATAATTTACCTTGTTAATGTAATTAGTGATTATTACCTTGAAGTGTAATATTACATTATTCAAGAAAGTTGATTGATGCATCTTTCCCTCATTAGGTTGTTAATGTTATCAGCACATGTCACAATAGTGCAATTTACTTTGTTTGGTTTAAGTAAACTTCTGAAGACTTCTAAGCCCATTTTCCTACTTTACTGCATTAACGTAACTGCAATAAATTATTGCATAATTTTTGTATGTTCAACAACAAAATGAGAAACACTCATTGAGACAGGGAAACTAGTGTTTTTGTGAGGCCAGGATAGTTTTTTTTAGCCAAGTTAAATTATTGTCCCTCTACACACGTGAAGTTTTCATTATAGTACGTGAATGAGTTTGTTTTCACGTGTGTGATTCTGGATAACGTCCCTGATCAACTCTGGAGTCTCTCACAGACTTTGGCCCGATTCACTGTATCTACTGCCGTCACCAGAGGAGCAGGGATACCATAAAGTTTACAATGTGTTGTGATACTATCTCTCTCTTAATAGAGCACTACCGACTATTTCTGTCTCTCTGCAACACACTTACACACAACCGCCTCCACCAGTGTTGTGTGCTTTTGCTGCACTGTTATCCATCTCATGATGGATTATCACATTAACCCTTGCAGAAACAAGGCTCCGAGTGTGTAAGCCTGTGCATGTGTGTATGTGTGTGCGTGGGGTCGGCGCTTATTTGCACGGAGTAAACGAGCTGTATTTCTCTTTGGTAGCTCTTTTTTTTAGCATTAGAATAATAAGTAGTGAATGTTCACGGTGCTGCCATCGTATTCCTTATAGCAAACTAATATATTATGTTTGCTCCTGCTCTATAAGTCCCTGTACGTATAGGTGTTGACACCACAAGCGAGTTCAAAGCCTGATAAATAATGTACCAGAGCAGCTTTTTCATATGTGCATATGTTCTATTCAGTAGCGGCTTCTACCACAGAAATATTCCACACCAAACAACTGAAAAAGAAACAAATCTTACTGTAGTTTGTAGTAAAAAATAAAGGACACAGACACTTGATTTACAACAATCTCCCTGTGATGTATTTACTACATTTTTATTTACTACAAAGAGTGCTGACAGCCTTGTGAGGCAGCGAGTCACTTTGATGTGCAGGGTTTTTTGTATAGAAATCTACTGTTTCTGACGTAGTGGAACCTTGCTGCTAACTTCAAGAGAAACTTCAGCCTGAAACAGAATAACAGCTCCTATGATCTCAGACAGTTCAGTCTACACTTGTAAACATGATGGACTCTGCCAGTGTGTTGAGTCTTGGAACCTTTTCTCAGGCATTCGTCCTTTTTACGGCAACTGCAAAACTACAGTTTGGGTTTAATGTGACAACTTGTGAATGAAGCACTGATCCTCTGAATATGTCAATGGAAACACATCCTGTATTTAGTCAAAAGCCTATAGATTTAACCACGTTACCCAAGTAAAAGTAATATTGAGTTAATGTATTAAACAGAATAAGTTGCATAAATCAATAAATATGCTATTCTGATCAAGACAAACCCAGTTAGACAAGTGTCTAACAGTAGATTTTAAATATAAACTTTACTTGACTTTTTATGTGTGCAATTTCTAATGAGACCCTTAAGTGCAAATCACAGTGACAAATTGGGAAACACAACAGCAAATCCCAAAGCACAACAACAAATCAAAAATCACAATGGCAAAAAGGAAAACACTATAAATAAAAAAACAAAGGCAAACTACAAAAAAAAAGCACAACATAAAATAAGTAAACAACAGCAAACCACAACAAACAAAATAACACACACAAGAAAACACAATGGCATATCTCTAAACATAACAAGTCAAAAAACAACTACATACAAGAAAACACAACAATAAATAAGAAAAGACAAAAACAGAAACACAACGGAAGTTAAGTCTAATAAGTGAACACAACAGTCGTGATTTTCCTCTTTACTATACTCGCTTACCAAACCTGCTCAGTTAATAAAAGCTGCCAACACTATTCAAACTGTATATTTATGTGTTTGATTTTCTGCTAAATTGTGCTGTCTGTTAATGGAGATATGCAATAAGAGGATATTAAGTCTTCATGTGCAGTTCAATCAAAAATAATTGGGATATTCTCTGCAATCAAAAGACAAAAAAATGTCTCACGACAAAGCGCCGCAGCTTCAAAGGCGAATTTCAAGCTCAGTTCTACACGAACACTCAAGATCAGAAAAACAACACGTCAGTGATGTAATTTATGTTTTCCTAAGACAGTTGGCTGATGAATATAGCAAACAAATATTGCAGGATCTGTTGACATACTATTACAAACGTCAACCTCCACCATCCCTCCTCCCACCCCACATGCCTGAGTGTGTATGTGTCTCCTTCAGGAGGCCCTGATCATGGCCAGCATGGAGCACCCCCACCTGGTCCGCCTGCTGGGCGTCTGCCTGAGTCCCACCATCCAGCTGGTCACGCAACTGATGCCCCACGGGTGCCTGCTCGACTACGTCCTCGAGCACAAGGACAACATCGGATCCCAGCTGCTGCTCAATTGGTGTGTCCAGATTGCCAAGGTAAGGCTGGACAACTTAGCTCCGTTAGTCGTTTGTCATGCTTCAGCTTGTTGTTGGTTTCTTTATTTCCTAAGTGACTGGTCGATTTATTTGATGACAAGTCCGTTGCTGAAGTGATTGACAGTTGAGTTGAGTTACTCTCTATCGTCAAGTGAGCTGTTGTTTGCAGACGCCCTGAAAAGTCCCATTCGATTATTGTCTATTTGAGGTGCACAGGTGCTTGGAGCATCCAACAAGGGAGAACACAAACATTTTCACTTCATCCTTACCGGACAACTCACGTGACCGAGGTTTACAACTCTGCTCATTTCATCGTCAACATCCATTGTGGTTCTCTTCCACTGCGATTTGTGTTTTACGTAAATGTCCTTCCGAGAGACGTCTTGGCCACCGTGCATGTTTCAAGTGATCAAGGCCAAGTGAATTGACAGAAAAAAAGATGTCTATGTTAGTCTTTAGCAGAAGGTTGACAGACAGAGACAAGGACTGCAGGTGTGTGCTGGCATGTGTGTGTGTGTGTGTGTGTGTGTGTGTGTGGGTGTGGGTGGGTGTGGGTGTGGGTGTGCGTGTGAGATTCAGCAGCAGACAGTGCCGCCGCTCACTACCCTCTGTGGAGAAGTGTAGTAAATAATTCAAAGCCTGTGTGTGGAGTGCAGGGAACTTGGTGTTACAGATCACGGATGTAGGAGTGCATTATAATTAGCTTTAAATAGTTTTAATATTAATAGGCGGCACATTCACCATGTAATGGTCTCTTTTTCCTCCTCTCTGTCAATGTGGAAAGACAAAACTGACAAACTCGCAAGTCGCCAGAGATAAATCAACATCTCTCTGACTCGAACAACCCGAATGTGTTTAATAAGCCTCAGAAACATGTTGTTATCCATGTATTTAATGATTAATAAAATATATCAGCTGCAGGACCTGGTGAAATATACCCCTGTATGTATAATATGATTTAATTGTGTCTGTAAACATGCTCAATGATATAGTGCGGGTTAAAAGCGTATAAGCACAACACAGCGAGAGTCGTGGACCGAAAAGCCAAGAAAAGCAGCATGAAAATGACTTCACAATCGCTGCAGTCCCAGATTTAATATCTTAGACAAATATTTTTGTGACCATTTTTGGCTAAATCAGAGGCAGGCCGCGCTCCAGTCGGCTTCCGCGGGAAAATATTAAGCCATCAATTAAACTCTGAGACACAGTTACACAGTCCTACCATAGAAAGTGCCTGTTTTTTTTTATATAAACCAAAGGCAATCAAAGCATGCATTAATTCTTGCCATGCTGACAAACTCCCCATGCTGTGTAACACAAATATTGACACGGTACGGAATTAATCACACAAATTAGTTAGTGCGAAGAAGGATGGAGACTGGCTACACACACACAGGAATTAATACTGTACATGCCAACTGTGAACAGTTGTCAACATGGAGACATGTATAATTCATGAAGGGTAGATATGATGATGCATTATTTACTACTGTTACTGTGGGTCTCGAGCGTGTATTGTTTAGCGTAGTCGATAATTGGCTGCAGCTCTCGTGTGGACACAAATAGCTGTCAGGAGACGCGGTCAATACGGTGACCGTGTCCCCACATGTGGCTTCACGCACACACAAACACACAAATTGTGTCCCACACTTATCGGAATCATGGCAACGGGGTAAATTGGGACACTTAGTCTAATGCGATCCCTGCATGTAGGAATGCTGACTGATGATAACTTGCTCCAGAGTCCTGAAGATTCTTTCCCGCAAATGATGTCATTATCATTTTTCATGGATGTAGCGCGTACGGCCGCTCTGTCGAGGCTCCCGCAGGTGACGGGGCTCCACTCTCCGTGGCAGCCTCGCCCCCCCTCTCTGTCATGGCCGCCATCACAGCCATATTTTATTAATGGAGTGATCTGCCCTGAGAGTCATACTAATGAGCAGATTCATCAGAGCCACTATGCATGCAGGGCTCTTGATGCCGCCGAATATGTTTTTTTTTTTTACTCATCCTGTTTTATCTTTGCATATCCCCCCCCTCCCCCTCACTACAACCCACTACATCACTTTCTCCTCATTATGTCTGCTTGCTTTTTGAATCTCCTCCTAGTTCACCAACTCTTTGGTCCTCTTCTTCATGTATATAGGGTACAGTGTCACATGTTTTGACTTGGAACTGCTATCACAATATTCCAAATTATATATATCAAAAGATGATACCGCTGAGATCCGGTTGTGTGGATGAAGAGGATGTCAAAGGAGTTGCTGTTAGGTTGATCTGGACAACGTCCTCAGGAAACTTCTCAAAGTGGATGAAATGTTTCCATTTTTCACCCTGACACTTGTAAGTCTTGTCTTAGAAGAAGAGAAATCCAAATGCAGACAGTACTTGCTAGATTTCAGTCATAGAGAAATCTTGGTACATCTTTTATTCCAGGACCAAGATTAATCAGATTTTACAATAAATACATTTGTGGACAAATACATGTCCTATCAAAGATGTTGTAAGCTATGCAGCAATTTAATGTAATCTGCATTTTCCTTTACTTTACGTTTGTACTGCATTAACTTCGCCTCAATAGCAGCGTCATTAGATTTCTGATTCTTCAGCCATGAAACGGTGAAACCTGTATTATGAATCTGAAGCCAGTGCCCTGTGCTGTCAAAGTTAGTGATGACATAGGACACACATTTCAGATCCATATATCTGCTGTTGAAATGAACCGCTCCACTGTTTTCTAACTGATTTTTAATTATTTCACTGACTTGCTTGGACAGTGAATTTTGATGCTTCACTTGTGGCTGCTCTCACTCATATGATACCAAATGCTGGCAGGCTGTTATCACATGGCATCTTATTGAAACTAATACAGGGGCATTAATGCGTTTGTCTCTTTTTTTTCAGTCTATCTATCTCATTCCTTTTGTGATGGAATAGCAACGTCAGTCCCTTTAGTTTCATCACATTAAATTTGGGGCATGCATTCACGGCCCCCAGAAAATGAATCCTTCTGAATTTTAAAACACCACCAGCAGAGTTTCACTTGTCCAGTTAATAATCTAAACATTTACTGGATGGCTTGGTAACACAGATGTACACACACTCAAGATGGTGGTGTAGAACCCTTGGCTTTTCCTCTAGCACCACTGTAAGTTCCAGATTGGCAGATGGTTGTGGGTGAAATCTCTCGACAAACATTGAAAGGATTGCCATGAAATCCGGTACATTCATATGCCTTGTTGAACTGTGATCCGCCGAGTTTTCCTCCAGGAGCATCAACAGGCCAACGTCTCACGAGCCACTAAACTCTGCAATTCTTCCTATTGACTTTTAAGAGGTGGATCAGGACTTTAATTTATTCCATTCAGACGCCTTACAGCCTGCTGTTCACGAGCACATTGTCTATTACCTGTCGTCTCAACATTAACATGTAAAACTGTCGGTGACAATCCAGTTAAAGTATTTTTATTCTGCGTTCCTTTATTATAATGGGACCATTGCTGTAAGGCAGTGTCATGACAGGCTCCCTGTTGTAAACTGGGACAATTTAGAAGCTTCTAGTTGAATTCCTTTGAAGCGGCAGAAATAGACAAAAAGAAGGGAAATGATAGAATCTGCAGTCGCATAGGTTGTACATAACAGCGATGGTTGCCGTCACGATTTTATTTTCCTGTTAAATATTTAGCGTGAACTCCGCGCGGTCTGCCTTTGAAGGAAGACTTTGTGTTGCTCTTCCTGTGAGACTTGTTTCAGAACGATGCATAATATCCACATCAATACAACACCACAGTTTAAACAACTTCACTTACATGATACAGCGGGCTTTACACTGGAAACTGTTTGTCGAATGCGCCGGCAAATGTTTCCTGCTCCCTTTTCCAACATCACTGCTCAAGTGAAGTGTGTGTGTGTGTGTGTGTGTGTGTGTGTGTGTGTGTGTGTGTGTGTGTGTGTGTGTGTGTGTGTGTGTGTGTGTGTGTGTGTGTGTGTGTGTGTGTGTGTGTGTGTGTGTGTGTGTGTGTGTGGTAAGAGGGCCCCACACTGTGTATCACGGGGTCATTTCTCTGTGTAAACCAGACTAGGCAAACATGCCTCTCTCCAACTCATTACATACATCCCCAGGGTTCCAATGAAAACACTGTTCACTGATATTCTGCCCCTTCTCCCCCTCCCTCTCCTGCCTCTCCCGCTTGTCTTCATGTCACCATAAAGACAATATGTATTGTTGTGTCTCTGAATATGCATTCAAAATGAATATACTGTCGACTCCCATAGATGTTAGTGTTTTCTGTCAGTAAAAATATTCACCATTCTCATCTCATCATGTGTGGACTTCAGCGATGAGCCACCCGCCTGCAAACTGTTGCTTTTTTCCGTAGTCTCCATCTTCTAAACCCCTGAGAGCCTCCAGTTTTACTTCATAATGCTGCAAAAAAAACTGCTGTCTTACAGTGCTGTGAGGCCTCTTGTTTCATTGGTTGATCCTTAGGAAAACATTTTGATTTTGATTTTTCGGGACCGGTCCTAGCATGAGTAGAATATTCAACATGGCCAAATGTTTTACAGAATAACATTTCTGCAAGGACGGAACTTTTCAAGGGCACCGGCGAGCCCACGGCACCTGAGGTCTGCCCTTGAATCATTAAATTTAAGCAATGTTTTATTTTTTTTACGGACTTTTTTTACTAAATAAAGTAAAAGCCAGTTTTGTGCTGGTGTTTACTAAATTAAGATAAATGTGTTAAGAGTAGGATTAAACCACTAGGTTTTTCCGTTGGTTACTATCACCTGTTAACACTACCCTTCAATCTCTCAAAGCTCTTTTACACTAAAGTAAGTGGGTATACGTGGGTTGATTAAACGTGGGTAAACCTAATAAAAGGCGATTGACTCCTTTCTCATTGCCAGTAGAGGAGTTTGCTTTCCAGTTGTTTCCATCACTGCCGATCAGAGCTGATAAAAAAAACCTTATCTACTGCAGAGTCATTTGACCTGGGAGTGCTGATTGTATCCGTTACCATTGCAGACAAAAGCCAGATGTTAGTGCCTTCTGTTTTTTTTTTAGTTCAGTCACATCTTTGTGTTTTAATGCAAACCACCGTGTTGGTATGACAACCACCAACTTGTGCTCCCCCTACTCTCCTTCCCCCCCTGGGCTCCCTTTCTCGTCTCAGAGCGAACACTTAAAATGCATGTGAATCTGAGGAGACTGGCAGATAGTACACCCGCTCCAACACTGCATGTTAACACACAGAGCGAGGAGCAGATCACAGGCGTCAAGGCTTCGATACCACCAGCCCTCATAAATGTCAACAAGTGTCCACCTGTCTCCTTTCCCCTCGCTCTGTCTCTCGTTGCAGCTGTCTCTCTTCTCTCTCTCTCTGTCTCTCTCTTGTGTGTCTTTTTTTCCCCCATTGTGGTCTTTAATGCATGTATTAATACTGTAAGTGTGTGATTCTGCGGGAGCGTACAGAATACCTCCCTCCCCCGCCTGAGTACATATCAGCCAGAAAGGCCTGTTTGATTTGAGAGAACAGCTTAATGTGTGTTTTCATCAGTTGCGAGGAGGACGGGTAATGAAGAATTATGTAGAATTCATGGAGCTTTCTTGTTTTTGTGAGGAGTGTTGAAACACGCTGTACCTCATCATCGAAAGCCTGTTGTAGAGAAAACCATAACAACTGTTATTCTTCATACAGTGAATTTGACTCTGGCTTGTTCATATAAGGACAACATTTTTGAAATTCACACGTAATGTATCTCATTCACTTCCAATCTGTGGCTTCACGTGAAGTTCAACTTTGGTGAACTTTGACCCATGATATTCGCTTCACATTCTTATATGTGTGACTGGGCACTTACAGATGTCCCGTGTAATAAGTGAAGAAAGAGTAATTTGTGATATTAAACACTATCCAGCTTAAAGTATCCCAGTGTTACCCATTGATTATTTAGACTGTGGCAGCCCGCCATGTTCTAATTTATCCCGCTGTAGTTTCATAAAGAACAAAAACATTTTTTACACTTAATAATAATTTACACATAATACTAAAAACAGATCTCTATCTTCGTTATTTCCCCTGTTGCTGCATTTTAAACCTGTGTGCAACAGTATATGCCTCGCGCTATTGTATATAACGTACCCGACCACGCAGACAGTCAGACCTCATAGTTTGAGCTGCAGTTGTGCACGTAGCCGACAGTGGCATGCAGTGCAGTTCTCTCTCATGCAGGAGCTTGTCTTTCACTTTTTAAACGATGTGTGTGTGTGTGTGTGTGTGTTGTTTATGCAAACCGATGCTGCCATAGACTGAATGAATTGTTTTGGAAATGTTGTATCCGTTTGAAAAGATGGTTGACACGACGCAGTCAATGCTTCATTATTTGCCTGATGGCAGGAAAATCACTTTTTAATTAGATCCATAGACTTTCTTGTTCCCAGGTTTGTGTGAAAATCAAATCATTGTCATGAATCGCCTGATGCCTTAAAATCGAAGAACTCGCCAAAGTAAAGTCTTTAAAACACATTTGGTCAAAAATGTGCCACAGAGACGTTTTCTTCAATCTGGACGACATCCATTAATTAGCAGTCTGTCAAATAGAGGAGAAAACTCATCAGTTAAGCCACAGTCTGAGGTGATCAATGAGAATATAAACCTGCGTCTGTCTCTCAGTGGCACGTGATTGATTTCCCCTGATTTTTAATAGAATTATTATTATTTTTGTGATTATTATTGGCGAGGTACTGCCTAGAAAATGCTTGGTTGCTCACCTCTGGTTGAGAAAAAGCCATGGCTTCATGGAAAGGAGAACGACGCCTCCCTCCGGTGGCATTCTTGGAACGTCCAAGGACGCGTTGGAGAGATTACAGGGAATGCCCCTGGGGTTTCCCCTGAGGTGCTGGACTTGGCCGGAGAAAGTGGAGAAGGACATCTGGGCTACCTTGCTCAGTCTGCTAAGTATATAAGCAGTGGAATATGTATGGATTGTGACCTTAATACTTATAGCAATGCATTTTTTTCACCTCAAATATTCCATTTTATCAACAGAAGTGTTTTGGTTTTATTCATCTGCCTTTGTAGTGAAATGTGGTCACCTGGAATGGCCTCTCGATGCAAAAGCGCAAACCTCGAGGCAGCAGACGGATAAATAGTCACCATATACAAACACCATCAGGCCGGCACTGACTCATGGTTGCCATGTTGTCAGTCAAAAGCACACACAAACAACCCAAGAGGAATACATTCTCTCTCTCTCTCTCCTTCGATCTCTCTCTTTCTCTCTCCTCTTCACTCACTCACTCTCACACACACACACACACACATGGAGCAGTGACGTGGTTTTAACGGCATCTGGCTGAGTGGAGATGGATGTGGCCAAGTAGGGCGGTGGGGGAAATGGATGACTGCAGGCAGCCCACACAATGGATGAGACTGGCAGCTGAGGGAGACAGGTCTACACTAATGAGTGACTGCCAGACACACACACACACACACACACACACACACACACACACACACACACACACACACACACACACACACACACACACACACACACACACACACACACACACACACACAGGTAAATGAAGGCCTGTAGGTATTCAAACTGGCAAACATAAACATTAACAGAGTGAATGTCTTGTAATTTGATCGGACGCATTTACTCACATACCATATTGTGATGCCGTTTGACAAACAAATGAATACACACCCACACACACTGACATAAAAACTATGTAATGGGGGTTTTTCCTTTTATACGTCTCACTTCTCCTCTCACTCGGAGTCGGTGTCAAACTGCAGATGTTCTCACCACTTCTTAACCCTTTTCCTCAACACAAACTGTGCTGGAGATACGTATCTTCATCCACTGCTGTGCGTCAAACCATTGCCCTATATTCCTCTTCTCACTACTCATTAAAGAGCAGCTTCAGCCTCTGATTTTATATGGATATCCCGGAGGAAACACACATACCAACACTCACATCTGCGTGTGTGTGTGTGTGTGTGTGTGTGTGTGTGTGTGTGTGTGTGTGTGTGTGTGTGTGTGTGTGTGTGTGTGTGTGTGTGTGTGTGTGTGTGTGTGTGTGTGTGTGTGTGTGTGTGTGTGTAGCCTCTTTGCTGTGCCTTTTGTATCATTACTAAGCCTAGAGGCAAAAGACATGTGGGCCCTGTCAACAAGTCAATTGAAAACACATTTGAAAAAGTACGGGAAGTAGCCGGCAGAGGCATCAGAGAAAGATTTGCACAATATAAAAACAATTAACTACTTTGCACCGTTCCAACTGTTATTGATTGTAGTGGTGAGGTTAAGAGCAAAGTGTCAAGACCATTTCAACTGAAGATGAGTCTTTCTGTGAAGTTCTGTTTTTTCTCCCTTCTCTGCAAAGGCAGCAACAGCCGGTAACGTGCATTTAGTCATTTGTTATACTTTTCAGTTCATTGATAAAGAAATTCAGAAAAGATACGAGGGGGTCAATGCAACAACACTCTAGTGCCACCACAGAGGCCCTGTTCAGACCTGGTAATGACAGCCATCCTGAGAGATCCGATCACAAGGGAATTACAACGCATCTTGAATGTGTCTCCTGTTTCCACTTGTGATCGTATCTCACTTCTCTGCTGTGTGCAAATAATCAGGTCCATCATTTGTGCTTGCGAAGTCCAAATGATATTGTTTTGACCCAGTCTTTGTTTACAAATGTGTCTGACAATGTTCTGTGCAAGCAAGAGAGAGAGAGAGAGAGAGAGAAAGAGAGTGAGTGAAATTAAGAGGGGCTGAATGAATGAGTGCGCGCATCTATGAAGATTTTACCGATTTATGAATAGTATCAGTCATTATGTGTTGGTCAGTGTTGATATTGTGGCAGAAGAATGTGGCTGCATGTGACGACCTCCCACTGTGGAGGTGTTCATATTTCAGGATGTTAATACCAGTTCTGAACGGGGAGATGAACTGGGATCATCTCATACCTCACACCTGGGCCTGTAGCCGTGTGTTTGTGGATTTTATGTGACTGTGTGAGAGTGGGAGTGTGTGAGATGATTCTCAGTTTACTCTTTCAGTCCTTAAAGTTAAAGTAAGGTTTCAACTCTGGGTTTTCATGCCAGATGAAAAGATGATGAAAGACTTGAGTGAAGTACAGAATCTGCTACCAATTCCATTTCACCAATCCACAAGCCCCATTCCACACACATCGACAACCATAGACTCCCCCTGTAGATTCAATTATATATGTTTTTCCACCAAGGTTCTGCAGGAATGAGGCATTCATCAAACGTTAACACAAGCAATGGACTCAACAATAATTTTGAGTGAAGACAACAACACTTTGGATAGAAAATATAGTATTTACTTTGTTGATGAGCCTGACCTCATTTGCATACACATTTGTTTCTGTCATAGTGATTGAGGCAGGATATCAGGTATAGTGTAGTACCTCTTGTTTTCATGTGTTATTGAAACACTATGGAAACCATGCCCATGATATTTTTCATATCTTTGACATATTTCTGAACTTACCCGTATCAGCTTCGCTAAATAAAGCATAAAGTGGGTTTGAGGACACTTCCTGAACTATCGCCGCAGTTACAACAAGCCTCTTGGTGTCGTAATGATGATGATGAGAGAGGGTAACTGTGAGGAGGAGAAAAGTACAACCAACATGCCATTAAACCTTTTAATGATCTCAACCTCTCCATATTCCAGTTCACTGCAATTAGCAATAAAACTGTGGACTTATGATGTAGCAGTTTGGGCGCAGGTCAAGTTATATGGTCATCAAGCAGACCTGCGCCATCTGTTATTTTCAGTGGTGTCTGCCTCATTCAGAGGGCACTGCAATTTCCTCTAACTGCCTCGGTTTCCTGTTTTATTTTCATCTCTCTCAATCACAACATTCAAGTTTTTCTCCAAGTCTATCATATCTCTTTTTTTAGTATTATAGCTATAAACAATAACACTTTACATCATAAACTACACTGTTGGTCAAATGTTTTATAACTACCTAATTTTTCCAGTATTTTAAGATGAATGCTGAGATTTAGATTTCAATGACTCTGGATTTTCTGAAATCAAAGCACAGAATAAATATACAGATGGAATTTTAAGGAATCAAAGATTTTATAAATTCAGGAGCCAAACACAGATTTTTTAGTTGAAAATAATAAAAGATAATAATAATAACTTTATTTATAGAGCACTTTTCAACACAAAGTGCTCCACAACAAGAAATGAACAAGAAATCAAACATTGTTCAAAATGTTCATGCAAATGTGCTGCATTTCTAGTTTGCTTTGCCTTTAAGCCTCAGTCCAGTTCATCCTCGTCCAGCGTCATGGGGATTAAGCCTTGAGACTCTCCAGACTTTGAAGCTCTCTGGTTCTTCTCTTCCAATGTTTTGGGTCATTATGTTGCTTTAGGACGAACGGCTGACCAAGCAGTCCGTCTGTCCTAATGCATCAGAGAGTGAAGTTACACAGTTTCTTACAGATTCTGAAAGTTGTCGTCAAAACTTGTGACACTTGTAGGAATTGGTCACCAACTCTTGAACTTAATTAACGTCTATTGCTGCAGGAAAGCTCAAAGAAATATGCATGTTCTTAGATTTGTACTGTAGTTATATAAGTATATGGTGCAAGGAGTTTACATATGCTCATCTCAGTGGAACTTTGTGAGCATTAACATTGAGTCTAATTTTTTTCTTCAGTTTATTTTTTCCTTGTCCTTACCCAGTCTGCACCCCTGTGCCCTTGGACCCTGCTTGTGCAGATTCTTAGCCACACATGGTCTGAAAAGCCAAAACAAGAAAGCTCACAGCTCTTTTCATATTCCCCCAAGATGCCCCGAGGAATTGTCCCGGCTCAAGGTTGTTGTTGGAGTGTCATCGCTATGATCTGAGAAACTAAGCAAATGAAACAAAAGTATAGAAAACCTGTCGCGCTCACTTGTCCCGATCAAGGCGCAGGGTTTGTCATTGTTGAGGCTGTTATCATGGCCGAGACAGGAGCCTCCCGTTACAATGTAGCTTTTGTTCAAACTCGGGAGGGGATGCAGGCACGTCTCACATGCCCTTCAGGCAAACCGGGGCGGGATGTGAAGGCCTCACACGCTCACACTCTTGCTCCGGCACACATGCGCAGCGTCGCATCCCAAAAGCTCAAAGGAGAAAGCCGTACAATATGGACAGCAGCATCCAGTCCTCAGTGTCTCCAAGGCTTACTGCACAATCACCTACAGCCACACACACACACACACACACACACACACACACACACACACACACACACACACACACACACCTGGTACCTGTGGGCTCGTAGACAAGAATGCAAACTTTCAAGGATCTTCAAATGCAGACCATAATATGCAGGCGTGGATTTGCACATACTCGCACTGGGGTGGAATACTGCATGTATTATTAACCAGAACTACAGGGGACAAAGACAACTGAGAATAAGAAAACAAGTCTGTGAGGAGAGAGAAAGGTGGTGGGAGAAGAAATCGAGTCAAGAACTGGAGCAGGACTGATTTTATTATTTAACCTCCCCGTTCACCATGCAAGCCTGGTATGAACTAGGGCTGCAGGATATTAGGAAAACATGCGATAACCTCGTTGAATACTGCGATGATGATATGAATTGCGATAGATAAACATAAACAGTCCCTGGCTACGGACACAGGGAGCACGGACAGCTCAACAGCCCGAGGGAGGCGGCCCACCGCCAATCAACCGCTCATAGTGATAAATCTGACCCGGGACAAATGTGATAACTAGAAGTTTCCACGGTAGAATCTAGTCAGGAGGAGGCGGAGCGAGATTTGAAGTTGCCGCCTTGCAGTTCTCTGTTATTCTCTGTTCTCTCTCTATTCTCTTCTTATTCTCTTCTTCTGACACTGATTAATTGGCAGCTCAAGCCGTCTTTTGCAGACGTATATTACGCCTGTTGATATCGCAATGACGATACATTTTAAATACATCGTGCAGCAGTTATAGCTGGTGCTTCCTTTTAACATGTTTTGACATACATCTATTGGAGCGGCTGTGCCTCAGGTGGTGCAGTGGAGCAAGAGGAGAGCTGCAAATCACTTTGGATAAGGACCCTTTATAAATGGCGTACATTTGGTTTCTAAAATTATTGCTTTAATTTTTTCCTTTCCTTGTTTTTTTTTTGCTTTCTGTCTCCCACTCCGCCCGATAAACATTGAAAGAGGAGGAATTCATTCTTCACTACTCAAAGCAGTGAAACTTTTAAGGGCAAATCTCCCACCGTTTCTGTTTCTCTGCATATCTTACAACCTTAACTGTGAGCCCTTTAAATGGACCTTTTCACTGAGGATGTACATGACCTTCATCGATATTTGACCTTCATTTTCTCTTCATTATGTTGAGGTGGAGGCTGAAGTCTCATAAGCGATATCCAGAGGTGAATGTAGATCGAAGTTCTCGCTGGTACTATTATTTCATCTTTGAGTGCTTTATATTCTCCTCCCGCAACCATCTTCATGCATCCCTGAACTGGAATCACTTGACTTCATGTGTAGCAAATGAATCAATCCAAAATGTGCAAGTAATGTGTCTGCTAACTGCAAAATTGTTTTGGTGGAGCCATTTATCACTTCTTGCGAGGTGCATATGACGTCAGTGAAGTGCATGGTGTGCTGATAAAAGAATCCGAAGCAGGCCTACAAGAACAATAAAGTAAAGCAAACTGTGCTGTTTTGGTTTAGGGAGTAAAGCTGTGGACGTTATCGTGCCGGAGTTACAGAACAGAAGGTGCAAGGCTTGTTTGCTGTCTGTGTTGTTGAAATGGACTGAACCATCATGAATCATGGTGATTCATGGTCATTTTACTAGTTTTTACAAAAACCCACAACGCCAGCCGGTCAGCTGCAGCAGAAGTTGATTTAAGCAAAGTAGTTGGAGTTCCCTTCAACACAGATTCAAATGTATAAGAAACCTAACTGTTGACTTCACATTAGCTGTGTGTGTTTTCTTGCTGGTAATTCAACCACAGTGGTGTTGTTTTATGTGGGCCTGTGGCCACATAAAACGTACATATTGTATATGTGCAGCCCTTGCACAAATTAAACAACACAAATAAATATGTCTTCAAACCAGCAACCAAACTTACAAACACAATATTTGTATAAATATGTGAACACAACACACTAAGATACACACGGTCTGCATCGCCCCTGTTCCATGGGACTCCTGCTCGATTGCCAAGCTGCCCGCCTCACAACAGATCAATCACACATCACGGCTAATGTCTCCCGTTACGGCACCCTGTGATTGCCCTGTTATTATCTCACTAATTATGACTATCATCATTATTATCATTTCTCTGTTATAGTTCATTACTCCAGACCCAAAAGAGAATTGTTTAATAGCGGCACTTATTCCATTTATCGATTGGTGGGAAGTTGTGAGCCTTGTTGTCTGCTGGTTTTTTTTCGTGCTATGACTGAAGCTTTCTGGGCGCAGACGAGTGTCACATCAGACCACTGTGCCATTTGCCTCCAGTTTGACCAATTGGGCCGTAAATTGGCAAAGCCACAGACCAGACAACATTAGGAATGAGTATGAAGTGAGGGCATTGGAAAGCTCTTCACTTATTGAAATGACTAAAGCAAAAAGACAATGTTTTTGGCTAGCAAAAATGTCATCAAATGCCATCCAAGGAAAGATTAGGCTTCCATGAAAATACATTTAACACCATCAGCCTTCTTTTTTAATGTTTTAGTTTATCTTTTATCCCAGTGAGCACATTTTACTTTGTCTTCCTATTCAGATATTTTTTGCAAATCAATAACTGTTGCCATTTCTTGTCAAAGATGTTTGTAAAGTTTGATCCCAATCCTCTTAACTACACATTTATACAGGAGTATTTTTCAACAGGCAGATTTATGTCCGCCCTAAAGGAGGGTGACCAACTGTGCACTCACTTATTCACCCACTATACAGTGTTGGCTACATAGACGACCCACAAGGGGATACGTGCCGGCAGTGTACGGGGCAAAATACATTAATACAACAGTTTGTTTTAAAGCAGTGTCAGTATTTCATCAGGGAGCTGACATTACTTGACAGAATCACTAACATTATATATTATATACCACTTCTCTCAGATATGGTCCCTACAGGCGTTCCAATAATAATTTGAGACATCCCGCTGCTCAGGCAGAGGCGGAGACGGGCCACCGGTCGAGACGCCTGATGAGTATTATGCTCCTCGCCAGGCAAACTCACCAGTTAAATGTCTATGAAGTTGAATGTCTAGAAATTTCCTGAGGTTGGAAACAATATGGAACAAGTTCTCTGAGCTGCTTTGTCCAAATTCAAGGGTAGAAGTCATGGTGGGATCAGAGTGCTCCCCCAGCCCAAGTAAGGGAACACCCCCAGCACTTCCTCCGGAGATGAAGAAGGCCCTGCCCCCTTTTTATTACCGAACCACTTTTGTAAGTTCGGATTTCTCTGAATAATTCTGCAATTAGTTTTTGACCCTTCTTTTAGAAGCCTGTACAACAGATGCTACTGTATTTAATATATAGTTTTTTACAAGTCTATCTAACAATGCAACAAGGATGTGGACTCTGGGGGAAGTGATACACCTCTATGTGCACTGTGAGTCATGTTCTTTTCTTTCTACATAAAAATGCATGTTATCCAGAAATAATGCATGGTGGTGTGAATAATAATGCATGTTATCTACAACACTCCTCCTCCTCCTCCTCCTCCTCCTCCTCCTCCTCCTCTTCTTGGCCGTCCTCCTCCCCTCCTGGCTCAGGGGGAGCCACCACGGTGCAGCCACACTGGAGTTCTCACCCCCTGCAGATGAAATGAGAAGGGGAGGACTAATAGATTGCCCTTAATAATAGAACTCCCCTCGTCCCCCCAGCCCTTTGTCCTTCATGGGGGTGCCACTTCCAGGAGCCTGCTGTGGCCTCCCCTGACTTGGTCCACACTCCCAGGTGGGGGTCTTTTGAGAACCCTCAAATTGCAATGCAAAATTAAAGTTGTTTTTTTTTTTAACTAAGGCACCAAAGACTGCGTTTATAAAGGTTTAATATGCACTGCACACCACTCTACATTGTATTAAACATTTGCATGTACTAGGCAGTAACGATTTAAAAAACAAAGACTTGTGCAGAGTTTAGGGCTCATCCTGTGGGCAACATGGCAGATCAAATCAAGCGCAGTTGATGTTTACTCGTGAGGTGTCTCAGCAGTGTGTTTCAACACACCCACCCCTTCGCAAACAACCTGAGGCAATCTCCACACACTTCCTCACTGGAAAGCACAAACAGATTTGGCTGCCTACACTCACAACACAAGCAGACGGATGGCTCACCAGATAGGGAGGCTGTCCCATCTCTTGAAAGATGAGGAAATTAGAATAAACGTATCCTCTAAATAGCTGCCGTCTCTCACCGTCACCAACCTGAGTCAGCGACTGACTCACAACCTCTGTCGCTTGTTGTATGCCAGACACACAAGCTGTACCAATGTGATTAAGGACACAAAGAAGGTGGCATCACGGCACCGCTGGCAGAACATAATTTCTCTCCAGAAATTTCATTTTTTCTCAAGCCAAGACAAACACATTCTGGGTTAGATTGACAACCTTGCATTTTTTTGAAAATAATGCAATAGGCATTTTAAATTGGTTCTTAAGCCAAAGGGTCAAAAACTCTCCCACACCAATAGAAGACAAAAATCTAGTTATTCCTCTAGTAAAACCGTGAAAAGCTTACATAATGGAGTACATGGATACACAGTGCAATAATAATCTTGTTTCTCTTTATCTTTGGCAACACACAAGTCGACCAATTCCTCCCACCGACATTTGATTTATTACAAATCTCAACATTTGAAAAGTTACAGGCAACATTACTCACAGGACCTAATTATAAAGTTACAAGTTGATTGGATAAACTTCACAATCAGAACTGGCCTAAATACATTTCTACAGGCACCAAAAAAGTCAATATTTGAAGAAACACTGTCACAAAGTATTAGCGCTTGGTTTTATTAAATACATAATTATCTCAAATAGTGTGTATCCAGCAGGTGGTAACATAATATTCCCTCATTAATGCCTATCCATTATTGGCAAGAATTTAATTAAACATGCTTAGAAAATTTCTAATAAAAACTGTCAACCAGATGCTGAACTAAGGTCAACCTCCTGTTTGAATCTAATGCTTTAACATGAAAACTCAGTTTCCATCTCTTATCTCTTCCTTCCTTTTTTATTTCTCTTCCAACATTATGATCACCACATGTTTCAGGGGTAACACAAACTCAGTGCTGCTAACATTAACTGCATTGGACTCAGGCAGAGAAACCGAAAGCCTGTCTGGTTCGGGTGGGGCTCAGTTGGTTTTTTCTCGGGCTTGGTCAGGTTCAGACAGAAAAATGTGTCCCAAGCTGACCTCTATGAAGCCTGTGTATCGCCTGGTGCTTCATTAGGTTTGTCATTTGTTTGTGTTGCCTTTGCCTTAAAGTGACATGCAAAATCCGATTTGTGTGATGCTGCTGCAAGGCTGGTGCATTTTCAAAAGCCAGAAACCACTTTTATCCTCAGGATTTCCATGTTTGGTGCTGGGAAGCTTCCAGGCATTATTTTCCAACTGTTTAGTTTCAAGAATTTGTTCGGCACCATGTGTTAGTTTTTTATTTATTTTTGCGTGACCAAAGACTAGTGGCTACAGCTGCTAAGAAGATGCCAGAGAGAGCAGTGGTTGGTCAGCATGGGCTGTTTGTGTTTTGTCCTTCGCAGTGCAGCACCACACAGTGTGATAATGAACAGCATGTCCGGTTACTCCGCAGTGGTTCTTCTTGGAATCTGACGCTGGAGTCTTTCTATGCCAGCACAGTTGAAAACTGCTCTTGAGTTTAGTTGATCACAGAAAAATATTAAAGAAATTGGGAGAGTGGGAGTGTTTCATCTTTGTTATTGAAATGAATTCTGTGGCACAGAAACCACAGAGCAGCGAGTAGTTGAAAATCTCTGGACACATTTTCTGTTGGCCAAAACAACAGTTGCCAGATTGGATACAACTGGTGTTTTCATTGGCTTTAAAAGCTTGGTACACACCGTATTTAGGGGTGTGTGTGTGTGTGTGTGTGTGTGTGTGTGTGTGTGTGTGTGTGTGTGTGCGTGTGTGCGTGTGTGCGTGTGCCTGTGTGATTGTTATTGTGTGTGTGCATGTGTTTTTTTTTCTTTCTATGTAATTTGACTTAAAGATTTAAGATTAGAGATTTGATTTATTGTCCTTTTCCTGAGTATTTCCATACACATTAAAAAGCGAAATTCTGTTTCTCCCAAGCGTGACAGTGCATCAGTAAAAGACAAATAGACAGCAATTAAAATCAATGTAAATGTTGTTTCTGCCCCAATGATTCCCTTGAGTATAAATACAGTTATTTGTGTGTACTTGTACTTCTTTGATTTAATGGACCACCTTACAAATGAAGGCTTATTTGGTAAAGTCAGGACACTTTGGCTGCTCCTCACAGCTGTTTGAGGTTTAAAGGCTCTTTTTATCTTTGATACGTTCAATCTGACGCTTATTACATTTTCTATTCAGTGCCTGAATTATATCTATTACAAAATAAAAGCACATTTGCCCGTCTGAAACCAAATGGGCATGTTGGTCTTGATCTTGGCTGAATAAGCCTCAGACTGCAAAGGGTTAATGAAGCTTGATTGTTCAATCTTCTGAAATCCAAAGTGCCCTTGGGCAAGATTCTCAGCCGTGCCAACACTGTATGAACGGTGTGTGATAGAAAATGTTCTGCGTATAAAATCATATATTGATGAGGTCTATTTACCATTTACATCTAAAATCAGTATTATACATTTTATTCGATGCCTCTGATAACTGTAATGTGCACATTAGGAAAACTCCTTATTTACAGGCTTCTTAATTAATTACCCACATACTGTCGTTTTTTTTCTGCTTGGGAAACAGTGCAATGTTTTTAGTCCTTTTCGGCATCAGGCCCAAGCTTCACTGAAACAAATTGTGTTTGTGTAGGGACAATGCACAAACACCAACACTAGGTACCCCGAGCTAATACCAATGCAATTTAACAGCAGTCCTGCAAACCTGCAACAAAACAAGAATGTTTTTTTCAAGGGGTGTTAAGGATTGTCAACAAATACCCGTGAGGCTGCTGTTGAGTTTTTCGTTTTTTTTATCTCAATAAACACTGTAGAATTATGCATTTAAATCCATGCAATCATGATAAGAGTATTTTGTTTGTTTGTTATTAGTTCTTCAGTGCTTTAATTAGCAAGCTTAGCTCCCTCTGTTGTAATGTGGCAAATTACAGGCTACTGTTATTGAAATGGACACAAATGATTCAGTCGGTGCCAGAAACCCAATCCTGTGGCGGCGGTTCATTGGCTGCTGAGACAAACTGCCCAGTCCTCTGCTTCTTAATAACACTTTGAGAATGGTATTCGCCGCTGTGTGAGTATTCGTTGGCAGAGTCACAGAGTCAGACTGAAAAAAAAAAGAGAAAGAGCAAGACAGAGAGGGAGAGCAGCAGATCACACCATGCCAAGTACATTAACATATCCATCTGGTGTCTCATTCTTCCACCACTCCCACTCACCCCATTGGCCCCTGTTGCCCCCATCACTGGGCTGGAGTGGGCCCTTCCAGGACAAGGTCATGTTGTTGGCGTATGTTACGAATCTGCCACCTGATCCCATAGGTGCCTGCGGGGACCTGGCAGAGCGGCGTGCTGGCAGGGCGGCGGTGGTAGTGACTCCGTGGTGTCGGTAAACTGACAGAAAGGAAGAAAGGCAGGATCGTGCAATCTGGGTCACACAGGCACTCACTCGCACACCTTTCTGTTTTCTCTCTTTTCTTTCATGTTTGTAGTTGTCTCTCTTCGCTGCAACAATAAAGGATCTAAAGTTTTAGCAGCAATATGTGGAAATAATTCAATACGTTTGTATTGGTAACGTGCATTCAATTTGTTGTTAGGCCCTGCAGCCTGATAACCAGGTTCAATGCAGGTTAGCGATAACTGAGTGTAGCACTATGCAATGTGATAGCTTCCAGGCTGAGGAACAGATAGCATACCTGCAGCACAAAAAGCCATTTGGTAGAAAGATCGTAATATTTTAAAGAGCAAGAAAAATAAAGACAAAACAGAGTGACAGAAAAATGCAAGGATATGATATAATATATTGAGTTTAAAGGTCCACACCTCACAGCTCTGGAGTCTTAAGCTTCATCGTCTTTTATCACTTTAATAGAGAGCAAAAATCAAGCTTTATCTAAATTAAAATTGGCAAGGATTGGCAAGGCAAGCAGCTGGTTCCTAAACTATATATCTTAATTTATCGCAGTGGCAAACAAACTGGGTTTAGAGGTTTGTGCTAAAAGTTTAATTTAGGTAAATGTGATATCCATGGATTTTCTTTCATTGCCACGAAAAGCAGGCCCCCAAGTCCCCATCATCAAGACTGACAGGATTTTATTGTGCCATAAGTGGCTGCTGGATGGTTCCCGTTTCCCTCCGTCTGCTGCTCTGAATTAACACTGCTCTACATTCTGCATCTTTCTGTTCCTTTTTTATTTGCTTTGAAACTTGAAATGGAGCCCGGGGATTTTGAATTGAACTTAACTAAAGGTTAAGTGAACTCATGTCCCTGTGGAAGCTAAGACATAAAAAAGATGAAGAGTGAGTTGTTGAAACAAGCCCCTTTCCACACGTTTGTTTAGCCTTTCATTCTGACCTATCGGTGTGAGATGATTCAGTCAACAAGGGGAGAGATGAATGTATCTCTGCAGAGCGTTTGTGTTTCTTCTGCCCTCCCCAGATGCACGTCTGCTCTTTCTTCCCACAAGTCCTCTGAGTGTTGGGTCTTAAATGTGTTACTCTGAACACCGTATCCCACCAGGACCCCATCAGACCAGGCACGGAGAGGATATGCTGTCATCACTCTGGCAACCTCTAGGCTTCCTGCTTTCATTACAACATAATATATACACACACGCACAACTGCGCACATCTATTGTGTGCCTTCAGGTCAAGGAAAGAGACAGTGAAACCGGAAATATGTTAAAAAGGAGAGTGGGGCGAGCTAATAGCCGAATGATTAAGGCCAGTATCACATTTGGCCTTTCACTGGTTTGACTCCCTGATGGCCAGACCATTTACCTCACTCCCAATGTGTCCTGTTTCTTTCCATCCCCCCCAAATGCAAAAAAAGCCTAGAAAATGTACTTTAAAATTGGGAAAGGGAGTCTGTCTCCAATGGAAGCTTGTTTTGAAAACAAACCAGGCTGTATCATTACACACTAAATCCAAAGGTATAATGGAAGACAACCATAAATAATTGATACTAACATTTTGCAAATATGTAAAATTGAACCTCTAATCTTTCAAAAGAAGTTAGGAGAACTAAACCATTTTCTTATCTGCAACTGGTGGATATGGTTATAGGTTGGTTGCGGATACAAGAATCAACATCCATAAAGCACACAGACAGTTTGCCTATTGTCAGTTTGTTTCAAAGTGAGATGGAAACATGTTCTTCAGTCAAGCCTGATCACACTGAAGCCAAACATATGCCTCATGATATCAGACATCTGGGGAAGTGTTTGCAAACTTAACTCACTGGATTAATGACTTCATATTGAGCTGGTAGAAGAGTCCCTCTAAAAATGTTCAGTCACATTCACTATGCACAAGTGTACATAACTGCCACATGCTTACTATGAATCTCTCCGATGCAGGATATTCCTTCATGTTGAAGCTACCAACGTTTGGGCAAACAAGTAAAGCTTCAGTTAATTCTCAGCCAAAGCAGTTTTCAGCAAATCTGCTTTATTTGCATTGCTGTCCCATTGTTCTCTATTCATGTCTCTGCCTAAGCATTTCTCTCTGTCCCTCCTTCTGGGGCTGGTGAGGTCAAAGGATTCTCTTCATACATTCATTCATAGGAGCCAGCTGGAAGAAAGCTTCAAAAAATATTAGCTCAACTCTTCTCCCAAGCAAAGGGCACTGGATGCTTTCCTCTTGTTTATTGTCACGGGTTTATTTTTTTATTATTTTCACTTTATTCAAACTACCATTTATATTATCCTATTCATGACTTATGTATTCAGGAGTTAATAAGCATATAATTTCTCTTAATAGCTAAAAAGCTTTAGTCCACAAAATATATGCCTAACCTGCATAACAGGCTTATATATAAAAACATGTCATTTACTAGCCAAGTAATATACTGTAGGTAAAACTCAATTTAGAAGTCATAAGGAATGGATTCTTTGTGGATTATTATTAATATTTGACACGGTTACTGCCTCGGTCTCTCATATCTTTTTATTTTTACACAAGTATTGTTGTGCTGCCAACGATCGCCTCCTTTCCTTGGTGTAAGAAATAAATGTATATTAAAGTTACAAAACTGACGAGAAAGAAACACAGAATTTATGTCGGATTCTGGAGCATCCGCTCATATTCATGAGCTGAACTGGGATTCAATTCTGACTCCAGTGTTCGGAGGCAGCAGATATGAATTCTCTGACAGCAGGGGTTGTTAACTTAAAAAAATCAACAGCCGTGGCCAAGTGAGGTCGTTCCCTGCTCAGCTGCCACAGTGACAGTTACAGCGAAGAGGTTGAATCCCATTTAGAGTGATGACGGCTTGACAGCCCCTCAGCAACCCGTGAACTAGCCTCCCTTTCTCCCTCATGTTCCACATAGAAAACCATTAAAAAAAACCATCTCCTAATATATTTCTTTAAAAAACATTATTCAGTTATATATCTGTATGGGGTCACAAAGATCCACTCTGCCATTACCCTCTGTAATGTTGGTAAAATAATCTGAACTTTGAACAGGATCTGCTGGTAGAGTTGATGTCTGACATGACTGCAGAAAAAATGTGTTTCCCAAATAGAGAGATAGGTTTTAACACACATGTGTGTCCCACTTAACTTTTTACTACTGTTCAGAGATACAGTGAGAAACGCCAATAAAATCGTAACCTCCTGGGTTAACATCCTGTATGTTGGAGTCCTTATGCTGGTTTTGGGGTTGGAAATGGGAGAGACTAGTCAGCTCTTCGTCAGAAACTGTCTGTTGATTCAAAGCTAGGGTTGGTGATCCTGGAAAAGATAGCAAGAGCAGGCTACACTTGTAACAGATACATCCTGCCAACTGCCCATCTGCACTCAAAGTCAAGGTCAAAGGTCAACGCTATGGCCCCAAAACAAATGAATGTGCCCGTCCTGACAACAGCCGAATTTCCATTGACTCGCTTGCTTCTGCAGCTTAAGACTCCGGTCATGTGCAGTTAGGCAGGTTGGTTAGTGGTGGGCTGGCCAATTATTTAATTTGGCCCCAATGAAATGATTGGTTGTTTATTACAGTCCTGCGACGGCCACAGACGTCTGTGCTTTTCTTCCTTTTCGGGGGCGATTCGACTCTATTTGTTGATGGCTATTGGGACGACGTGAAGAGGCTTTCACATATAAGATAAAAAATGAAACAACTTCCCAACTCTTCCTTTAAGCTGTTAAAGTGTTGGCTCTGTTTACAATAATAAATCAACTGCCAGCACTAGTCTGACTGAGTCAAATTTATATCTCAGTCTATTATGCAAGCATATGAATTATTGCTATCACAGTTATTGTTTTCTCCACTGAGTGTCTCTTATTAAGTTTCCTGTGGTTTAAAGGTTTTTAATCACTCCTTTGTTTCTGCAAACTCATCTTTTATCATTTCCAATTACAGCACTGTATTTCTCCTCACTTCTCTATCAGGGCACAGGTCAGAGAATTGATATAATAGGTCACTTGGTGAGTAAAGACCTCAGCTTGACTACATCTGGCATATGAATTGTTTCTCTAACCCCTTTTATTAATCTGAAGCAGAGGCAGCAGTGATAGAGAACGATGTAAGACTTAATTCCATATGAAGATTCAGCTTGATGGCTCAGAGGCATCCATGAATTCTTAGTGCACAGTTAAAGATTGTCTGGGCAAGTGTGTGTGTGTCTGTGTGTGTCTGTGTGTGTGATAACTCGACACACAGCACTTCCTCCCCGTTTTGAGCAGCGCATCATATTTACATACAGATTTTTCGAGGTACAGGCAAAGAGCTCCGAACACAGCTCTGCGTGATATAGAAAAATGCTTCCTCTTCAGGGTCGGCGTAGGTCAGACTATAGCAAATATTGCATTTCTCACAATATTCTAATATTCTCCCAAAGGTCGCAAATCATTTTACTAGAGACTCGAGTAAAGACAAAGGCACAATAGTCTGGCATTATGCATTCATCCCAACACACTATGCAATTCAGAAAGAAGCCCTGCATTTTTGAGAGCGGCTCATAACCATATTCAAGGTTGCACACGCTGTTTAATATGGGAACCATCTTCACTTATCTTCTTCTATAACCAGTACAGGTCTGTTTGCCATCTGATTATTAATTAAAAGTGATGATTGCATATTGTAACAGCAGAGTTACACTCAGGAGACAGTTGGTGTGCTCACAAACCCTCCTCTGTGCTGCAGGTACGGTGGGGGAATCTGCACCGAGCGTTCATCAGAGAGAATAAATGTATACGGACAAGGTTTCCCCTCACACCGAGCTAACCCAGTCTGAGAGCAGACAAATTGTTCATTTTCAAACTGCTCCCTAATGTCATTTTCTAAATTCATTATGACATGGGAGCTCAAAATGAAATGAAAGCCCACCGCTTTCATCATTATTGTGTTATCGCCTCCTCTTCTCCCCCTTTCCCCCTCCGTTTCTCCTCCACGTTGATTTGTTTCACCTCATTCCTTAAACAGTGATTCACCTTCTTCTCCACCATGCCCACCGGGAATCTTTTTATATCCCCACCATACATAAACATGCGCTAACGTCAAGCAGATGCAGCAATGTTGTCGCGAACCGCCAATAAAAAGCTGCATGATTATTCGCTATGTGAAAACACAAAAGAGACAAGTCACAGAAAACATCCTGTGCCCTCCAGAAATACTGGCATCCCAGTTAAAATGAGCCAGAGAGGCTGCGTAATAAAAGAGAAAAACAGCAGAGACGAGTCATGTTTTCTTGCTGCTAAGTGCTCAGTGCTCAGAATTAAATGGCTCTAATTCACAGGAATGAGAGGCATTTTATGAATTACATTTTTTTTTTTTTTGCAGGGCCTAGTATTCTACACTTGGAAGGAGATGTACAGTTTTATTATTCAATGCAAAGTAATAACCCAGTGTTCATGTTAACTAATGACGAGATAAACTTTGACTTTGGTCTTACGTGCACCCACTTGAACAACACACACTGCAGGAAGCTTATCTGTGGGAATAGAAACAATCAAGATTGAAACCACTGAAGACCGGAAGTAGGGGACAGATACTTTTACAGAGAGCCACCTGCTCCCACACAACTATACTATACTAAATAAACATGGGACAATGTATGAGTGTGAATATAGTATTTATGTATTTCATTTAGTTAATTTCATTATAATAATTTTGTATCTCATAATTCCAGGAATCTCGGTCTTTGTGTGTTGTTGACGGGCAAATCATTTCCAACATTTCAATTTTAATAAACTTTGAATAAACAGGCGACCAGTGCTCTGTGGCAGCGGCGGCTGGGACTGTTTCTGATCGAAACGACAGCGTTTTCACAACAATTGGCGCGTTCGTGGCATCGGTAACAACAATTGATTCTCCAGTTTGGGGTTCTGCATACTGAGTCGAGCTTCACAGAACTTTGAATAAACAATTGAATGGCAGCGCTGGTGCAGCTTCAGGCCTCTGTGGACCGAGTCCCACAGTCGGTCTTTACTTGCTGTGGCTGAACTACTGCAGGTCACTTTTAGAGTTTTAGAAAGAAAAGTTGCAACCAGCATCACCACGGACTAAACAAAGATCCCAGTCAATACAGGCAGGTTTAGATCCGGCACTGCACTAGAACTGATAATAATAATGTTACAAGACAAACTGAACGCTACCTAGCTCGATACTATTAAAAGCTAGGTCCATTCTCATTGCTAATTGTATGATTCACTTACTTATGTGCAGGCAGAGGTTATAGATTATAGACTCTGTGTGTCGGGTCACCACCGGCCATCGGTTGTGCTCCTTGGTCTCTTAGGTGTTTACACATGTCAGATGTGTCAATTTGTCCACTAAAAAGGGAGAGAGCCCCACCCTCCGTGTGGAGCGTCAGTCTCTCGCTGCCATCTCACTCTACACCTCAACCCAAAAAATACATAATAAACCTCCTAATAGGGTCATTGCAAATAATACTAATAAGTAGTAGTAGGAGCAAGTGAGGTAAGATAATAGAGTGTAATAAATATGATTTTAATAATGCCAAAGTCGTGAGATCCCCTTCACTTCAGAATACGACCTTCACAAATCCACAGTCTGAGAGTCTCAGTCTGTCTCCATGACATTACATTGATTCACACCCATTTCCTGGAGACGAACTCTCACCTTAGCCATAACTGCTGCTTGCCCAACCTGATCATAACCTCAAAACGTGCAGTGATTTATGTTTCGGGGACTTGCCTTCTGTCCCGATGAGAAACAGTTCACCATAATGTAAGTGTATAAACAGATTTAGGTCCCCACAACATGAGTAATACAGTACACAGACCAACACTCTGTTTCTCTCTCCTCTCTCTCTCTCACTAAAGAAAGAGTTCACACAAGAGATTTATTGAGCCTCTGTAGGATGTTCAATCTCATTAGAAGTGTTTCCTCATGAATAACATTGCATCAGGATGAATCACTTGATTATAGATTTCTGTGTGTGTGTGTGTGTGTGTGTGTGTGTGTGTGTGTGTGTGTGTGTGTGTGTGTCTGTGTCTGTGTGTCTGTGTCTGTGTGTCTGTGTGTGCGTGTGCGTTGACAGCTCCCTCTTCATGTCTGTGTGTGTTCTATCTTCGCCGCGATAAACAACAGTGGGAAGTGCCAGTCGCTGAAAAATGGGCACCACCTCTCCTCACTCTCCTCCTATTGATTTAATCTCCAGCCCTTTGCCATTCGCCGCCAAATCTGTCTTCACAAAACAAATCTGAGGACAATCCCGTCCACTCAGGTTTTGTTCGCACGACTCCATGAAATAAGCATAAATAACCGAGACGGGAGGTCAGAATATTTTCTGGGGGAGCAGTAATTCCCTTGACGGTTGAGAGGGCAGTGAACAACATAACCCTATTACCTGTATTTTTTTTTACTTTTGACAAACATGCAGTTTGTTTTCTAGCAGGATACAGCAACTTCTGCAGTGTCTGATCAGACATACAAGATGGACGAGGTTGTTAGACACCAAACCTATAAACAGCATTATCACTAGTGGAATGTCACATTCAGTTCATGCAGTTCAGTCAATGTATTTAAAAAAAAAAGAAGCAGAACTTGTTTACACTGTGAAAATTTAGGGCTGGCACAACACACCTTGAACTGAGTTACAATTGTATTTTCCTGAAATGATGGGAATCGAAGCCTTGGTTTTCCTGCTCCTATAACATTGAAGGTTTCTTTCCTCGATGGCTTACATTTCCATGTAAAAGCTTCATGTGCCGGGTTTAGAGCACAGGCCTGATCCCCACTGATTTGAAAAGCAGCCCTCAACTGGAGGTGCGATCAGATCAGAGTCTGACTGAAGCCCGTGGATTTTCTCCGGTGGTAGACTCACCTGAAATGCAGCTTCTACAGCCGGCATCTCTCCGCCCGTCACATCCAGATCTGCCGCAGTTACAAACCTCATGGCGTTGAGTCGCTCTCTTCGTGTCCACGTGGGAGGTCAGCAAATGACTGCAAAAAAAAAAGAATCAATAGATTGTTCCTAATGCACGTCTGCAGCCACTTCCCACACTGCACACTTCCATCACCTCCCCCACTCAATGTCATTGTGCTGGCAAATTAAAATTCATGGCTTGCCAAGCCATCCATTCTCCCTCCACTGCTTAATTGTCTCGAAAATTGAGGAGATTACCGGCCGCGATTTATGTACAAATAAGAATCTGTCAGAAACCTGGCAGTGTAAAGCATGACACACACTCGCACACACACAAGTGGACTCGAGGATTTGGGAGCCGTAGGCAATGGCCAGCATGGGATACCTCATACCACAACCTTTATCCTTGTCAAGTCCTCCCTCTGTGTATATGTCTCTGAGCAATGCAAGAGACTTCAGAGAGCAAAAACAAAAATGAAGAGAAGACTGAAAATCATACAGGATCACTGGATGCGTTTCAATGCTGGTCGGCATCCTCTTTGTCTCTGATTACCATGTATTCTCCCCCTGACTTTGAACATCAAGTGACATTGCAGCACACTGAGCATCAGTTACCCACTATTAATTAAACTCATAGGCCGCACTGTCACTCTCTTTATCCCGGCATGATGACTGGTCCGAGGTTATGCTGTTTTGTGTAATGAGCTCGTGTTCAGTCAGCTCACACTTGTTGCTGATGTAATCCGAAGGTCCAAAGATTCTGCAGTAATCACATGTCCAAAGTGACTCCGTGTTGCAGGAGTTGCAGTCGGCTGCGTTCTCAGTGCAGGGATGGTGATGAATTAAGGGGAGAAAGGTTGTTTCTTTGGCGTTAACACGAAACAGGACAGGAAACAGGGTGAGGGAGGAGGGGAGAGCATGATGCAGTAAATGGTCAGTCAGGAGTCGACCAGGGACCTGCTGCTCAAAGCCGGTGCAACCATGTGGTGTGCACCTGTAGCCATTCAGCTATTGGGTGGCATCCATGATGATACGGTTTAGATCTTCAAAACTGCTGCCCCTTTATGTTTATTTCTGTTGTCTTTTGTTTGTTTGTTTCATCCTCATGTCTATTTCACCGATTGCCTGACCACATTTTGTTCAGTATCCTATGCCACTACATTTGAAGCAATATAGATATATACATTGGGGTTTGGTTAATTGGAGAATCTAAATTGTCTGTACATGTTAATGTGAGAGTGAATGGTTGTTTGCCCCTGCCCAGGGTGTATCCCCACCCCTCAAAGGGTATAGAGCGGTATAGATAAAGGATGGATGGACGTACTTTTATTTTCTTAACACATGGTCATTGTTGTGTCACTGACAGGGAAAGTTCTGTATATTGTCACATGAGTTCATGAATACCAGTAAGTGCCATTTTACAATGGTCAGCAGCTGAGTGACTGTTGAGCCAGATAAAAAAAAAATTCAAGCAAACATGAGCAACAGTTGAGTAAACTGTCAATTACTGGCTACTTGAGCTCTTTGCCTGCTGTGCACTTCACCGGGTTTCTTGATCCCATCAATCTCAGATGAAACATTTTGTTCAGAGCTTCGGGTCCTGCCTCCCTCAGAGAGGATCCCCCAACATCATTGTTGTTTATACAGTGGTTTAGTCAGTGTCAAACTAATAAACACATGCAGAAAACTAAATGAAAACAAAGAAGCACAGAAAGTCTTTGTCTGAAGTGAAGCTTTTTCACCGCTGCTCATCTCCCAGTGTATCAACGTCTCGAGGAACTGATTGAACTTGCTGTCGGTAAATCATCTCACCTCAGCACATCTCCGACAGCCCCTCTTTGTTAGAAGCCCGTGGCGTTTTGCAACACGATCTCTGTCCATCCATCCTTCCAGTGAGTCACACTGGATAATGAAGTGGAATGAGACGGCAACCTAGTTTGATTATCAGGTCGTAACTCATCAGTCGTGTCTGCAGGCTGGATCTCCGACTATGATGTAGCCCAGTCCAGTCCCAACACGTCCTCCAACCTGAACGACCATAAAGCTTGCCTGGCCCCACCCTCTGATACCACCCATCACCAAATAGTGCCACTATGGCAGCGGACTTAAGGAGGGGTGTTCTAGGTGGTTGTAAAACCCAATCATCCTGACCACCTCCTCACCTCATTCCCTCCAGTGCTGTTATTGACGATAAAGCCTTTGTTTTACTAAAATATATGGATTCATTTGGGAATGGAGGAGGAAAATATTTGATCAGGGTTTGGACAATCGCTTTCTTTTCATTTCTTGTTGAAAATTCCCTACCAGCTTGACGTGGATAATCTTTTCTTGGTTCTGCTGTGAGCCCCCTTTTTCCAATTGCCCATCACATGTACACACACACACACACACACACACACACACACACACACACACACACACACACACACACACACAGACACAGACACAAACATACACATGCAGTCATATCTACATGTGACTTTGTGTGTTAACGTGCAGGTGTGTGATAGAACCACATGTTCACTCCGGGGTAGGGAGCCAAATGAGGCGGAGTGATTATAGCTTTACCAAAGTAATCTCACCTCTTAGAATGTCGCCACTCAACCCCATGAACCCCCCCCCCCCCCCCCACTCCTCCTCAGCTCTCCAGCCTCTTTTCACTGCGGCCGATCCCAGCTAAATCCAATTTGTTATGGTTTCAAACAGGGCCTCGTTTTTTTCCTGTCCTCTTGACACTTCAAACAAAGTGCTTTCTGATATTTTTGGACCAATTACATTTTTCCCCCACCTCATCTGTCTTTCTCCGCAGGTCCACTCCTGCAGTGAGGCACGGTGGTCAAGTCTTGACGTGTAGCACAAGATGCAAAATGAAAATCTTTTATACTTACATGCAGAGATTATTATTGTCATATTGTGTCACGCTGAACTTTTCAGTCTTATCCTGTGGTGATGCAAACTCTGACACCACTTTGTTAGCGGTATATGTACAAGTATATGAGCAAGGGGCTGTGTTTATGTGTGATAGGGATTGCTATATTTTGAATAATGAAAGAAATTGTTTAAAAAGGGTCACTGCTGGTAAAATATAATTTTCTTTATAAGATCAGACTTTTTAAATTTCTTTTTCTCTGCCATCGGAAAAAGAACTGAGTCATTCCCCTGCCTCCAACTAATCCAAAACTCTACCGCCAAGATTGTATCGATTGATTAAGTTCTGAGAGGCGTCGCCGCAAGTTATTTTTCAGATCTCACCTCCCACTTCCCGACATCCTCAGATGCAATACTACCTCCACCAAGGAGGTTATGTTTTCACCCCTGTCTGTTTGTTCAGCTGCAGTTTGATGCCAATACACCGTCCATGGCTTTGAGTGGCTTTGAGGGGGAAAACATTGCGAACCCTTCCCTGGAAATGAATATTGTGGATTAATCGCGTGGAAACTTCACGCGAATGTGATGCTGATGTTACAGAGAAATGTCTTTTGCCTTTTTTTTTTCTTTCCAAGGCAGATAATCATCATTAATTAAAGCAGGGACAGGGAGAAAGAGTGGAGGGCTGGTTTCTTAATTGTTCAGTAAATGTATTGTATGAAATGTGTTCCTCCAACAATCCGCTCTTCTGCGAGTCCTGTTTTTAATTGAAAACCTGCCTCTGGGTTGATGCAGCTGTTACTGCATCACCAAGCATTTAGCAATAACGAGGGCTTTTCCACAGTCTACTTGTTGATTGATGGGAATTATAACCATGAAAATAACAATGTGCTGGTGGTAATGATGATGACACGAGTAATTATAAAAAATTCTAATGGGGTCTTGGAGGTGGTAGTGATCATAGTGATGATTGTGATGATGATGATGATGATGAAGACAGATGGTGATGTTGAACAGGAGTCAGACTTGCATGTGAGTGCAGGTTGCAGCACACTGCTGCTCGCTCAGGCCTGCAGATATATGTATTGTATATTAAATGAATAGAATGGAAAATGACTGTGTGTGTGTGTGTTGCAGGGGATGATGTATCTGGAGGAGCGTAGGCTGGTCCACAGGGATCTCGCAGCCCGCAATGTCCTGGTCAAATCTCCCAACCACATCAAGATCACGGACTTCGGCCTCACTCGCCTGCTGGATGTTAATGAGAAGGAATATAATGCTGATGGAGGAAAGGTAACCAAGTTATTTACACTGTCAGATGAAAAATAACACAAATAACAACAAATAACATGCATGTCTACATCTGAGGTTCGTTGAGCCTCAATGAACTGTGACACAATGACATGATTGAATAAGTATCAATGTTTTGACTGGGACAGTTTAGTATTTTCATTAATGCATTGATTAAAGTCCATGTTTGAGATTTTCCTAAATAGGATTTCTATGCAACCCTTATATCTATAAAGTCATAAGAAGCTTTAACCATTTCTTGGCTGCACTGTTTTTTCTGTTCAGTATTAGGGCCACATTGAAGAAGAAAAATTAAACTTAATATATGTATAATTGAGAAGGATATTACAAGAATAAAGTTGTAATTTAATGAGAAAAAAGTCAAATTATTATGACCAGAAGTGGCAATTTAATAAGAAAAGAATCACAGTATATGAATAGAGTCGTGATTGAGAAAAAAGTCATGACATTTGGAGAAAAAGGAAAGAAAAATTTTTGGCTGTAAGAGGCAAAGAGAAACCATGGTCACCAGAGTTCCTCTCCTCATGGATCCAAAATCTTGAACAATCTCATTGTTTCCACAGAAACTGCGAAGCCTCTTTGAACAGCACGCGGATCTAACCCACTAGGTCCTCACAGTCGACCACTACTCTCTGTAGATTCTTCAGAATAAACTGAAGAAATCTTTTCACAGTCCTGATACGTGTGATAATGTGCTGCTGATGAACCAAAAGATCATTATTTTTTAAACTAAAGGATAACTTAACAAGATGCTCCACATTCCTCATTTTAACACTAACTCAATGATCCTCTGTTATTCCCCACAGGGACAACATGTAGCCTTCTTGTGATATTATGAATTTTAATAATGATTAATGTTACGAGTGTATTTTCAAATCCTCATGATAGTTTGACTTTACCCTCGACATTCTTTGTGGTCTGACTTGACACTAAGATTCCGTTGTGGAATCAGACATTCAAAAGTACTATTGGGAAATGTTTTAGAGATTAGTATTAGATATTAGTGTAGCTAGAGGCCATTGTTAGTTTGCACAGTGGCAGCTCCTCTGGTATTTTCCTGGATGCTCATTTGAAGCTGCAGTGAGTGACCTTGTTATCTGCTGTTGATGTTTTTGGGTGTTTGGCTGCTCGCTGTGATACAATATTACTGAATTACTGTTTCAGACCACACCATTGACATGTTGGAAAAACGTCCACAGTAACAAACAATAGACTTTAGCATTGATTCGGGTTTTATGTCCTGAGAGAGGAACTTAACTCAGCACAAATTGCAGTTTGAGTGGAGTTAGTGAGAAACTCTTCTGCTCTATTGGACCAGATCTCAAAACCTTGTAAACATATCAAACAAATTCGTCCTTGGGGTTCTCCTTACACCGACGTAAAGTCTCTTTTAATTTTTCCTTCATCCTCTTCTTCTGTTGTTTGTTGTTTTAAAGCCTCCCTCTCTGAGGAAAACAATTAAAGTTGATTGAAAGACGGACACACGCTAACCTCCGACATCCGCCTCCCTTCACCTCCATCACTGTAATCAATAGAGCAGGCGTTCAAATCTAATCACTGTGTTAAGCCGCATCCCAGACCACCCTGCCGCTTGACTTATTCAAATACACACACCCTGTTTCATTTCTGCTACTTAACATGATTTATACAGTAACTTCTGCCAAAAAAGTTCACTGGATGTCAACAAAAGTATCCAATGTAACTCTCATGTGTCCTGATCTGTTTTTATGTACAAATATATAAGAGAAACTATTGTAAAATGCTTTTAAGGGTGAATGTAGCACGTGTATAATATATAGTAATGCTTTTCTGTGATTCTCTCTGCTAGATGCCCATCAAGTGGATGGCCTTGGAGTGCATCCATTACAGGAAGTTCACTCATCAGAGTGACGTCTGGAGTTACGGTGAGCTTTCAAACTTCCTTGTGTGAACTCGAGTAAAGTGGACAAAGCCATTAGGACCATGATAGTTTCATATAAGAGCCAGACCGGAAATATTGTTTGAGTGATTTTCCATTTAAAAGGACATCACGTTATATCCATTTAGCAGAAACCTATGTGAGAAATGTCAGGTGCCTTTTAAACACCCCAACAACTGAAGAGAAACTGAATTAGATCATAAGTGCTCAGGAGAAAGAAAAAAAATGAATCCAATACACCGTCCATGGCTTTATCAACGTTCAGTCCTCAGACATCAAGCAAAGTTCATATTGAAAGAATTGTGGAAAGTTGAATGGTCAACATGTTCTGCTTAATGAGAATAAATGATTCATCACTGGTTCTGCAATTTGCACTGGTTGGGGTCATGTTTGATTGAACATTGTCACTAGAATTACCACATAGGGCTAAAACTAGATTGTTTCCTCGAGGCAACATCAGAGCTCACGTGCCGCTGGTTCAAACCGCAGCAGTGCAAACAAAGGCAAACAGGGTGATTTACTCCTGGACTTTATGTCAGATTTTGCCCAATGAGAGGGGAGTGATGATTCCCTTACTTTCTCAACTGCTTGAACATGTGGCAATAACAATCACTGTAAAATGCAAACCGGGTGATTTACTCCTTGAACTCCCGTAATGTTAGAATGAGTCTGTGCAGCCATCAGCGTGTCAGCAAGATTTAAATCTAAGGACTCTTCTCCATTATCCCTCCGTCTTATGTAATTCTCATCGCCATATTTCAAGGAACAGTTTCCTGTTTAAGTCTCCCAATGACTCTTAAATAAGAAAAAAGAGATGGGGTTGTATCAAAGAGAATAATGCGTGTTTGATTAAAAGTATCAGTGTGGTTTAGTGCGTGCGTGTCCCCAGTGGTCCTCCATGACCGCGGGCTATTATACTTCCATCTTATTGTGTGCATTTACTCTGCTCGCCGCTCATTAGCTCATTAACACTAACACGATTAGGGCTGAGGAAAGTTCAGGCTGGCTGATGACTTTCAAGACTGTGATTAGTTCCTCTCTCTCTCTCCTCCACTCGTCTCCTGTCCTCTTCTGAGTCGTCTCATTTCTTTACGCTTTGTCTCATCGCTTCCTCTTCCACTTCAGTTCTGTCTCCGCACCCCCCCCCCCCCTCTGATCTCTTTTCTGGTCTCACATTATTTGCGTTTCGTCTTTTTATTCTCCTCAATTTTATTCTTCCTGCTTTATCTCCAGTTTTCTCCTGTCAAATACTGCCATTCTTCATCTTTCTTTTTTATCTCTCTAACTCTGCCTGTCTGTACTCTCTTTACACTGATTTCTCTCACCTTGATTGTCCTAATCTTATCTACTTCTTCCTTTCCCTGCGCTCTAGTTAACTGATCCATCTTTTTCCATCTGTTCACCACTTATCCTGCAGCCCGCCCCTACTGGCATAGGGCGAGAGGCAGGGTCCACCCTGGACAGGCCGCCAGTCCAACACAGGGTCAACATACAGAGATAAACAGCCATTCACAGTCACATTCATACTTACGGTCAATGTAGAGTCTCCAATCATCAATCAACCTAATCCCCAATCTTCATGTCTTTGGACTGTGGGGAAAAAGCCCACACAGACACAGGGAGAACATGCAAACATTCAAACCTTATTTTGTACCTCTGTTTTTAATGTGTATCTCTCCCTATGTCCTTTTTCTTTCTTTTTAGGGGTAACCATGTGGGAGCTGATGACCTTTGGAGGAAAGCCGTATGATGGGATTTCTACCCGAGACATTCCAGACCTGCTGGAGAAAGGAGAACGTCTTCCACAGCCGCCCATCTGCACCATCGACGTCTACATGGTCATGGTCAAATGTAGGTATAGAGCCTCTGAGTGGGCAAAAGTCACAGGGATACTTAAAATGTAACATAACTGATAACAACAGCAGCACAAAAAGTCAGTTTCTGTGCATCTCAACAAATAAGTGATAGAAAAATGAGTGTAGTTTATACAGTGCTGGGCATGTTTCCAGTTTTTGTGTCGACAGCAGAAAAGCCAGTAGATTTCAGGGGTGAGTAGAAGGCCAGTTTTTTTTTAGTCAAAGCAGAAAAAAACAATTACGCTTTCATTGCGATTTTCAAAATGCCACAGCTGTTTTATAAAGGTGGAGTCAAAGATGAATATTTTAAAGCAGAATTTGAAATTGTGAGAAATCCTTCAAGAAGGTTTCCGAGGACGTATGTTAGAAGATAATGAGCAGCTCATTTTTCTCGCTGGCTGTGACACCCACCACCAACATGACGGCCTTATGGGTCTGTCCCTGGTGTCGTGCTGTCTGGCACCGGGGTCACAGGTGGTGTTGTAACCTCTGGCCGCTGCTGCCAGGACAAAGACTTTTGGTGCCAACGCGGCCCAGACCTTGTCCTCTACTCTCCGAGCTCCAGCCTCTGGCCCTCACTGTCACCTTGGCCCCTTACTGACACCCTGAACTTGCGCCAACCTGGCAAACATGCACACACACACACACACACACACACACACACACACACACAGACGGGTGAGGTCATTGTTACCTGCCTTTCTTTTTGCGCAGCTAAACATATGGTACGGAGCTCACCCACCCAAATCCACACCCTGAACATGTTGTGAAAATGGACTTCTTCATACTTTATTTATTTATCTATTGGCAAGAAGCGAAGCAACAAGATAAAAGCTCATTTTTACATATGAAATCCCCCCCCTGCGTGGACGTGTATGTGTGTACTCCTGTGTAGAGCCACGTCTCTCTCTTTGGATCTCTGTGTCTTATTTCCCCGGATACCTCGTCAGGCTCTGCTCGGGGCCAGATCACATGATTGCTTTGGCGCCGCAACGATGTGTTCACAGAGAAATTGGCAGAGGAGCTCATTACTCCATATGGCCTTCCTAGTGTTGAAACAGTGTTTATCTTTAGACTGGAAAAAGTGATTACAATAAAGAGAATGTCATTAAAAAAATCTGTAATTGTTCATTATGGAACAAATGGGGATGTTTTATGTGATGGAAAATGGTTTAAATGGAGGCTCTTCTGAGACCTTCAGAGGTGGGAAGCTTATTAGCATCTGTCAGAATGTGAATTTGTTTTAACAAAAACATACTCATACTTTATTCATGCAATCTTAGCTATAGGGATATATACATATGTGTTGCACCTTCATTTTGTATTCACATGCCTGCAACGTTCAAAGTAGACGTGCTGTGGAAGTAGCCTCCTGCAGAGTTGTCACATGCTTCTCATTGTGGATGATTATTCACACATGTGCACGTGCATAAAATGAAAGATGTATGTTACTTCGGGCTTAAATGATTTATATAAAAGATAAATTACAATGAATGTTTTTTTTATGCAAATAGCACAAAAAAAAGAGCACGGCACACATGTGACACGATGTGCAAAGCCAGGGATCTTGACGTGTGAGGAATAACAATAAGGAAATGCAGATCCTGCTCCTTTCCACCCATCTTCAAGTGCTGCAAAGTCACTGACCGTATGTGAAGATTGACAACACGCCTGCTCCCCAAAAATGAAGCCAAAGCAGTATTAATAGGTTATAAATCCCTCCTCCTCCATGTTGTTGTTCGATGGGACCAAACCAACAAGTCAAAGTACACAAATTGTTTTTTTCTTAAAGATGGTTTCTGTCATTTTAGGTGGCGTAGTTCACACTCTAGTTTGGTTTTAATTAGTTATTTGAAAAGTCATGTTGACAGCTGAGACTGACTCGTGATTGGTTGAGCACATGTATCGGCAGGACCAGCTTAATTTCTGTATCGTGGAAGGAAATGGCGATGCGGCAGCCATCTTTAAGTGTCAGGAAATAGATTGATCTGGATGGGTGTTGATGAGGCTTTTGTTTACTGCTGAGAATTACAAACTGAGGATGGAAAACAGCTTTACCACATGAATTGATATTTAACTAATTAAAATGGTCAAACTTCAAGTCAAGGGCTACTGGCTAAAGGGTTTCAATTTCATTATCTATCTGTTTGGAGCCTCGTATTGATCAAACACTGACATTCACACACACATTTTTCAGGCTGGATGATTGATGCAGACAGTCGACCCAAGTTCAAGGAGCTGGCGGCAGAGTTCACTCGAATGGCGCGTGATCCCCAGAGATACCTTGTCATCCAGGTTGGTAAATCTTCATGACGTCCCAACAAGATCTGGATTAAATGTCTTAAAGAGTTCGAAGTCGTTGCTGTTGTTCAATATTCTGTTGTCATTTTCGCATATCTTTTTTGCCAATTCATTGGTCATTGGTAGAATAATGATAACGTCCATTTAAAAAAATGACATTTTACTTTCCTTATTGGATGAATAAACTGACACATTTCATTAGTTGTGTATTGTACCTTAAAATAATTGCGGTTGCTAGGTTTAAATTACTCCAACAGAAAGAGTGAAGTTCATCTTTGATTATTAGCAGATCCGTCAAAATAATAATGAAATAATCTTTGTTTGAAGCTCTTTAATAGAAATAAAAATTATGTGAAGATATAACACTAATTAAGATGTAAAAATTGTGAGAAAAATATTAATCTATTTATCACATCATTACGTTATTATTATTTAATACAATAAATCACCCCAGTGAAATTTTTACAGCGGCTCTTGCATGAAATTCGTATCATTTTCTATCCTTTGTAACACAGATTTGATGTTACTTTCCAAAGATTTTTAACACTCTACTTTTCTCAGGGCGACGATCGCATGAAGCTGCCGAGCCCCAACGACAGCAAGTTCTTCCAGAGCCTCCTGGACGAGGAGGAGCTGGAGGACCTGATGGACGCCGACGAGTACCTGGTGCCCCACTCCTTCAACATTCCTCCACTGGCGTACACTCCGCGCCCGCGCATGGACTCCGTCAAGGTATTTTGTGTTCGCAAATCTCCCCATATACATAAGCCTTAAAATACAGGGTCTGGTTTAACAGTAACTCTAGAGGTCATTGCTGAGTGGTTGCTCGCATTTACTGGGCTCAAACCAAAGTTCTCCTGGTCTCAGTTTGTCTCTGAGCTCAGTTTGTCTCTGAGATGACCACAATCTTTGACATTGTCTTATATTTGACTCAGATATTTTAGATTTTAATCCATCTAATCACAGTTACGCTCAAATCTCCTTCTCAGTCAGTCAAAACATGTATGCCAAGTGTAGTGTTTGCTTCTTGATTCAAATAGGTTTTTCAACACAAGTTATATTTTAAACTGTTTTATTGATAAATTAATGTAAACAGACCCTTTTCGAATATATAATCATTCATTATATCGAGACTGAGTGTTGGAGACCTGAACATAAAAACTGGTATTTAACTCTTTAAACCTATTTGAACAAACTAGACAAGTGCAGTTTTGTCAAGTTTTAACGTCAGGTAACATCAGTCTAACTGTCATACATTTTGATTAGAATTGTAGTCAACCAGTCAGGCCATTGAATCGCCACTATGACTCCACTTCTAAAACCCAGAAAAATATGAAGAACAATATTTGTCTGAACCACTTTTTTCTAACTCTAATCAAATGTAGGATATGTGTATTTTTCCAGCCGAGTCAATGCACACACTGGTTTTTTCTGCTCTGCATGAAGGTTTTATGAAATATGAAGCCCTCGCATTATTTAATATTCAGTTCTCTATTTGCAATTTAAATATTTTTTTCTTCCTTTGGTGGATAAATCTTTGACATGTGCTATGTTACCATTACATGTGCTGTGTTTCCACTTATCACCATTTCTTCTTGAGTGCAGCGGCAGGGTCATTAGTGCTGAACCGTGAAGCATAAGGAGACAATATAATGTCAAAGTAGTCATTCAGATCATTTGTGTGGTATCTTAAGAGATGTGTGAGAGAGTTTTCTCAGTGCGGAGGCGTTTGCAGGACTGTCCTGTACAAGCACAAAAGAGCGAGACGTTGAGGCTGAACCCGCGCAGCCTTCTCCGTTTCACTCTCATCTTCCTCCTGCTCTCTTTTTATCTGTCGTCTTTTTTTTTTATTCTCCTTGGTCTCTCTCCATTGTGAAACTGCAGTAATTGCCTTCTTCAAAACTGGGATTTACAGCCAGATTCCCTCTGTTCCTCGACTGTTCAAATGTTCATCGTCTTTCTTTGGACTTGAATCTATCACAAAAACCAGTCACACAGCCAGGCAACTCAGCCATTTTGTATTCCAGTATCCCCCTGTGTTGGTGTCAGAATAAAAACGCCCGCTGAATGCCAATGAGAGAAATGACTTCTGTTCCAGTTCCTTTTCAGACGGGTGAAAGATTATTTATTTGGATCATATTTGTTAAGTTATTGTACTGGCTTTGAAATAACGATGATACTGAATTAATAGGATCAATTTAATATAGTTACATTGATCCAAATTAATGTGGATGCTCATAATGAAGGCAATCATTGCAGCATACAAAATATAATATTTACACATAAATACAATTTTTGTTACACAACACAGTGGAAACATTGAATCCACATCACAACATAAGGAACTGCCATTATTGATACTAGTGCAGCGCCCGCTGTAAACATGCCTGTTTGGAAGGGGCTGTTTGTTTGGCCTGTGGTGATGCTGCTTGCAGTTTTCTTTCTGAAACTGAAAAAGTGACCTGCAGTGATCGAGCCCCTGAAGCTGCACCACTGCTGCTGCACACAGAGCTGTTCACCTGTTGATTCAGAGTTCTGGGCAGCTCCACTCAGTTCGCAGAACCCAGAACTGGAGAATCAGTTGTCGCTGCCGTTAACATGAACATGCTGTTGTCACAATTAACGTAAATTGAGTCCCAACATTAGACGCCTGTTTTTGAATTTTATTTTAAAGGTTGAACATATTGCATGTCCAAACCGCACCAAGTTCAACACTGCGCCTCCGCAAGTCTGAAGCCAATAAGATGAAGGTTTTTTGTGACATGCATTCCACAGACAGACAGACAGAGATTTATATTATTATAAGATAGAGTGATGCTGTTTATTTCTTTACAATGAGAGTTTTAGAGTTGTTTGACCATGAAAACCAGTGAGTTCAATGGTGACCACGCTCCTCGGGAACGTTTGAATGGAGCACTTTACTAGTCTATTCGAAATATTCAAGTGTGATGCTCCGTCTGACCACTGGTCTTCATGGCCAACATTATGAGAGAATGATAATGACCCTGGTGGTTCACTTGAATAACTTTTTTGTCATTATTTCCTTTGGAAATACTGAGAGGAGGAGGAAGGAGGAGCAGTACAGATGAGGACTGACACAGGTTGATAGAGTAGATGTAGTTAAGGGGGAATGAGAAAAGACGGCGTGAGCTCTCGAGCTTTGTCTCCAGGCTTAAGCAAATATTCAACTGATACTGATGAATCAAGAGGGATACAAGCAGAGTTCGAACAGGGCATATAGTCAAACTTTGGTTTAAAGCTGATATTTGCAGCTTCTTTGTGCTGATATCTATTGAAATACTGTCACAACAAACACCAGAAAGTAAAATGAGTCCATCAGAAGGATGCAGCTATAGTGACAGACCCATCTCTAATAAATTCTTGAATCCAAAAGGCTATTTGGCTCTAATTCTTGGTCGAGGCCTTGGTACCAAGGTCATATTGAGTTCGTTGTTGGGAAAGTGGGATTTGACCTTGCACCTTAATTTACACATCAGAAATACAGGGGCTTTGTTTGCTTGTCTGTGTGTAATGCACTGGGAACGTTTTTGTCATATTAGGGAAGATTACAGGCTTATCAGACCCCGTGTTAGGGACAGAAACTGATGGACATGAAACAGAAAAACCCACATCTTGCTGGAAAATAGAGACAGAACAAAGATGAATCAGAATCAAGCTCCCAGTGAGGTTCTAAAAAGCACTTTTTTTTGTTTTTCCTGCGAGCGTAGACACGGATGTACACAGCAGGGCAGGGCTGATACGGCTGCAGACTTTGCTGCATGGAGCCTTTTAATTAAAAACCTTTTAATTAAATTGTCCTTGGCAGTCATGCTGCCATATCATTGTTTGGCACTGCTGTTTGTCTCCGCTGCCTGTCACATAAAAATAGTACAGATAATACAATGAACCTGAAATTTCTCATTTTACGATGCACAATATTTTTTGCATGGAGCTTTTATTTATGTTTTATGATTTATTTGTATTTTATTGATTTTTTTGTTGCATGTTTGTTTGTTTTCTGCCCAACATGAGCAGTACAAACTTTGCCATAACTCTTCCTAGTTGTATTTGTCTCATGGGGTTTGCTCACACTGTGTACATCTCTGTGCTAACTAAACCCACTCCCTCTTCATCCATCTATCTAGAACCAGTTTAGCTACCAGGACCCCAGTTTCAGCATGGAGGACATGTTGGCCACCCTCCCAAGAGTGGTCTCTGTTCCGCCCGTGTCAGGGAGCTGCCTCCCTCCACAGGACTTGGCCTCGGGGGGACAAATTGGCGGCGGATTTGGCCGAGTCAACCAGGACGACCCTCGCTGCAATGGCACCCTGAGGAAGCAGGCGTCCCCGAGGTCGCACACCCTCGGGCCAAGCTCGGCTCTCACTGCAGGACAAGGTAAAGAGTGTTTTCTTAAAATTGTGGAAACTTGGAAAAAAGGCATTCTCATTCGGCCCAATATTGTAGGAACTGCCATTGTTATGACGAAAAGCAATAATCTGATTAAGCCATTGACACAATTGACATCTCCAAGTAAAATGTATCTATGCATATGATATGACAACATCACACGGAAGTGCAGGAGTTTCCGCTGAAGGTACCACTCTGCAGATGTGATGGCCCAAAGGGTGGTTTCACTGAAACCTTTATTAAAGCCGACAATTTATGGGCATGAATAACAACCAACCTCAAACCGAGCATTGCATGACGTTGAGTTATTAGTGTAATATATTAAGTAATTGTTATTATTCTTTATAAAGTCCTTGATAACCCTCTTCCACACTTCCCACATTCATTTCAATCCTGGGGGAAAAAAGTTGGCTTTAGTTTGGGTAGTTTATGCAATAACTCATCTTTATAAACTAAACTGAATTAGTTGACACCCTTCTTTCTTTCCATACCTGCTGTTTCCAGCGGGTCTGGTAGAGGATTTGGGAGATGAGAACATCTGGCCTGGCTCGTATTTAGCAGCTACTGTCCAAGTCGCAGCAGTGGCGGCAGGTTCTAGGTCTTTTGGACCTCAAAGCGAGTTGTTGGAGAGGTCCCTCATACAAGTGGCCCTTGAATAAGCTTGCATGCACTCACCTGCATGTACACACACACACAATAAACAAGCAACCTTGGATATACACAAACAGAATAGAAATCATACAATATTTTATTGATTGCACAGCCTGAATGTAAATCAGGGAAGGTCACGGGCATTAAGGCATTTCACCTTAGCCAAAAGCACAATAACCAAATGTGATGATCTGCCATATGTGCAAGTTGAATAACTGATTTCTGCACCTGAACATGTTCTGACTGGGGCACGGGGCCTTTGTTATGGTGACATATGTTGGTCGGTCTTTCTTCTACTGAGCAGGAGAAATTAGCCCTCAAACAGGCATTAGGAAAACGTGTGTAACATGATTTAGTTGGAGAGTGGTGTTTCACAGGAGGAAGCAAAATGAAAGGTTATGTGTGTGCATTGGTGTGGCACGTGTGTGCCATAACAATGATGGCTCTTCTCAGGCACTGATATTGATCTGTCTATTGTCCTCAGATGAAAAATGAATATAAAATGCATCCCACATCATTAAAATCCCTCAAATCCTCTCAAAAATACAGAGTGATTTAACCATGCAGCCATTAGCCATAGCCCTGCCTGGGAGTGTAGTCACAAGATGAAATAGACATAGCTCATGAAAATAAATTGTATTGAGGATGCAAGGTGCTTGTTTATTGGTGAAGAATGACTTGCATTAAAAGAGTGTCACAGATTTAGTAGATGTCACAAATCTGTATCCAGGATCCTTTTCATTCTCAGAGACGGAGAGTTTATAACGGACCATAATTCATTTCTTGCCTCCTTTCTTTCTTTTCTCTTCACAAGTTGGAGGCGAGGACAGCGGCGGACAGCGTTACAGTGCAGATCCAACTGGTCTCTTAGCAGAACGAGGGACAAAAGGAGAAAAGGACCAGGATGGTTACATGACTGCCATGAGAGACAAGAACAACTCAGGTTCATTTGACAGTTGCAGACGTTATATTCTATTATTGTCGTGTTGCAGTATTTTACTTTTTAGTGGCTTCAAATGAGATGAAATGATCTGAGCTGATCGTTTTGTCCCCTGTTTTTGTTTCTAGAATATCTCAACCCTGTCGAGGAAAACCCCTTCGTCACACGCCGGAGGAACGGCGATGCCCATGCAGTGGTCGATGGAGCAGGCTGCCACACCCTGCACATGGCTGGAGCTGCCGCTGCCTCCAAGAGCCAGTCCGCCCACAGCGATGAGTACATCAATGAGCCGCTGTACCTGAATACCCTCCTCAACCCTGGGGACAAGAACGGATTGGCCGGCGCAGTCACCATCTCTGGGCCCGGGTTCTCCGCTGCCCAGTCAGTATCGCAGACGGTCAACCCGTCGACATCAAGCCACACCGTCTCCTCCGCTGGATATGGGGTCCCTCCCGGCCACATCCCCCACCCGTCATATCCATCACACACCCTGCATCCGGGGCATTCAGGACACGCCCTGCACTCAGGCATCACCAGCGGCACCATCATGTTTGATAAGAAAGGCAAGAAGGCCACTTTTGACAATCCCGAATACTGGCAGCACAGTCTCCCCCCAAAATCCACACTGCACAACCCCGAGTACCTGCAGGACTGCAGCACGCGCTTTTTCTACCGGCAGAACGGACGCATTCGCCCCGCTGTGGCTGAAAACCAGGAATATTTGTCCGAGGCTGCTATGAAAGCTGGCAACGTGCTGCCGCCCCCTCCGTACAGACAGAGGAACACTGTAGTGTAGTGACCCCACGCTGTCGTACAATGGAGGCATGAATAGAGGGTTAAGAAAGGAGATAAATGGACTGTGAACGGTCCTTTCGTTTCCTCAGAGTACTTGTCAACCTGGGCTTTCCTTGCACCCTCCCCGAACACTTCTCTGTGTTATATCTGATTGCAAGTCTTTTATTCTCACTCTATGGTTCGGCCTATTCTTGACAGGACCACAATAACAGTCATCGACGGCCTCACTTGACACTCAGACTATATTTTTTAACCTCATCCTTGTCCCCTAGAGCGAGTAGACAGCTCTCCCCGAGGTGGGTTCTGTTCTGGCGCGAGCTGTCCCGGCATTTTTTAATAAACGTGAGGCACAGAAACAACACAATCAAAGGTTGAAATTAGATGCATGATAGAATGAGAAAGGGAGAAACAAACAGAGGATAGCCCAAAGAGGATTATTGCCATGAATTTACATGACTTATGATTACTTTTTGTTTACGTGCCAATAAATTACCATTCCCCATTTCACCACGTTCTTTTACCTCATTTTCCACACAGCTAGATATACATATTGCAGATTGCACACATTGCTATTGCATGTGTGCAATCTGTCAAATGACACATGCACATGGAGTCATGTCGTGACCTACCAGCAAATCTTCAGTCACACTTAAGAGCCCAGATGTTGCTTCCATGCCTGCGCTCATGTTTCTTTGACTTTTGACATGTTTTACATGTCGCTGCAGCAGTAATGGATTTCAAACATTCATCACACACAGCTCATATCCAACCTGCAACATTTTAACATGCCTGCAGCTTTGACACACCAGTAATAACCACACATTAATTCATATACGTAAATACATACACAGCAACAGATAAAGCCTGTTGAAATATTCAGGAGAGGAGCGGCTCAGTTGACCTCGTGCGGGGAGAGAGTGTCGGTAATGGCAGTCGGCGTCGCGGTGCAGAAACAGCTCAACAGGAAAAAGTAAATGTCGCCACTTTCTTATGGAAAGCTGTGATATTCACCCAGTGCTTGGTGGAAAGCATTCAACAGATTACTGGCACGGCTGGGGAGGGATTTTAAAGGTTGATCGCTCAGAGGATGACCCGCAGCTTCCCCTACCCTGAGATCCCTCCGGTTCTCCTTCACCGACAACGAGCCAGCAAACCGGACCAGTTCGAAAATACCTTCGTGGTAAGATCATTGTAAGCAGCATCGTGACTGACATGACTTATAGTTACTGCAGCACTAGGATTTACGCTTCAATGGAACTGGTGCCTGGGAATGGAGGAACTGTTTCTAACTGGACAAGGAGCAGGATTGTGAAGAACGTTCAAACAGGCCCAGAGAGAGAGATTTAAGAGGAGCAGAGTATGCGTGGTGTTTTGTGTGTCTTTTTTTTCTCTTTTCTTTTTTTTTTAGACATCAGGGATCTGTTTACTTTGTCACCTAGTCTTACGGTGGATGTGAATAATGAAGTGCAGGATAAACAGCACAGACACCCAGCCAGAGCACAGTGGAGATGGCAGAGAGGCCAACCCTGCAGAGCTGTAAATACGCCATTACCAGTCAGACGCAGTCCACAATCTGTGGAGCGAGCTGTGTCGGGAAATATATTTAAGTAGACGAAATGATGAGGCTAAGAGTTTTTTTCTTTTCTTTCCCCTCTCTGTGTTCATACTATTCATACGTCACAGAAACAGAAAGTTATCTTTGACCACACTGCACGACTACAGGGCCTTGCTCTGTCTCGGAAGGTTCAGGTAGTTCACGAGCGTCATAACTGTCTTGCAAAGGCTTCCTACAAATTTTGTCCATGGAACACTTTGAAAATTGGAAAAATAGATTGTGATCGCTGATTCCACTGATGGCTCTAGCTTGCTGTACTCATACAAAACTGCCAGAAGACACAGTAAGCTCTGATGGAAACGTCATCGCCTGATCGAGGCCTGATTTAGATCATGTGATAGAACGTGATGCTCTGGCACAGCCAAATGACTTTGCTGTTATCCATGCTCTTAATTTATTTCACCATGTTGCAATTATGATTTGCAATGGTTTCATTGAGTTCTCACTTCATCTTCTTCGTTAGGCATTTTACCATGAAAGGGCATATCCATAACCTCTAATGAAAATCATATTACTAATAGAGTTGGGCCACATGATGATAGAACACTGTAACAGGGTAGAGAACAGGGTAGAGAGTGAGGTTTTCAATACCGTTAACGACAAGTTAGATATCCATTGAAAATTGTACTTTAGTGGACTTTTATGGACACAGTAGACTTACAGGACTTTTTCATCAATAAATACATTGATTTTCAGCAGTCCAGTGATTAAGAATACATTTTCTACAAGTCCCTTAGATGGGTTTAGCTCCACAAACACTGGATCCGACATTTCTATTTGTGTCAAACTCACAACCTCGTGCCGCTGCTGTGGAAACAACCAGGTAGAGGAGCGGCTCGGACAGACGGCACTGACGACTTACTATCCCAAACACAGATGTTACCCTGGCACAGTGTTTTCTATCCCTCTCAGGTTTTATGGGAAATAATAATCATCCAGCTGAGCTCCAGCTGAGGCACAATTTGCCACATCATAAAGGGATGTCAGACCAATTGAAATCAAAGGATAAAGATAAAGGGGGGGGGGGCTAGTTAGTGCCATAATACCACAGTAGATGGGCTGATGAAATTTGCAATTATAAAAAAGAAAAAAAGTTGAATTTTACAGGTGGGTGGGGCGCAGCGTTTAAACAGGCAGTCGTCACATCAGTTTTAAGTATCACTCAAACATTGACATTGCTCTGTTACCAACCTCATTTAGCTGTGCTAGATCACACTTTGAAAGATTTTGACTTGATTTAAGTTTTTACTTGATTAAGCTTCCTCTTATAAATTATTTACGCAAATCTGTGTATTGAGTATGTCCTCTGTGGTTAGAGTTGGAATCCAGTTATGTGCTTTTGCCATCACCCACGAGGTATTAGTTGTAACACATGTACCCTACTGTACTGGCTGTGTGTTTAAGTGCAATGACAGCAGTGGAGAGTCACCAAAAGGGCTGCGTAATGGATCTCTGTGGAAAAATAGAGCCAATCTTCTGGAGGGGAAAACCTGCTGGCACTGTCAGCCGGCAGGCATCACAAGGGGGCTTTCAGCTTTCTGAATGCTAATTCATCCACTTTCACTTGTCCTGTGGGGAAATCATGTTACCCAACATCTCACCCACTGCAGCGGCTGAGAAACCCCGAACGACAGGCAATAGGCTGTAATACTGCGGCAAGTTTAAAACCGAGGTATTAGCATTCCAGAAATGTTACCCGGCCAATGCATCAATGTTACAGAAGCTAGCAGGGGAGAATGTGCAAGTACACTGTAACTGGCAGAGGAGACCAGAGCTGACTGCCGTTCTTTCTCTCTTTGTCGTTGGAGGTGACTGTGGAGTTGTATGTAGCAAAAACACTGTTCTGCAGCTGAAACACTGAAAAACCTGAAAAGCAGCTACGTTTGGAGCAAAGACCAGAACTTAACTGGAAGTTATGTTGGTCTAAAACATAAGTTATGATTTCACGTGAAAATATATAAAGTTACTGTGTAAAAGCCTCAGTACAGAAGATATTTAAATAGCACAATAACTATAAATACTGACTCACCCAGAAAATCGGCCTTATAGTAAATGTTCTATTTATTTTTTTGCATCTGCTTTTCTTCTTATTTTAAGCAAATGCGATCATATATATTGTAAATGCTGTGTAAAGTTTTTTCCTATTACTTTCCTCCCTGCTCTTAAGGGTCTCGTTGTAAATTTTTGATATGCAGTTTGAAGGTGTCATCTTTCGTCTGTCAAGCAGTTGCCCACATTTAAGGGGTCGGATGTTTGCCCTTCAGAGGAACTCGAGTCCAGGCTGAACCTTTCATATCGTTGCCAAATGAGAAAAGATTTACAAAGACCAAAACTGAAGCTCCTCATTAACACCTTACGTTACCTTACAATATGGGACAGATTTCACCTTTACTAACGTAGTACAGTACAATTCAGAAGTATCTACACCTTGCAATGACTTTTACATTGGTTAGTAAATATGATATGATTGTCAAAGGAAAAAGTCAATACATCAAGTCAATTTTACGAGTTGACGTTGACCTCCTGACCACTGACTCGCTGAGGGAAACTGACAACTGTAAATGACAAACCTCTCGTGTTCCCCCAAAGCAAAGGCAGACTTCTCTTAAATTTGTTTTATTGCTCTATTTCTCTTTTTTCCATTCTTTTCTTATTAATATCACAAGGACGTGTTTTCACAGCATAAACTCCATCCAGCTGACGTCTAAATGCTCTTAATGTGTCGGACGAACTTCTTCGACGACGAGACATCATTTCGTGAAATGCGTCATCAAACCAATCGCACATAAAGCAGCTGACAAACACATATTCTACCATTGTAATGGAGTCAAACTGTGTGGCTGTCATGTTCAGATTTTACTGTTTCTGATGTGTATATTCTACATAACGCCGTGAAAGGGAAATGTGACAGTGGTTGAGTAAGCACAGTTTGCTATATATGGAATTGATGGTAAAACTGTAAAAATGGAAATACTAATTGTCTTTTTAACCAAACGACAAAGACATGCAGATAATAGGCCGCTCAACAGTTTTACCATTGTTAAAATAAATGAAAAATGAATAAATAAAAAAGCGGATAGTATTTTTCTAGGTAGGTTTAAAAAAAAAAAAAGTGGCCCGTGTATCTGTAAATAGAACAATGATGCTCCTTTTCTCCAGCTGAAGCATTTCTTTGTTCCTTTGTTTCTTTCTCTCCTTGCCTCATTGTATTTTGAGTGTTTACTGTATTTTTTGTTACTTTTGGGGATATCTTTCCTGTATGTATATAAATATATATACAGTATATATATATACATATATATTCTGTAAAATGTAATTTGAGGAGTGAACTTTAAAAACGCTTGCAGGGTCTCTTGTCAACCCCCCCCCCCCCCCCCCCCCTTTCACACCACCATTTTACCTGTGATTGTGTGATTGTGTTTTCAGCACAACTTGGTGGATAGTGTGTTTTAAATCTCTGCTCTTGTTCACTTTTATAGGGAGTGAATTTCTTTTTTTCTCGCTTTATTTTTTCCACAGGGTGTATTATGCCCAAACTACCCTCCATGCTTGTTTCAGTATTATCCACCTCTTGAGATTTTTTAAAGATTTTGTACACTCTTAAGAAGCTGTCGCAAAAATAATAAATATTAAATTTCTAATCAGTCTAAAAAAAAATGTAATACTGTAATCCACCGGTACCACTTTGTGAGTTTTGAGGACCTATGGTACATTTGTGGGGGGGTTAGTTTTAATTTCGACTTCCACTGAGCACCGTCATTGTTTACTTTCAGATGATATTCAGCTCTTCATCCATTTATGGCAATACTGATTGAATGGTGTAACAATATCATGTTGCAGCTCTGAGAGTGAGTTATTGACGTTTGAGAAAAGCAATGGAAGACACTTTGTCTGGGCCGGACTGATCCTTTGAATCACAGAAATTGTACAGAAAGGAACTGCTCCGGCCCCATTAGGATTTAAATGTTCACTCTTTTCTAGAAGTCACATTTCTACAGGAAGCTAATATTGTCAAAATGGGATCTTGGGCCATTTTTCATGACACCAAAATCATCAGGGTGAGTTATTTTCATTCTGGCATTGTAGCAAACTGATGCACAATTTGACAATTGGATTACGCTCTCTGGTGTATTACATATTTCAATTGCGAGTCACACAAGCACAACTTGTTTTGTTTATGCAGGAATTGAGTCGGACGAATAAAGGTTTTGTGAATACTGCAGTTTCATTTTCAAACGTAAAGATTTTAAACGGTATCGACTTTGGATTAATTAAATGTTGTCATAACTTTTATACACTGCTTATCACCTACAGAATACTATAGCCCTGTTGTACACTCACCATTATAAAGTGTTGCATTGCATTTGATGGTTTTGGTGGCACTTGTGTTGTTTTCAAATATCCAGGATTTACATTTACAGTGTAAAGAGGTCATTTTTAGCAAGCTCCTCAAAAGTCATTGAATCTGTTTAAAAGTACATTGAAGTTTGGAAGAAGATACTTTCTTCTGTCATTGAAAAAAGTCATAATTGTTCCATGAGAATGATTGAGAAGTTTTATAGACCATACCTTGTCGCATATTACCAGTTTAAAGTGTCCCTTTTCACTGGTTAATTGACACAGTTCCCAAACTAGAACAAGTAAATACGTATTCCCTCTCTTTTGTTACATGAATCTGTCAAAACTATATTTTTAATTCAATATGAATAAAGATCAGTCAATATTTAAAGCTGTATTGTGATCATGTGTTCTTTTCACTGCTGTAAGTGTTGTGTTATTGTGAAGTTGGTAAAACCCAATTACACTGGGGTATCCCCCCGATATGAACCTAATTTTTATTTGGATCTGCACCAAATTGCACACACTAGAAATGAGTCCCCTAAATATGGCAGATTTTTTTTGAAAAAATCCACACCAAATTTGAATGGGATCTTTCTTGGCCTACATTCTATCCTTCTGCCCTTTTTGTGGAAATCTTTTCAATAGTTTTTGCGTAATCCTGCTGACAGCTAACCTACGGAGAAGCGAAAACACAACCTCCTTGTCAGAGTAAAAAATGTGCCCATCATTTCTTGACTCACATTTGTTTGTAGTTTTGCAGGAATATAGCAGAAGTGGGAAATTTCGAGGTGCACATATGTCATTTGATTGGCCTCATTGTGGCCGTCTGTCATTATCCCCCTCTAGACGGGATCCAGTGCTACTTCAATACAGCCCTCATAGTTTTGAGGGTCCTTTACACCCCCTTGCATCAAATGTCAGGCCGCTCTCAAGCAGTGCAGCCACAGACATGGCAGTGTCGTGTAGCCTGTAGTCACAGCATGACATCTTCATTCCTCCGAGATGAGGTCTGCGCGGACTGAAGACATCTCTCACCGTTCAGCCACATTGTGCCTTCAGGTTAGAAAGAGAAAAGGAGTCAGACAGCAGCTTCACTCTTCTACCACAACCTCTGCTCCTCAGGCCATTTTTTTTCACATTAAAATCTGCTCTCTCTCTCTCTCTCTCACACACACTCACACAAACTTGTGCACTTGCAGGAAAATCCCAATGGAGCACCAATAATCAAGTGTCATTACTTGTGACACTTGCTCGTGCATGATAGATGCAACTCTTTTCCAGCTGATGACATTTTATGGCATTATCATAGAAAATCCAATAACGAGATCGGCACTGGAGCCTTTGCCCCATGCAAAGTCAAATCACTTGCCTTAAGATGGTAATAGAGTGTGATCGAAACAATCTGTCACTGCCTCCCTTCTCACTCTCACATGGCAGCCCCCCTTTGACGAAGTGTATGGATTTCTACCTGATTTGAGGGATGATCGGCGAAGATGAATGTAAATTATCTTAAATGTCTTTCGGTGAATCGATTGACTGACGCTTCACAGAAAATAAAAGTGAAGGCTGTATTTGACGGCGCATCAATCTTTACCATGACACCACAGCAGAAGCCAAAACAACTTCACTGTCGACATGTTTCCATGTGGGCTATTCGAATATGTGCTGACGTCAACCCTTCTAAAGGCAGAGGTTTGAGAGACCTGCAGTTTCGCTTGATGTATTTATTTTTCCACATCTTTGGAGTCATGTACACACTGTTCTCTACTTTTTCCTGTCTTTCCGGGTTAGTGAACCAGTTGTCACAGCAACTAAGCTGTAAAACCTTCAACAAAGATGAGTGCATGCTGAGGATGTTTTTCGCTAGAGCATACAGGTACACGTTGTGCAACAGTTTCAGCCAATCAGGTCCAATCGCCTGATGCAGTCATTAATGTTAGAATTTAAAATTACAGTAAAGTGCAACACCGGAGCTCTAAAACTTGTTCCAGTTCCCACTGTCCTGGCATTGCTATCTCTTTTACTCAGAGAGCCAGCAGTGAGGGCGGCTGCCTCTAAATCCCAGCATGTTGTCAGCCTGTGATTGAATGGACTGTTCAAAGCCCACTAAGCAGTGTTGCAATTCCCCTTGAGAGCTTTCATTATGGAACAACATATTGGATTCTCTTCACAGGCTGTCTGTCTCCAGAGGCTACAAACTCTCCAGGAGTTCACGCACACATGCATACACACGCATACAAAGCATCATCTACAACATGTAGACAACCCAGCAATAAATCCTGATTGATTCTATGAGAATCTGGTTCCTTACAGTGCAGACATAAATGTTCCCTGATACTGTGCCCTGACATGCTGCCAGTATTTCACATGGCCTCTGCAGTTAGTGGATTGTCCACAGATCAGACAACCAAAGTAAGACTGGAGCTGCTCAGGCTGGGGCCCGGTCACCCAGGATGCATTGCAGATTAATTACCTCCAAGGGCAGATCCAGGAGTGGGGCCAGGAGGGTAATGGCCCAATTTTCTAAATATTGTAGGGAGCTCGTGTGAGAATGAAGAGGCTTGTACACAGAACTTTCTTCCAACAGTTTACTTGCGTCCCATACACGGCACGACAGCAAGCTGAATGATTTATTTAACATAAATGTGAACACTTCTCACATGAACAGTGACGTCTGTCTCCTGCTGTTGCCTCAGTTGTGATCAAGGGGAGCCACCCCTCCTCTTTGCTGGTGGTCTGGACAGTTGCCACCTGACCTCTCTTCTCCTGCCGCTGGCAGTTACGGAACTCGAGTGCTGCACAGGGGCGCCTTGAGTGAGTCAGAATTGCCATGATGTCTTCCGGATCGATGCTGGATGTAGAAGTCATCCTCCGGGAGGGCCTCCAGCCAGCGGGCCACTTGACCTTCAGGGTTTTTAAAGTTCATGAGCCAGGTGAGTGAGGCATGATCAGTGCGGAGGAGAAAATGGCTGCCATGCAGGTATGGCTGGAATTGCCGTAGGGCCAGGACAACAGCCAGCAACTCGCGACGTGTGACACAGTAGTTCCTCTCTGCCCGGCTCAGGGCGCGACTGAAGTAAAACTTCCTATCTCCTACCTCCTGGGAAAGGACAGCCCCGATCCCCACATTACTGGCATCAGTGTCCACGATGAAAGGCTTTTGGGCATCGGGGTAGGCCACGACTGGGGCTTCAGTGAGGGTTGCCTTTGGTCGGGTGAAGGCTGCAGCACAGGCGTCATCCCAGTTGAATGGCTGTCCCTTTTCGGTCAGCCGGTGAAGTGGGCTGGTGATGGTGGCAAAGTCTCAAACGAAGCAGCGGTTGTATGAAGCCAGGCCCTGTACATGTTGGCAGATGGGACATGGACCAAACAAAAATACCCGTTTAATAAATCAGATAGTTTATGTTATGTTATGTAAGGTAGTTGTTATTGCACTAATGTGAGTCCAAGTGTACATTTTTTATTATCAATTTGATGCTATAAAAATGGGCTAAAATATGATGATTGACAGCTGAGACTGACACTGCAACTCCACGACCACAACTGCATGGTGCACGTTAGCATGGCTACGTCCACTAGCATCGCTACTTCTGGTTGTGGACTTTTAGGCTAAAAACTTGGTGTAAATGCCCTTGTTTCGAGTTGAATATGAATGTCGGGGCAGTCGGACACTTGAATGACACCACACGAGCAGTATGGAGGAATTGTATTATATATTATATTTGTTCTGTTGTTTTATTACATAGCTGCTACATGGCTGCTACACTGTTTACCCCTGAAGTAACACTCCTCAAGTGTTTTGTGGACTCAAACAATTCACCCACCCCTCCATCGGCATAGTGGTGAGTAGATAATGAGTGAACTTTCCCTTTAACACCGTTTGAATGTTTCCTGTCTTTCAGTTGAGATGATGGTTGTGATGCGGCAACAAATTTATTGTATATTCATTTCACAGATATTGATTAGTTGAAGATTCAGTCTAGGTTGAACTGTTATCTGTAATACTTTAGCACCTGAACACAAACTATAGCAAATTAAACCTGAAAACTTAATTTCAAAGAAACATGCATTAAAAAAAGCTTTTTTTAAGAAAAATACATATTGTTCACCCTGCACTTATACCCTAGCTAAGGCTCCCGGCAGGATACAGTTTCATTTATATCCCAATCAGGATCAAGGAAAGAACACAATTATAATGTCTATACCTTGTGACTAAGCTGTAAACATCTGCTCATTATTTCTCTGTTTCTGGCAATTAAGTTTATTTCCACTTGTTTAAGCTAAAATGTAGTCTGGTTATTGTAAATAAACATAGATCTATGTGTCATGGATGTGCACATATGTTTGTTATCTAGTTTGTACACCAACTTAGACTCAAGGCTGATAATACTTTCTTCCCCCCTCCTATAGAAGCAGTGACTCAAAGCAGCCGTGCCAATGTGATGCAGACACTGCAGTATATAAATCTGGCTCTGCGAGGCACAGGGTCACAGGTAGTGGGAGAGAGAGCTTATTTACGACGAACTGTAAAATCATTATTTATGTTAAATTATTGAGGGAAGTGAAATTCCACAATGAGACTGAGATCACTTTCTCACTGAGCAGCGCTTGGTAGTTTCTCCAGTGTCATCATCACAGTCATGGTACTTCAGGTCGCATGTTCCAGCCCTTCTCGTCCTCCTCAGTGCTCCTTGTCTCCAGGGCAACCACCACCACCAACACCACCAACACCATCCCGGTGTCACTCCATTCTTTTGTAGTTTTTTTACAGTTTTTTGTTAAACTATCTTTCCTACATAATGTTAATCGTATGTATTTATATTTATTGAATTACTTTTTTGCTTTCGACTTCACACTAAATAATGAATTTGTGCTGCAGATGGCAACCTCATGTTAATGCTTTTAATGAATGTAAACTTGTGTCCTCTGATACTGTGAGCATATTGTTTAGCCATATAACAATAAATAACATAAGTATGATTAACATAATATTACATATACAAAGAGTACTGGACAGAGATGGTGCATGGTTTATGCAGACATATGTTGTATAATATGGAAACATTGCAATAATCACAATAAGAGTCGAATTTGTAATTACAATAACAATGTCACACACACAGAGGTGGATTTTACATCATGAAAATGTTATTCATGATTACCTGAGCCCTGAGGAATAAATTCATGATGAGCTGGCAATAGCTGGGTTACATATTGTGCTGCTCTCTGGAACCCTGGAACCTGGTTTTCAGAGCAGGATCATATCACATTCTCTTCTTCACCCTAATGATTCCAGAGGCAAAGTGTACAACCAGTTCTGCACAATTATATCAAGACGCAGAATGATTAAGTAGTTTCACAACATAAATCAAACTATCCTCAACCCATTTAAGTTTAATGATTTATTGGGCACATTAGAATTTAATCAGCGCTTATGAAAGATTTGCACAAGCTACTTAATTTTGGCGACACTCAAATATTGTCATTTCAAGCTTGGGAAGATCTAAAACTGTCCGGCATTTCACTAAGTAGTGGTTGACAACACACATATTAAGATTAATAAGGCAATCTCAATGGTCATTTGCATAGTGCTTGTGAAATACAGCTCGTCTGATTACTGTTGAATATGAGCTGTTCGGCATTTAGTGTTTATCACTCGCTTTGTTAGGCAAGGGACTTTTCACACTGGGAGGCTCCCACTCAAACTGCTTTGGCATTCTAATGAGGAAGTGGTCATTACAACTCATTTATATATCCCTTCACTTCCAATAATGAAAGTGATATTACGATGACTAAATGTTTCTTTGGGGACAAGGTGTCTGTGTGTGTGTGTGTGTGTGTGTGTGTGTGTGTGTGTGGCAGAGCCAGTTATTCCTGACTTAGGTCCATGTGCCACCTTCTAATGCTCCGCTCACATCAGCGCTTCAGAAATGAAATTGTAAGTGGAATTTAATCTCCTCTCTTTCCTGGAAAGGTTTTGAAAGTCTGAGAAACCATCAGAAACACCCACAGAGGAGGGAGCGGTTTGAAATCTCATCTACCAGTCAGACAGTAAAATTAATATGTGAACCACCAATGGAAAAACCCTCCCCACTGTGGAACAACCAAGTCTATAATTACTACCTGTTACTTTAGGAGAAATCTTGTGGTTTTGCAAGATTTTTTAATTCTGCTTCATGTAAACTGGTCGAAAAATATTTCGTCTTATTGGAGGATCTTGTTTGTTGATTGCTGCTCTGACTAAATCTGCTTACATCTACCATTCATCATTTTAGGCTTTATTTTGACTTCTATGAAAACTTCTCTTTTGTAAACCTCAATCCAGGACAAACATTCTGAATCTTCATCAGTCACAGACATGACCAGCAGTGTCTTCTTCATCCCATTCTAGTAAACGTGACATCTCAGGATTGCCTTTAGGGAATTTCATATGTCCACTTTGACTTCAGGATTAACTAATAGATGTGGTTACAGATGTGGTGGTCAAGGGTTAAGGTCGGTGTGACCTCACAAAACAATAATATATAGAATAATAGGATAAAATAACAAAGTACCAAAAAGGTCAAAGGTCTTTTTGAGCGGTTTGGGCATCATGCATTGTAAATAAATGCATTTCACATAAGGTTTGGAAAATGAATATGACTGACAGCACAGTGTTTGTTTTTTACAGAACACACTGCAATTAGCAAGACGGAAAGTATATTGATGAACATACAAAACAACACTTGTTGTGAATGGATTTAAAATACAATTTTCTCATCCTCGCCTAACCTTCTCAAAAATGCCGTGTGGCTGTTTACCAGATTTGCAGTTGGGTGAAATGTCTTCACACGGCTCAGAGTGGCCACGAGTCAGCTGACTGGAATACTGTGGCGAGTCGATTCGTCTCTCACTCTCATCGCAGTCAACATTTTTTCACACTTCAGCCTTTTTGAGCTCATCTTCTGTGACAGATGTTGTTCTTGGCCATTTGACAGGTTTTCTCCCTGGTTAATTTCTGCGGTGAAGACGTCGGGAGACGCTATGAACCCGTTTTCACTTGTCATGAATTAATTTCCCCGCCAGCCATCAGGAAATCCTGCGGGTTAAAGTGGACTAATGAAACACTTTTCAGGTTGATTACCTCTGAAAGACTCACTAAAGCCTGACTCAAAAACACTCACAAGCCCACACACAGGGCGATGTTTGCCTTCAAGGCTCTTTGCCAGAAATCCTGATTAATGTTGTGAAAAGGGCCAAATCGAGAGCTTTTCCTTGACCTAACCAAGTTTTGTTGCCTAAACTTGATCAAACAGCAACTGAAAACCCACACTTCTGGCAGTAAGGCTTCTGGCTGAGAGCCCTGAAGGCAAACTTCCCCAACACCCAACATTAAGACTACAAAGAGCACATGATGCAACACTCTGCAAAAGATCATAGTTACACTGCTATTCTCCATTCAAAAGAATATCTGTTGAAATAAACGAACATGTAATTGCTCACTCCTGAAATATTAGACAACCCCCATTTGTTTTAAACCAACATTTCAGAAAATTGTGTCTTATATTATAGCCAAAGTGTTATCCCTTTCTCACCAAAATTCTTACATGTTGAAGAAAAACCAAAAATGTTGATGTTTTTAGAATAAAATCTTAATATTACGAGCAAAAGGTTGTAATTAAGTGGTTAAATAAAGAAAGAACTGCGTAATTTCATGAAAATAAAGTTGTAATTTTAGACTACGTGTCATTTTGGAGGGGAATTATTTAATCAGTCTGTTGCATGTGTTGAAATTAGGAATTTGGAGCATGTTGTTAAGTCATATTTTGGTATAAGTTTCACAGATAACGACTTTGAAAGGCTTTTGTAAGAAACTGAGTCTATGCTGAAGAAAGAACCACACGGACACAGACTTGAAGGAAATTGCCTCTTTTGTGAAGGAGGAAATGTTTCGTAGTTTCACAATGAGACTGGTTCAAGATTTTGAAGCCAAAAGGAGTAAAACTGATACGGGATCTCCTGCTGCTTAAATTCTGTCTTTACGTCTTTTTCTTGTAATACTATGACTTCTTTCTCATAATTTTGTTGCATTATTCTCACAATGGTTTTTGGGGTTAAATTACTTTTATTTTTACTTTTACTTTATTCACGAAATGTAAGATTTCTTCTCTCTTCAACATGGCCCTAATACTCCTTGGTATTATTCAGTTTAGGTGCTGTGTAGAAAATGCTTAGTCACTGCCCCTAAATCATAATGTTAAGGTTTTGTGTTGCAGCTCCCTCCTCTTTTCCCTTTTGGTGTTAAAATATAACACCAGTTAAATATCATTTCTAGTCTAACGTTTGTTCCAACCTCATTTCAAAAAACTTTTTTCCACCATTTGCTCAGATTATATTCAGGTTCATTATTATGCTGCATTTAACTTTGTTGCACTGTGAGGCAGTGAGGACTAAAACAACATTTTTGACTTGGCTTTTCCAATTATTGAAGTATTAAGTAGATCCATGACCATATTACCAATGAAGCACAGAGTTGGGCAGAGAGTTTGTCCAAACATAGACAAAAGTAGCCACATTGTGACGCTAATTCGATTTTGTGTAAGAGCATCCCTTTACTCACGTTAAAGATTAATCAAGTCGCAGCAGGCCAACTAGCATTTCCTCATTTCTGAAAAGTAACTGGAAATGAGGCAAGATTTTTTAAATGACTTCCACTCATTGAATGCACTAATAACATGTGAGCGGTGTGATAAATGAGACCAATTGTGGGCAACGCTGCATTTTAATTAAGCAAAAAGTCTTAAGTGAGGAGGCGTCATTGTTAAAGTCAACTCTCCATTGCAATTATGCTGCTCTATTCATGTGTAACATAATGGCTTGGTGACAGTCCTTTGTTGTCTTACAGTGGAGCCATAATTGTGTTCTTTCACACGTAAAAAAAAGGCACATCTCAATTTTCGATTTTGACTCGAAGAAACATCCGTTCAGCAATAAGACGTCTTTGTGACTTCATCCTGCCAGAGCACTGCTAATGTACTTGAACTGTGTGTTGCTGGTCGAACTTTAGCTGTGAAGATGTTGACTTGAAGCATTATAGGCCAATATTGATCATTAATCCTGGGACCTGAAAGCTTTATTGTGTAGCATTAATTATTCATTTAAGAATTCGTCACAACACAGTATATTAATTATTACATTTAAGAGATGAGAATGTATCATGGATTGAAAACTGTATTTATTGGCAGGCAACATACGTAAATACCAAAAGCTTACAGTAACAAATATACCTTTGCTGTGGAATAACTACGTTTTTACAAAATTAAAATTCATATAAAAGTGTGCACATCAAATCAAGTTAGAACAACCGGGCTGATGCAAACAGAATCAAGGCTCCACTGTCTCGATATGAGTCATGATTTGCAACATTCAACAATAAAGTCCGGAGTAGCTGCTTTTTGTTTTGGGAGCTGAGGCAGCTGTTGTTGCCCTTTAGAAAAGTAGACATAGGGACAGACGGAGAGAGGGACAGGGACAGAGAGAGGGACGGAGATGGAACAATGGGCAAACTTGGGACAGAGGCAATAGGAGTGCCAGAGAGAGGGACAGAGATGGAGGGACGACTGCAGAGAGGAGCAGAGACAAAGAGATGTGAAGAGAGGGAAAGGGACAGAGAAAAGAACAGAGATGGAGAGAGGGGTCGAGTAACAGAGAGAGGGACAGATGGAGAGAGAGTGGGGGGGGGATAGAGATCAGTATGCTTCACATCTCTAGAAACCTATCAATGGCAGATTTCTCTTTATAAATATCAGCTTCTCCACATCTTTGGCAGACAGCTTGTTCCCCTTCTAATCTACAATATTCCCTGCTGTCCTGAAAAGTTGCTCATTATCTTCACTGGTGCTCGGTGCACAGAGGTAGGTTTGTGCGAGAGCAGGAAAGCAGCGTTTATTTTTCTGCCAAAAAAACAAGTGGCTGTCTGCTTCGGGGGAGTTTCACCTGTGACCATCTTCACCTTAAAATTGTGCATTACGTGGCCGGCTCGTAGTTCTTTCTCCTTACCATTGTGCTGCTCTTGTTCAGGAGAATTGCATGCATGTTACAAACAGAGCTACAGCGGGAACTACAGGGGTGATGACAAGGTCTGTCTGACTGCAGGGGACAGTAAAACCTTTATGGATGTTTTGACAGCCCACCAACGCAGCAGGATTTCTGCCATTGCTGCTCCCGATGGCCAATCAAACTCTGAGTCAGAGCTGCATGTGTTTGTGAGAGAGATTAGGACGCAAACAAAATCTGCTTGTCATTTCCCCTTCCAAGTTAAATGAAACAATTAATGATGGTTATCCACTAATATTGGATCCAACTAGAGTGATACCATTTGACAAAATTTTGGGATTATGCTGCCATCTACGTTCCAAAATGACCAGTGTGAAAGCAACGCATTGCTAGGGAAATTATTTGGCCTTGGTAAAGACTTTATTGAGTGCTTTCCCTTTCCTCTGTCCACTTAATGTGTCACAAAACCCTCGGAGGAATGCATATTTGTTGTAGTGGGATGAATAGATGAACAGTTAAAGGCAAGAGACGTTTCATGTATGTGTGCATGTGTTTGTTTTTCTTCTCGGTTTCATGGTCTCCCTTAAAATTGATATTTCATCCTCTTCACCCCATATTTACAATATCTCACTGATATGAGCACAAGACCGCAAATGTCTGAAAGAATACTTGATCAAAGCGTGCCTGATTATAGCCATTGTGTTTCCATTGCTCGTAGGAAACTTGTTCTGTTTTTAAAGGACAATACGACAATCAGTACATGGTCATTTACGGAAACTACGGCTTCCACACTGAGTGCAGCATCATTGTGTTTACTTTGATTGGGGGCACACAGTAAGAGTCCCGCTTGAAAGTGGGCAGTCAAAACTAATTGCCATTTTAGGCTATCTGCATGTTTCAACACCCAGATGAAAGAAAAGCTGATGATTGCTTCTACACATTTCTCTAAAAAACAATTGTGCTTACTGCCACTGGAGGAAGAAGTATATTATGTCTTGATATCATGTGGAGAATGTTATCACCCTTGCCTTCATCTTGCTTCATGATGCAATTTGACTTTTCTTCTTTCTCGCACAAAAGGGCAATTGTTTTTACCTTTATAGTTCACGGGTCCAAGCAGCTGCTAACACAAAGGAGACAGCATATAAAGAATACAAGCCAATATATCATCCATCCATCTTTTATCTACAACTTATCCTCTGAGGGTCACAGACAAAGCTGTAGCCAATCCTAGCTGACATTGGGCGAGAGGCATGGTTCACCACTTCCTTTTAAACCAAAAATGCTCACATTACAGTTATATACAATGCAGACCAGACACCCAATTTGACTATCAGGTTAGTGGTACCAGTTAGTCCCTACTTGCCCTATATGTCTGGGACAGATATGGGTAGATAATGCCAATTCAATGGATTGATAACAGTCAAAATTTGGTGGAGCAGGTCACCCGCTGGCACAAAGCAATTACAAAACCAACACGCACACATATGGCCATAAACTGTAGGTAGCCGCAGAAAAATCACCTTGCTGTCAAATAAAATCACATCATTGAATTAATTTCAGTGTATTTTAGCAATTTTTTCTTTGTGCACCGTTCCCCCTTCAAGCCTTGTCCAAAAGAAAAAACATCAGTTTGAAAAATGATCAGCCTTCTTACTCTCGTTCCGTCTAATCTCAACTGTGCAGTTATGTACGAGTAAAGCTCGGACTAAAGGCTTAGGATTTAAAGGAGTAAATTTGGTGTAACTCTTTTTGGCTCCTGAATCACCTGTAAAGAATCTACGATAATATCACCTTTCCACAAGGGTATAGTTACAGTGGATGTGGTTAGCATATTAGATATGTGATCAACTCAGTTATGTGTATGCACTAGAAGCCAGCTCCTCAACAGTTCACTTCAGTTTATTTGCCATTCAGCTGCCTTACTCGCTGAAGCTGATCACAGTTGATAGTTGATAGAACATCTTTGGCATTTATCACACTTGGTGTCACCCAGTGCTTGTCAAATCAATAATAATGGGTACAAACGTAAAGTGATACCACTAAGAACACAACACTATTGTGAGTAAAAACTGTAGCTGATTGTTCTTGATTGTGAACTTTAAAAATCAAAATCATATTATTGAGTGTGATTTAAAAAAAAAATTGAAATAATGGAGTCTCACTAATCTGCGCTCTAATGCCAGTGTCGATGTGCTGTATACAAAAACATGTGATCTCCTTGACTTCCCTGGCACCACCATTTGTTTATTTAGTCTTTTGATGTGCTTTATAGTTTAACTACCATCACATTTTTGCTATATCTGTTCCTTAAAATATTTACACTTATTTTTATGCAACTGTGTGTCTTCCCTCTTCTTCTCCCTCTGGCGTTTGACGACATACAACAACACTTAGAAGGATATTATTGAGCCCTCTTCACCCTCAGTAGAATCACATCTCTAGTTCTGCCAACAATTATGTTAGTACCTACAACATTATGGTACCTTAAATACCTACAACAGTACAAAATAATCAATTGTTCAGAAATTTGGCATTACCTCGGTTCCAAAATATTGTTTTTCATGACACCCATAGCTGTAAGGATGTTCAGGATGTTATGATGCAAGCCACACAACAAAAGGTCCATCTGGTTTAGATTGCTATAACAATACATTGCTAAGATTGGTGCACAATGGGAAGCCCTAATTGAGCCTGAAAATAGCTGTGCAAGTTGGCTCATTTTGGTCAGCAAAATGAACAAATCATTACTCCAACTGATTCTAGAAATTGTTACTTGAGTAAAAACACAGTGACAGATGAGGGCACAGATGACAGACCAGCTCTTTCCAAAAGGGAATCAGCCAAATACTGATCTCTAATCGCTGTGAATATTATAATGAAATGAGAGACACAGTACCTCAAAGTTGTCTGTTTGTACAAAACCAAATCTAAAAACTAACAACTGCATCTGCTGAGAGATTTGTCAGATCAGTTTAGAATGTTTGAAGTGAAAATGTTCAGAGAAGAACCATCAACTGCAATGTTTTTGACACATACCTGATACATACCTGTGTTGCCTCTGTTCGTGTTGTCTGTGTTTCTTAAATGTTCCAATCTAAAGGGATAGTTCACTGAAAAATTAAAATTCACTTATCATCTACTCACCACTATGCAAAGTGTTTGAGTCCACAAAACACTTTTGGAGTTTCAGGGGTAAACAGGGTTGCAGCCAAATTCAATTCAATTGAAGCAACTGGTGACCACTTCTTCAAACGTAAAAAGATAAACAGACAAAAAACACAACATGCCTCCATACTGCTCCTGTGGTGTCATCCAAGTGTCCGTAAGCCCCGACATTCAAATTTGACTCAAAACGGTATCATATACACCATGTTTTTAGTCTAAATGTCCGCTTCCGGAAGTGGCTACTGGAACTAGCGACGCTACTGCGCAACCCGCGCGTGCCCTTGGGCGAGAGCTTGTGTGTGTGTGCGAACGTGAATATGGTTCCAGAGGAGGATATCAGAGAACATTTAGGCTAAAAACATGGTGTAAATGACGCTGCTTCGAGTCGAATATGAATGTCGGAGTTTACGGACACTTGGATGACCCCACAGGAGCAGTATGGAGGCATGTTGTGTTTTTTTCTGTCGTTTTTTTACATTTTAAGAAGGAATCCCCAGTTACTTCAACTGTATTGGATTTGGCTGCAACGTTGTTTTTTCCCCTGAAACTCCAAAAGTGTTCATGGACTTAACATTTTTAGGGGAACTATCCCTTTAAGAGAAAAGGGCTGAGGGTACTTCCTATTTAACCATAGCCATGGATCTGTTTATTCCTTCAACAATGACGCACAGTCATCATCCAGCCTCTATATAGTTTCTCTGTTTGTCCACTTTTCTCCTCCTCCCTGTTCTCTGTTAATCCCCACCTATGCACACAAAGTCACGACCAGACACTCTGCCATCCACTCAACGCCACCCAGGGATGACACTATCTGATATCTCCTTAGCAGATTAAGGCCTTAGATTGCAGCACCATAAACAAGTACCTGATCAAGGCGCTGTGTCGAGGATTATCTCCCTCAGAAACATTGTACGGTAGAATTGACACAGATAAAGCTGCAAAATGTCAAGGAAGCTTGATTCCTTATTGGCTTTCAGCTCAGTTGTGGTGCAAACGTGTGAGAGACATTGTGTGGTATTTGAAAGAAGGTATCAACAGGCATAGCAGAAAAAGGTGTTGGGATTTCGAAAAGCGCAGAGGAAGTTGTCTGCCGGTACGAGCAAGCTGACAAATATAAACCGTACGAGCCATTTTGACATTCTACTAACTGTCACTCTCTGCTGTGTTTGCAAAGAGAAGACAGTGAGGGCTTTACCAGCTTTATCTTGAATATGGCTGTGTTATACTGAGGGAATAATGAACTGGTAAAATCTAGTTATCAAAGAGGCAATATCTTTTTGTTGTGTAGTTTACCAGAAGCATTATTGTTACTATGAGCAACAAAAATCGACAAATAAAAATGTGGCACTGATAGTAACTGTAGGAGAACAAGTTTACTGGAACTGTAATCTGATGTCAAAAGGTAGTGATGATGATGATGATGATGATACTTGTAGCTGTTTTCAGCCAAGTGGTCATCCAACACTGCTTAGGTGGTCGATATCTGTCTAAAGTTCCATTGCAGGCCAGAGAGGAAAAATGGTTTCCTTCAGTGTTTTTTCAATTTCTTGCTCTGCAGACAGTTGATACTTTGGAGCAATTTTACTTTGTCAAGTGTTAACCGTTCTGTGGCGGCAACAAGGCTCCCCTCCCAACTTCTCCCTATGAATAGTTTTTAGCATGTAGCTCTTAGCTTGCTTAACACAAACCTGCCTGCGTTACATTGTCTTTGTCAGAATGCAATCTTTTGAAAGCTGCTTTTAGGGCACCAGACCAAGCATTTATTTATCTGAGAGCTGACCAATCATCCAGCCGTGCTATTTGCCTGTGTGATCATGTCCATGCAACCTAGGCACACTTTTACTTGAGCAAAAAAAAATTGTTCATTTCTTTTGAAAACTATGAAATTCTGCATTTGCTGTTCTTGACGATCATCATGATGCTTGTGCCTGACAGCTACATGTGATTTTCTTTCCTGACAGGAACACAGCTGGAAGGGACCACACTGAAAGACGTGTTAGTCCATTATTTTATGTTATTTTCTTTTATCACAGAAAAAAATTTACTGTTTTAATGAGAGAATTCGTATGTATTTATTACTCGCCTCAGGGGCCAGATCAAACTGCCATGCGGGCTGGATACAACCTGGAATGCAAACGTTCTCCACGCCTGCAATAACACTCTGAAGGTTGTACAAGTAAAGCAAGCAGCCGGGGGTTCAAATTAGAATTCTGTCGGTTGGGTTTCTACAATATTTTGTATGTTTACAAACCTTCATCTAAGGAGGGTTACCCTTTCTCCTTGAAATTACAAATAGCACTAAGTCCTTCTGTGTCCATCCAGAGGAAAATACAAAAGTAATGAAGGAAAATCGGTGCTACCTTCTATTTTTTTCTCTTTGGAAAGGGGGTGTTTCAGTATCTAATTGATGAATAGCAGCTGTAACTCGGAGCTGCAACCTTCAATTGAACTTTAATTCATATGTGCATCAATCATTTTCCCCCTTTTATAACATAATGGATACTCAAAGCTCTGATTACTGTGCGTTTTGTCCTTGTGGTGTGCCCGTGTGTGTGTGTGTGTGTCTGTGTGTGTGTGTGTGTGTGAGAGAGAGAGATTGAGACGGAGAAAGAGAGAAAAAACACGGATTTGTCATTGGAAATAGTAAACAGGGGGTTAGGAAATCTCCCTCCCCATGAAAGTGAGTCTGTGTCCCTCTCCCTGCCTCTGTCTTCATTATGCAGTAAACCGGGCCGCAGCTGTGCTCTTTGCATGTCCCACCACTCTAATATTGAACGTTGTTGTCCTTCACTGACAAACCGAAGCAATGTGAAAGGAACTGCAACAGGAATTTTAAAAAAAAAGAAAAAAGTCTTGCATTGATTGATGCAAGGTAAATCATTAAATTTCACTCCAGGTTAAAACATGGTTTTCGGTTTAGAGTGTCAGGGTTGGTCATGTAGTGATTAGGTTGGTTTAATCTCCAGGGAACCAACATAAATATAATTTTGCGACGGAAACAAGTTTGTTTGCCTCATGGTGATACTAATAGCAGCACATATTAAAAGGAATAGGAAAAGAAATGACTGGATGAAAGAATGCACAATAATCCACAATAAAAGTGAATATTTGAAAAATGTCTCTAAATAAAATACATCTAATTCTGTACTTTTACCTCTGCCAAGCATATTTCCATGAAATGTGGTGGAAGGATGGGACTGGCCAAGAAAGAACCCATTACATTTAAGGGGCAGATCCAGGATTCTTTTGAATCATTTTAATTAATATTGCAAGATGGAAACTTTATGATATATATGATATGATTATGGTTTTATGATATAATGCATTGTTTTGTTAGCTTTAGCTTTAAGGCTTGATCCAATTTTGATTGTTGGGCCTTGATGGAAGCATTGTAGTTTACATACCCATTTAACCACAGTCACAAATTTCTTTTTCGGGCTTCACATCTTGTACAACACTAAACATGACACCCTGTTTTCTAAGAACATTAATTGGCATTAGGATAAATATCACAAGAGAAACTGGAATGGCTCTCAGTAGAGTTCATACCTCCACTAAGGCCCAACATTCCCCTTCTAAAACCATATTCAAATTCAATGGGTCCAGATTTTATTTGGGACTGCACCAAATTACACAAACTCATAAATATCTGTCTCCTCAACAGGCTGGATTTTTTTCAGGAACCATGAATTATTAAAACCAATGAAAATGGTTTTAAAAAACATCCTGTTGCTCAATGTTAAAGAAAGTTTAAAAAATAAATACATTGTGGATCTGCCCCCTGATCTGGATTCATACTCAACATAATGGGTTCTTCCTTAGGTCATTGAATAGGTTGAGTGGTTTTAGCATAATCCTGCTAACTAACAAACAAACACAACGAAAGAGAATGAGGTAGCGGTAGCGGTAACATATCGGGAGATGACAGTGAAGCTTCTCTCTTTCTTCTCTCCTTTCAGAATTGTCCAAGGAAAAAATACTTTTTTTTCATTTTCAGATGGTGTAAATGTCTTGTTCGACCAGGTTGGTCATGATATTAGTGTTGCTTATTTCTCCAATAGAAGTACCTCCTCAGTACAAACATGTTACAGGCCCACATCCCAACCCTCTATAGAAGGACCCCTGAAAAGAGACCACCTTCCTTTTTCTCTATCCTTTCATTTCTTTCTGTGTGAGACCAAATATTGAAAGGGAGCCCTTTCTTTATTGAAAGAGACTTTCTTTTGAGTTTGTTGGACCTGTTGTGTAGGTGACAGGAGAAGGGGAACATATTCATCCACAGCCTCATGTGCCCTTTTTACATCTCCCTAATCTCTGTCACTCTCTCTCTCTCTCGCTGCAAGCACAGACCACAATTGAAAAAGTCCATTAAGGCCTATCTTAATGAAGAGGGACAGGACACAAAGGCACCCTCAGAGAGGGGAGTGGTGATCAGAGAGGTAGATGAAGAGTCCAACTCTACCACTCATTCCCCAGCGGATGAGACAAGGCTTTGGACTTCAGCCTGTGCCGATACAGCAGGACGCGGTAATGAATGGAAAGGAACTACTGCCGGAGCCATCAACTCACCAATCTCTCATCAGCATAGCTCCCACCGGTGATTCATTAATAAACTCCCCCGTCTCTTCCCATGGCTTTGTCCGAGGTGTCTGTTCACACCAAACTAACTATTGTTCACTCTGAAGCAAAGAGTCAGAGCTTCCCAACGGGGAAAATAATGAGTAATTATGCAGTTTAACTGACCTCCACTCAAGATGAGGTTTTCCCAAGTTGTTTTTACTGACAAGAACTCTGTCAGGGAGATAAAAGGGCCGCACCATCAAACACGTGTAGCGCTGTGGTGAAACAGCTGTTATACACTTAATATAACTACCGCTCACCTCTTTAAAAATGAATGTGGATGCAGGGATATACATACATTTTGAAGGTTTCTGGAAACAGAGCAGACTCCAGGTCATAAATAATAAATTCCCAAAATGTCTCCACTGTGTCCCCACCCCCTGCACTCACACACACAAGCCACCACCACCAAATTAAAACACACGCTGCCAAACATACTGTATTTAAAGCATGGCTGCCAACCCATGTCTTCTATACCTGATCTAGCACCTTTACTACAGTTATATTGTTGTCTAATAGTGTATTTGTTATTATTTTGCAAGGTGTCTGATGTCTTTGCAGTAATCACACACAAAAATGGCGACTTGAACTGGATTTGTTGTGTCTTGTTTCATCGCTAGCTAAAGATAAACGATCTAAATTTCTTGTGTCGTCCCCCACCAATATGGTATGGACAGGCAAAAACAGACATTTGAAAATGGCGCAGTCACCCACATTTGCTTCCTGATTGGTTCTTGTCAGTCATGACTCGACTACCAGCTGTGAAGGCAAACGGTTGTAAACACTTACAGTTCTCATCTCTTGTTTCGTATTTGCTTGATTTTGTATTTGCTTAAGTGAGAAGACAATCTGCGTCCCTTGCAGGTACATGTGTTCGTGAATGGTCATATAAATGTGTTTTCAGGTGTGTAAAACGCATTGTCCACATGTCAAGTTTCAAGGGCAGCCATGACTCAACATTAATCACCAGGTTTCTGGTAACAGATCAATCACAGAAATACCTTCGCAGAGCACATTTTTATATTAAGAGAGCATCTGCACCATATTTGGTGTTGCACATTGCATTTTTTCATCAGACCTAATTTCCCCTTGCAGCCCGCCTGGGTGCATTGTGGGCCATGAATGGCCTTCTGATAAGAAATGTTGACAGATGGGACATCCTGCCCCCCCTTGGCACTTTGCCTAGGAGGAGTGCCACCTCCCTCCCTAGACACAGTGCCAGGATTGTAAGCCTGCTCAGAGAAAAGAGAAGTTATTTAGTGGAAGGGGATGTTCCCATTAGGGTGATGAATGGCCTAATTACTGGAAGTAAACAGCCCCTGGGAGATAAAAGACGAACCAGGGTCTACCAGGAGGGATGAGTCGCTGTATTACAGGCCCCATCCAGCCTGGATTAGGGAGGGAAGCACAGCTTGATTATGTGTGTTTGTGTGTCAGTGTCTGTGTGTTCACATACTTCTTGGGGTTTCTCAATCCTTGTTGCTTCTTGTGTAGAACCTAGTCCGTTGGTTTAGGTGATAACATCTGAGCAAATCGGTCAAGAACGCAATTCATTGTTCCAGGTTCATCAAGTACAATCAACCAGTCACCCAGAATACTAGAAAATCACTAGAAACTGTTTTGTCTTGATGTGAAGATGGTATTCAGGCCGTGTTTCTGAAATAAAGCAGGTGATACCAACATATGAGCAGCAATGTGGTAACTTTGTGGTGGCCACTATCGAGTATTTTTTGTATTATGAGCGCTGCTGCAAAAATTTCACATAGGTCATTCATATTCATGATTCAACCTGCACTTACTACATTATACAGAATCGTTTTTGAGAAATGCTACGGTATATATCAATTTTAAGTATAGATCTATTATGTAAGCATCTCAATAACGCTGACTTATAAAAAGTCATTTTCAGAGTGGTATTTCTTCATTGTGCTCAAGCAACAGAGACATCTGTTCTACTTTATTTCTTAAGTGATCAGAGTTTATTTATCTCAAATGCAATCCTCATAACTCAAGAAGCAAAAAAAGACAAATCACGGCTTCCTGGTTTCCCATGCATGTGAGCCACAGCAGTTTATTAAAGGGATAATTCACCAAAAAATGATCTTCTCCTTCCCCTCTGATATCTTCCTACAAGGTGCGTTCACGAACCCTCAGACATGCCATTGTGTGGCTAAGTACCCGAAGTGGACTTAAAGGCGAGTCAAATATGAATGCCGGGGGTTGCGGACACTTGGGTGACACCACACGAGCGGTATGGAGGCATGCTATGTTTTTTCCAGTTCTTTTATTACGTCTGAAGTGTATGCTGCTATTGACTTCAATTGTATCGGATTCGGCTGCAACGAAGTTTACCCCTTAAACTCCGGAAGTGTTTTGTGGACTCAAACCCACCCCTCCATCGCCTGAGTGGTAAGTAGATGATGAGTGAATTTAAATTTTTCGGTGAACTATCCCTTTAAGACACAGGTTTCTTACACAAATGAGGTAAGTGTCAAGTCTGATGCAACTAGTTCCTGGTTGTTATATTATCACTGGTCAAATTGACTGTTCACAGCACAAATCAAAAAAATGCTCCGGCCACTGGGAAACGTCCTTGAGCTGCCAGCGGGCTGTCCACCAGGGATCAGCTGCTTTTTTCAGTTTTACATGTTCTTGAAGCCTTGAAGTAAAAAATGAAAACTCATGTTTGGCCAAATCTTTTTTCCAATCACATTGTTACTTCTGCATGTTTTCTTGAGTATGCTTTGCAAAATGAAATATCTCACAGTTTTTCTATATGGTAGAGTGTTGCAGGTTTAATTCTAAAACCCGTATGCAGCTTTTTCGAGCTGCAGATTCCTTCAGAGGATTTTTGCAACTCATTTCCCATACGGCTTTTAATTATGAAGTAAATTAAATCTGTGGTGTGTGTATGAAACAAATTTTACCCATTAATAATTCTCCTTTAATATTTTTCCTTTGAATTTGGATGCTTATGATGTTAGCTATCTCCTCATATTACTGTAATGTGTGGTGAGAACTGATTTTGGACAAAACTTGTCTTCATTTCTTAATGCTAGTCCTAAGAATAACTGAAAATTCATCTAGACTTATGAAGCGAGAACCACTGGTGGACGACACCATTTAACTTTAAAGGATGTCTGCTCTTTAAGGGCATCTTGTTTGATATTTGTCATTGTTGTTTTCATCAGAAATTCATCAGAAATCAATGTTCTACTCAGACAAACGGCTCCTTTCCATTGGTTTCAGCAGTCTGAGACAAGAGCATCTGTTGTGAGATTCACTGATTTGTTATCCAAAACCAGGGAAGCCAACCAATTAAGCATGTGCACTGAAGCAATTCCATTTACTGACCAACAGCTGAGCAGAGTGATTGCATTGCAGCACCAAAAACGTCCTGTCTTCATATGTTATCAGCATGTTTTGCACACTGTCACTATAAAGCCGCTCTGAACGCACATACTTCTGTCAAGGCTAACACGCTATCTTGCCAAGTCAGCAATGTTTGTCATTATCTAGACTGTGGCTGTCCACTATATCCTAATTTGTCCTCTCATAGTTTTGTAATGAACACGAAAAATCTGTACTTCTCATAATAACATAAGAGATCGCTAAGTTGATGTTTTGGTTTGTTGTTACACTGTATAGTTGTGTGCAGCACTATTTGCCACTCGCTCGCTCACACTATTGTCCATAAAGCTGTTACTGTCCTCGCAGTATTTTCAGTTTCGTACCCGCAAGTAACATACAATGCAGTTCTCTGTCCCATGCAAGAACTGCCTCTCACTTGGATTCTGTTAGGTGTGGCAGAAACATTCGTACATTTATTCGAATCCGCACCAAAATTCCACCTTCCACCAAGTTTCGTAGAAATCCATCCAGTAGTTTTTGCGTAATCCTGTTTACTTGCCGACAGACAGACCTCCCTGGTGAAGGTTATTAAGCAGAACAAAACCCAGGCCAGCCCTGGTGTTCTGTATTCATGCTCCCTTAGTTCTTGAGATGCATCATGCTGTTCATTGTGAACAAGGTTAAGTGTTTACCATGTTTCCAGTCCAGGCCTCTGTTGTACATGCAGAGAGATCGAATGGATATTCTCATGAGACTTTAGGAAAGCTAGCAAACTATCATATATCCCAGAGTGTGCAGTTGAGTGTCTGTTGTATTTGAGACATTTGAAATACTCCAAAACTCAGGTAGGCTATCGAGCTACTGTGACCAAAAACTCAGTATGGTGCTCATCAATGTACTTTCTTTAGATACATTCAAATTCAACTTTTATACTGAAAAAGACCCCAGTGCGGCAGAGTTCATACCAGTGACCATAAAGACACGCAGGCCATCACATAAACCACCATTATCTCAGTCAATGTCCCTTGTACAAGGCTGCCTCCCTGTCTGCTGTCCAGACTGAGCTATTCAGCATTTTTTATGATCGATTACACAGTTAGTCAGGGGGAACCACCAGGGCCCGTGGGGATCGGCAAAAACACAGATACTCACGCACACTCCTGGTCTGCAGCACATGTTTAAAAGCCTCCTTTAACCTTGATCATGAACGATGAAGAACATGACACCTAATAAGTGTTTTTCATTGTTCACTGTCCCTGTAAATTCATAAATCAACCTCAGCTTGTACAGTCAAGGGTATACGGTGGTCAGCACAGAACGATGTACTTTGTACTGTGTGTGTGTGTGTGTGTTTGTGTACTTGTAGTTATTATATTTGTGAGGACCTTTTAGAGCATAGACCTTATGGAGTGAGGACATTTTTGGAAAGTGAGGATATTTGGGACGGTCCTCACTTTGTCAAAGGCTTGTTTGAGGGTTAAGACTTGCTTTTAAGGCTTAGGTTAGAATTAGGTCTGGTTTAGTGTAAGGGTTAGGCATTTAGTTTTGATGGTTAAGGTCAGGGTAAGGGCCTGGGAAATGCATCATGCCAATGAGTGTCCTCACTAAGAGAAAAGTACAAGAATGTGTGTGTGTGTGCGTGCGTGCGCGCGAGTAGAAGGACTACTACTGCAACACTCCAGCTGGTATATAGACAGGTATCAGTCTTGATTTTCATAAAGTCCAATACAAAATGTTATATCTAGTTTTTGACATCATGATCGCTGAAAAAAATGTTCACATCCTTTGGTGAAAATAGCAAAAAAGGTCAAAAGGTGACAGCAGAAGCGTAGAAGTGCGAGGTGGCACTCGGCTTTAACACTGGGACTCCGATGCACTGCGCCCATTCTCAGAAGAGAGTGACGTGGGGGGAAGGCATGCCAGCTGCCATGATAGGCCGTGCCAGGGCAGACGGGAAATCAGCAGGTGGCATTCTGGTTTGATGCTGGTAGAGTACAAACAGTGTAAGGTGGGCAAGACAGCATCCCCTCCCCTACTTCCCACTTCAATCCAGCTTTCCTCACCTTCCCCATCTCACCCACCTCCTCACAGAATGGACTGTTTCTTACCGTTGGAGGGTCTTTTTTTTCTCAGCCTCCATTTAACAGCCTTTTTTTTCTTACACAAGCCTTGTCCTTAAGCAGTCACAAGAGGAAGGAGCATCCCTATTACAGCCTTACGGCAGTTTTTGTTACTCTATGCTTAAAATGCATACACAGTGCTGCCATTTGAGTCCTAATAGCCAGAGCGCTGTAGAGAAAATCACCAACAGGGGCTGAATTGTGAGAAGAAGAAAAAAAAACAGTGACTGCGAGATAGTTCCAGTGAGAATGTTCCTCGTTGTGACAGAGTTCCCTTTGGGTGGGAAATTAGCTCTACACTCAGAAACAAAAGCGCTCATACGACATGAGCCTGAGGGGACAGTTCACATGAGTATCTACAACACAATGCTCGCACAGATAGCGCCCACTCCATTTAGACTGTTGGATTGGCTCGGCTGCACCTTCTGTTGCAGACTTTATCTGCCGCCTTGTTCCTCTCTTTCCCTCTCGGTGCGAAGACGAGGCTCTCTCTCCTTCCTCATCTTCTGCCACAGAGGAATCTGTTTAATTTCAACGAGCAGCCACGCCCCCTGCCCCACCTCTCCATCAACCCCACCACCCAGCTCCTTCAGCCGAACCCTCGAGTGTGGATCACGGGAAATGAAAGGGCTTAGGCGAGTAAAGCTCTCTTCTTCCCCCCTCACCGCACATTTCTGGTAGTTATTCATTCAAGACAAAACCCATTCACGCTCTGACAGCCTGTGTCCCCGCTGATGTATGGTGTTGTCTCCTGCCACGATCCTGGCAATGTGCACCGGGGGTCCGTGCTCCACCTCTACCCCCCACCCTCCTGATTCTATCCTGAATATTGCTTCGGCTCAGACAGGATGTGACGTCGGGTTGGGTTTTGGGGGGGTGGGGTTACTCGTACATGTGACGGCTTTGATACATGACGAAGAATATACGCTGATAGGGGCGAGCGCCAAGAAATCTGTTTAAGATCACATATCTGAGAGCGATGGCCCCACCGCGTGAATATGAATGAAGCGGAGAAATGAATGCTATTGCCTCTCCTTCCCCCTCTCTCTCCCTCCCTCTCACTGTTATTTATTCACATTTCATTCAGTGAGCACACAACCCCTGCGGTTTCTCTGGCAGACAGAGGGAGGGCAGCTACAGATGGATACGATTGCCCCCTCTGTCTTTTTTTCGATGCCTCGATGCAAAGGAAATCAAATGTGATTGTAATGCTGTTTGTAATGGTACAGGTCAACTTGTAAATCAACCTTCTTTTTTTTTTTCATTAGCATACAAAGCATTGAAACAGAAGTCTGTTCCCTCCAGAGAATAAATGGCGGCTCCCTGTGCAGACACGAGGGTGTGTGCAAATCTTCACATGCCATAACCAGCACATATGATTGCTCTATATAAAGCACACTTGAGTCATGGAGGTAAGAAAAGATGAACGGTTGGAGACGCAAATCTATTGTACAAAGTTACTGTGACTGAGAGCCGGCCCCGGTATGAAATTACCAGGAGGTAATTTGGGCAAGCTAAATCACTTAAATTAAGCCGCTGGGATGCTTCTTCAGAAACGCTCGACAGACTGTTGAATAGCTGTAATTTCTGAAGGCAACAATTCAACATACCAATTAAAACATACAAATTTCGGCATCAAAATATCTTGGAAGGCCTATGTTATATTTTTTGTTGAATTAGTACTTCTGTTATCCCAAATGTCTCCAGCAATTTTAAAACCTAGATAAATCTGTAATTTTAATCAAAGTAACATTTAATTTGATCGCCTGTCAGTGACAAAGACATTTTTTTTGTCGTCACACATCTGGATTTTAAGTGATCAGAGAAACAAGCTTAGCAAACATTAGTGGCGGCTCGGCTCGGTTCGATTTGACTCGTACAAACTGAAAGAACTGAAACAAACAGGGAAACCTGACTGCAATGTTATGGTGGTGGAGAAACCAAAGCCCTAGAAACCATTTCACAACATCACCAAACTCCATCTTTTGTTAATGTTTTGATTGAGAGACCCCCATTGGCCGGAATTAGCATATTGTGTGTTTAACCCCCGAGCTGATTTCAGACATGCACTGATATCTGGACCTTTTCTTCACAGCAAGCAAGTGGGCTTGTTGAAATGTATCCAATACACAATGGACGCAAAACTGGAAAAGAAAAATACTATAATTATATTAATTATATATACACAAATATTTCCGGATGAAAAAGAGGTGCAGGTAGAGGACGCCAAAAAAGATGCCAACTTGGAAAGATAAGGAGATTTGAGATCTGTTGGCAATAATGGCCGATGCCAGTGTTAACGCAACATGAACAAACACATTTTGCATGCTCTACCCAGGACTTTATTCCAGTTTCTAATCTTCTCTCTGTGATGGCCACTTTTTAATAATGTCTTCTACTGCAGCTGTTAGAAAAGATTATAAACACGTGATCTAAAACGCGATTGGAAAACACGTCAAGTATCTAGAGTCTAGACTGTTGTAACTGGTTTGTAATCGTACATTCATCATGCACTCATCATACACCCCCCCCACCACCACCACCCCCTTCCTTTTGCATCGATCCCACTTTTGATGTTAATTGTGCAGAATTTAAAGAAATCGGTATGCAAGTTTATCAAATCATACAATTTACAAGATTATTTCCCTAGTTTAATTAGAAGAATCGCTGTAAAAATCAAACAACATGTGTAACACCGGTGTAAAACTGACTTGTGTGTAGAAAAGAAAGTGATTTGGCAAAACAACAGAGTCTGCACAAGTCAGTCTATTATAAGCTTTGCATCTCCGATCAGGAATTGGATGGTACCCCACTCTTTCACACTCCCACTGACTCCACTGTGAAGCTTCTGTTGACTTCCCCATTACAATACCCCATTGGTTTGGATGAAACTGATTACACATAATTTTGTTTATATTTCAACTCATTTTGGTTTACAATCACCAGCCAATAAAACATGTAAAACTTCCTTTAGAGCAAATATTAACGACCACTACAAGTATCAACAAATAGGACACAGTAGGGACATTTACATGTCCAATATACGTGTGAAAATATTTCAGTTGCCAAAGTAAGTATTAATAGAATTCGCAACAGGAAACAAAACCATTGGAATAAATCTACAATGGTGACAGATGGTTATTAAAATCCTTCAAATTATTTTCGAAAGAGAAAAGATATTTCTTTAAAAATCTTCAATGCAAGTGATTACAATTTAAAAGAATGATCTTTTGCTTTTTTAAATCTGTATCCCCTTTTGTTTGCAAGTCCCTTATTGTATCTATTCTAAAACCTTAGAAATTACATTTCCACTGTGAGGGAAAGATAATACAACATCTAATCAGTGAGTCTAGACAATAAGAAAGTGCGTTTGTCTGCTAGAGATTCTTCAAAAAGATCATCACATTCTTCCTTCAGACTGGAAATTATAGGTTTAAACTTTGCTGCTTCTTTCATGCACAGGTTAGACATGTTCTTCATCTTGAGTCACCTTCACCTGGCACTAAACACAGCCACACATCAACATTCATATTAGTGCCAGCGAGGAAATCGCTCACTGAGCCCGAACAAAATAGTTTGGCTATAAGAGGATTTGGCCAATATCTCATTAGCTTAAAGGCAACAGCTCATTCTGCCCTCGCTTTTATTTGGGCAGCGTTGCCCTGGATTAACACTCTCAAAATAACAAACACCACCAAGCCAGTTTATCTGGCTTTGTTCACTTTAATTCAATTTTCTATTACCACCATTTAAATCGTTTTTTTTAGGCCTGTGAAAACCTGTCAGGTTCAGCAAAGGGCTGGAGGTTGACATGAAATGGAGAAGACATGAGGAGCAAACATCCCAGTATCAGTAGAGTACCAGCTCCTGCTACAATAATGTGCTACTCTCCACGCTGGGACACAAGCGAAAAAATGCTGTCAAACTGCTTAAGCTCTACAAGGCTACACTGTATGTTTCTTCAAATCATCACAACATGACATAACAAGGAAGGAAGGGAAGCTCCATCTTCTTTCTATGTACCAGGCCCTTTTTTTTCTTTTTTACTCGCAGACTTTCCTTGTCTCCTGATTTGTGTGGGGAGTTTCCGTCTGCTCAGCTTTGCTCCACTGACTTTTCAGCTTCTCACTTCGAGTTGGCTGTCTCGTCCTCATTCCCAGAATCTATGCCATGTCTTAAACCATGATTGGTTTGCACTAATGAAGCTCCTATGGAACATATCAGAACACAAGCCTCAGATTTGATCTTTTCTTCTACAGACCCACTTGTATGTAAAGCCCATTTTCTACTGATCAAAAAACTCACTAACATCCACAAACATCTGGCATTTGTCTGCAATGGGAATGGATAGAATCGTCTTTCACTCCCGGGTCAAATCTGCAGTAGACAGTAGTTTTATCGGCTCCGGCTACGATTGTCGCTGATCGAAACATCGACTTCTTTAGTTTGAAATTGTAAAGGAGAAAACGCCACCCACAATATCCATCAACATTTAAAGTGACACAACCTCATAGATGCACCTGGACACACCCACGTAAATATAAAGAACAGACCAGCTGTTTTATTCTCATGACAAGATCCAGATCTGATGTAAATCATCACGTGGTCGTTTGAGCTCCTGATTTCTTCTCTGTCACATCTGTCCATGAACAACAAACATATTGATCTAATAGTTCACAAAAAACAGTTTTAAGATTCTTGCAAGCAGAAACTTGAAAAATTATCCAAATACTGTCCAGCCTCATACATAACAAAGTTATTTCAGTTTTTCAGATTGTTGAATGATGTCAGTGTCCTGATGCTCTGATTGATCAGCTGCCTTCGCCCCCGGTCTGCACCACCCCCCAGGACCTTCCCTTACATGTATGTCACTTTGGAGTTAAGCATCCAGCATGACTCTCTGTCTGTATCACTGTGCCAGACAGGCAAAGTGGGCCAGCACTAACATTTCAGAGCATTTCAGCATACAGTACTAACACCCTGGGGGGAACTGCAAGAGCTCACGCCAGCACATTGTCATCCCCCTTAGCCTTTTTCTAGTCGGAGACATTTGCTACGCTGCCACTTTTTCCCTCTCGCTGCTTTTTGCTTGTATCTGACAGATCCTTATTGTTCATTTCTTATATATGCCATCTTCCCCCAGCTGCTGCAGCTCTTCCCGGCCAGTCGGGCCCATTAAATTGGTGTTTACCGGCAGCAGAGATTGTGTCCCAGTCTCAAGCAGGACCACCCAAACACTCCATCTACATGAATAAATTATGCCTCCGACATTACACACGCAGCACTCCGGGGGGTCTCGACACCAATGAGTTCAAAGTGGGAGGTGGGGATGTTTGGTGTTCAGATCAATGACTGTCGACTCTTCCTCCAAGTGTACAGACATGAAGCAAATATATTCTCGAATCGGGCGCTGCCATGACGTCATTTGGAACCTGAGCAGTAGTCATTGTGGTGTGAAGCCATTGTATCAACTCAACAGCTGCAGAACAGACCTACAGCAACGCAAAGTGCGATGTCGTATAGAGTGACAGAAAAATGTCTTTCGACTACAGCTTGCAATTGTTTGTTCTTCCTTATATCATCTCCATAGCCGATTCAACAGACTTTTACACATTAGCGGCAGCCATCTTGGTTGTGAATGATAATGCTTAATTGCCTCTCTCACTAGGTGTATTAAACCCATCCTATTTCTGATAAATGGTTGTGTTTTGCTCCACGACAACAGCACAACAAAGGATTCTACATCTCGGGGTTCTGTGTACTAGCTCGAGCTTTACCAAACTTAAAAAACACAGATGAACAGCTCTTTGGGCAGCAGAAGAGTATCAGGGTGAGGTTTCTGGTAAGACTACTGAATTTTCTGGTCCTGCTCAGTCAAAACCTTTAATGATTTCAGTCAACAGAAAGGCTAGAGTGCTTTTACTTTGAAACAGGTACAGGAAGTCTCTATTTGCAGGTCTGGTTAACAATGCTTTGCCTTTTCTTCAGATTCTTTTCTTCTGACACCATGCAGGTCCCATTCATAGGATTATGATTATTTGTAGGGCTTGTTTGATTCCAGCTAATTAACAAGTACGTCAGCTTGACTGGCTGTTAACATGTCAAGGTGCCGCATTTACATGTGGGGCTACATGAAAACATCCTATTACGTCTGTATACATTTGCCAGAAACGCAGTACAACCGGTCCCCAGTGGAGCTGAGGTGCACTCCACAAGCTAATGGGTCTTTTTTGTTTTGCATACCCCATTTTGTTGGCAGGTCTTTCGTGGGTAATTGTCTCTGCTAATCACTGACTAGCTGCTTGGCAGAAGAGGGCTTTTAAAGCAAATGGATTCAGAATGCCGTAGCAAAGCAAGGGAGCAACAAGCCTTTATCCAAAAGCTCTCATAGCGTCATCTTCTTTTTTTGCCCAGGAAAACACCACTTTAGATTTCCTTACTACTTGAGATTATGTTAAAAAGGGAAGTAAACCTCACTGGAAGTTTTTCGTAGCGTCTCTGTCTCTTGACTCTAAGCATGTTTGGACTTCTCTCAGAGAAATCCCCTCAGAAGATCCTTTCACTCGCTGTTACAGATGACTTTGGTTTACATCATTACAGCGAAATGTCATGCTTGTTTTCTATATCCTCCCGACCCCACACATCCTGCACCAAAGAAATGCTTACACATCCAATTTCCAGACATACCTTGCTTCCACACACCAGCTCCTCTCCAAAAAAATACATGTATCTCTGATATCTATACCCAAGTGTCAACTGCCGAAATGAGTTTTGCGCTTCCTACAATAAAAAATTGTCAAAAGGCTGAGATATTTTTCCAAGTTGGAGTGAGTGGAGCTTTAATGTGCCTGCAAATGAGCTCACAAATCTCTTAGGCCACAGTACTGCATCTGTGAGATAGAAGAGAAACGGTTTCTATTCGCGAATATGTCTGTTTGTGTGTGTGTGTGTTGTGTGTGTTCGCCTACAGTCTGTGTTTCCAGGGTGTGGAGATGTAAAATGTAACTATCTGTGTGATGTATTATAAGTAGAATCCTTTGGGCTTTTGGCTGATTACATCCAACAACCAGCTGCATCTTTGACCATATTTCAAAATTGATATCGTTTGATTTTACTTTTTAATCACAGTTCTCTGAGGCAGCGCGCCTCTGCAGGTTTGCTTTTAACTCACTTAAACTTCTGTCATAGTGAAGGGCGACAAGGGAAATTAAGTAACTGGCTTGGCAGTTTGCAAAGTGAAGGGGTAATGACAGAGACACCAGCTAGAGTACCATCCTCTACCTTTTTTCCTCTACCAGGTCTTTTTAACCACTTTACACACTCTCCTGCGTCTCTCTCTCCTCGGTGCAAGCAAACTGCTGCTGAGGTTTTTTTTGTGTGTGAGAGAGAGCCCCATTCTTTTTTTTTTTCACTCTCTCTTGTTTAATTCCCCTTTTGCCAGTGCTCCCAATCACGGCCCCTCTTTTCCACTGGGAAAAGGCTGCTCATCTCTTCAAAGCCACGTTCATATCCAACATTTTGAAATATTAATAAGAGTTCATTTCAAATAGAGGATGAGGTCGTTTTTCACTTTTCTTGCAGCAGGTCTCACGGTCCCCTTCCTATTTGCGCCCGTACGTGGCGCGGCAAGAGGGGGACATCTTCAGAGATTGGACCAGGGGCCAATTGCAGATTTAGCTAATTATCTTCTCCACTTGTTCGTGTGATAGCATGTGGACGTGGACGGGCCCGATGTGCCGAGATGGAGGAGGCAGCTGAGGTGACTCCTGGATTTTATTCTCTTCAAACTGACAAAAAAAGAGAAGCCGAGAGTACAGCTGCCTTGTTCTCACTCGATCCCCCCCCTCTTCATCTTTTCTTGGTGTGACAGGTGGTGGAGAGTGAAACAAGTGACTCTAACAGAGCATTCAGAGAACAACCAGTGCAGCACAAAGTGGCTAATTAACATAAAAATACCCTCCTCGGCTGAGCCTCGAAAAAAGAGACTCCACTGCAGAAGCTATGCAGGCAAACACCTGAAGTGGAGGTGTTTACAAATGTTCATCATCTCTCTTGTTCTTGTGATGAAGACAGACTTCTTCAGCCCTGTCCCTCATCTTCCTCATCCACATCCACCCGATCTTAGTTTCCTTTAAAGAATCCTGCAGAGGAAACTTTGCATCTCCAAAATGTCAGCTCTTAAGGAAGCAAGACTGTGTAACACACCTCGTCCGTTATGTAATTACCTTTGAAAGGGTGTCGTAACCTCAAGTGGGCATATGCAGCTTTCTCAACAATTATAGGAGCATTTAACTATTTGTATATTTTAAGCAAATGGATGACTATTCAGGTTTCTCTCTTAACATTTGTTTGGACTGTTTGCTTGCTGTTTTTATCAGGAATGTTTTTAAATCATGAATTAAAATGTTCACATTAAAAATCAAAGATAAATAGTTGCTAATTGTTTATTAATCCCACAAAGAACCTTCTCTCACACATGTCTCATGATAACTGTTTGTTTTGAGTGTGATTTCTGGGAGGTTTTCATTTCGACCTGTTTGTCTACTGGTCTCGTCTCTCCCACCCGGGATGAATACAAAAAATAAAGAAAAAGAATTCAATAGAGCTGAAATTAACTCTGCATTCATCCATTTGTTAATATTTATTAACATAATGAATTTTTAATGCAGTGCCTCTGGCAGTAGATTCTTTTTTATCCTGGACACCTGTCAGGAAACTAAAACATGTCTGATCAGTAAGGTGCCAGTTCATTAAACGTTTAGCGACGACAAACTGCTAAATTGTGGTGGTCTGTCAGTTACCAGTTTCCACCTGAAACATAATGGAATAAATTCTATATCAATATTTGATCAGTGACGTATAATACAATACAAAATAAAATAAAGAACTAAATAAGAAAGTTGACAGAGGTTGAATGGTCATAGTGCTATATCCAACTCATACTTATATAAAGTAAAAAAGGCTCACATATATATTATACACACGTATACTTACAGTATATACGGGCTGCTGTCTGTTGTCACTGGTGGCAGCTCTGGAAAGCAGATTAGTCAGACTATGAAACAATACAGTTTTTATTATCCTATCAAGCTGAGGAATTTAGTTTTTAATGATACTTCCTTTCTCTCCTCTTTTGTTTGCTTAAAATGCATGCATGAGGATAAACTTAACAAACAGCCTGGAGCTATTATTTGTTGAATTGAATTACAAGTATGGGTTCTGCAAATTTTAAATTACTTTGTGTTCCTTTTTACGAGGTCTTACAGGAGTGTGGAGAAGTAAAGTTCAAACCAAAAAGCATCAGTAGCTGAATTAACAAATGGAGCTCTGGGGCAAAAACGGACCAGGGGCCTCTGCAGGTCAGTGTGGCTGGGGTCTACAAAATGAGTTTTGCTTGCAGTGCGATGTAACAATATATATCATGGAAAGATTTTTTAAAAAAAAACATCTTTCATTTCCTATTGCTCTCTATTGTTTATTTTGTGGTGCCACAAATCACTCTTTATGGCAAAGGTTTTTGCATTCCATCAGGCAAGAAAGTGCAATACAAAGCAACATGGAGGAGAGTCAGTCACAGAACTGAAGATGAATAGACGTAGAGTCACAGGAGTGAAGCCAATGTGCTAGTGCCTGAACCCTGTCTTCTCTTAAATGACCAGCCGATTGGCGACTCCGTGAAGAAGTCCGTTTCTATAAAAGTCTACTATGACCCTACTTCTCACTTTATTTACAACACCAGTAAACATTTTCACAAGGAGTTTGTTGTCTCACGCGCTAGTTTTAAGTCTTCAAAACAGCATTTTTAAAATAAATTTTGGTCCCAATTAATGTAAGAAAGACGATAAACCACATACCATGTGATTGACAGCTACTCACATCCAATAGGTGTAGGTGGGCGTGCAGTGGGATGCTTGAACTACATTTTGCTCTTCATACTTGTGCAGCCAACAATTACTGGTCTAATGTAACACTGCATTGCTGTACTGGTACTTTTAGTGAAGTCAAGGATTGGAATACTTCTTCCACCACTGTTTCTTTCTTCCATGACGTTATATGTAATGTGGAAATGTCACGTGTGGCTGGTTGATAAACACCACAGACATGAGAGAAGTAGTCATATGATCTGTTTGTATCAAACTTCCTTCAGAGATTACCACGGTGATTTAGTTTCTATACGAGACATGGACATCGCTCAAGCTAATACAGTCAAAGAATGTAACTCAGGACAGAGAGGGGACTCTGCTGACTGCAGTGATATAAATAGTTGGTTTGTGGTGTCAAAAATGTAAAAAGCTTTGAAAAAGAAAAAGCAGCCTGTGGGGGGGGGGGGGTCGGGTGGAACTCAAAAGAATGATGTTTCAGAAGAGCACCTGGAGATGAGTGAACACAATTGTGTTGCAGACATAACATTGCATATTTTAGAAATTAAGAAACAAGACATTGATGTGATTGCTGGAAAAAGGAAATTGCACAGACAATGTATAACAGCTGGGAGTTTAAGTTAGTGCGAGAAGTCTGTCTGTTTTTTCAAATATTTTTTTAGCATTGCTTCATTTTCTTTCAACAACAATCAGCACCGGTGCCGAGTCCTGACCAGCGAGTGACATTGTGGCTGGGTGTAGAGGTCACCTGACTCCACCACGGGGAGGACAGACACGTACTGACACACACATTCACAGTCAGAAGGCATGAGAGGGACATCATTTGCACATAGAGACAATGGCACTGTGGGGGGTCCCTGCACTGCGGGGCCTCGGCGATGTCTGCTTGAGGTAATCATACATGCAATCATAAATACAGACAAAACCCTGGACGTCTCTGAAGGTAAATTAAAAACTATATTTGTTATGTGCTTATTCTAGTCAATCATGACAGTTGACTTATGTCTCTTCAATATTGTATCAAATATGATTTAAAAATGGGGATTTCTACAAACTGAAGTGAAGGCGGTAAGTAATTGATGCCACCAACGAGGGGGGTGTTGGAAATAATCAATTGGATATTGATTATTGTAGTGACATCATAGCTTAATTGTAGTGTTCACGTCAAAGGATTCCTCATATGTTGACTCAATATGTATTATCGCCTCCACATCACAGTCACAGCAGGTGAATGGATGATGAGGAGATGATTACTGTGAATTAATTCAATCATCTGTGGCCGACACCCGACGGTGGCTGAAATGAGGCATAAGGAGAAACTTGTGTTATCTTTCATTTTCTTTCAATCACTGTGTTCAGATGCCATTAATATGTAGTAAATATAAAACATTTGTTAGCACATGCATGCGTGAATGTGGAGGATCACACTGTTACTGACTCTGTTTCCTTTTCAATTAGATATCAGAGATTAAATAAGCATCTTTAGAAATCCTTCAACCACCTCTTACATCTACTGTACACTTGTGCTGCTGATATTCCAGGCACATAAATATATAACAGGACACTGTATATTAGATTATTTGCCTCACGCCCTTTGAAACATGTGCATCATATATTAGGATGTAATAAGTTTCTAAGACAACTTGCAATACTTGAGGCAAGACGAGTAAAATTATGTTTTCCTGAATGTAAAAACTCAAAGACTTGAAACTGAACTTGAACTTCTCCAGGCAATAACATGTTTGCTGCTGAGTCACGGCACTTTAGTGAAGCAGTCTGACATTTCTCCATATTTTATTTTTCTAACCCAGGTATGTCTGGAGTCTTTTACACACGTTAATCAGCGCCTGGGCCAACGGGGTACTCAGTATCAGATCAGGATGAGCTGCAATAGCTCCCCCTGCTGGAATTATAGCACTTTGAACAAGAATTCTCATGGTGAGGGAATTTGATCCGAAGGGATTGTTTGATTTAAAACCATCTGGCTTCACCAATATAAACAGAAGTCAAAATTAGAGAAATCACAAATGTAGGTAGAAATGTTTGGCCAATTTATCTAATTTATCTGATCATCCATAAATAAATAAAGTGTGCTGGGCCCTATTTAAATGTGCTACTGGTTTTGTAATTGTTAGATATGCACAGAATTAGAGTGAATCATTAACAAGAGTTTCAGGTGTCAAGTGTCGTTTCCCAGACTGCTTCTCGTGTGCAAAACCTGAACTGCTGAACAAGAAACAAAGCCGTCCAACGTTCCAAGTGGTTATGAAGAGATCAGCATCTGTCCCCTCGCTCGCCTCTGGAGACTGGAACGACCCGCCTGACTGCTACCAGCGGTGGCCTCCCTGCTAGTGGCGGTGGGAATAGCACGGTACTCGGGGAGCTTCGTGATAACACTCAGCAGTGATCAGCTCCATTGAGCATTCCATTGAGCATCTGGCGGTCCGTCATTACGCACTGCATCTGAAGTGCCACTATTTCACATACTCTGCTGTGACTCCCACACAGGGGACAGCGGATGAGTTTTATGATTACAGAACCACAGCCATGCATCATTTGGTTAGGCTCCCAATACTATGATACACAATCTGCCTGCTGCTGGGTGTGATTGTGAATACAAAGGTGTGTGTATGTGTCGGCGAGTGGGTGTTTATTTGCATGCCTCTTTATGTGTGTGGGCCTTAACACCGGCATCTGTTTCTTTTTAAGGGGCACGCTATAGCTTCATGTGTCTGAGCTTGTGTTTCTTTGTGTGCGGCTAAGCATGCATGTACATTTGTGGTTTGCAGGTGTGTGTGTGGCATTGTGTGGGAGTGGAGGGGTCGAGGGGATGGAGACACAGGTAGACAGAGGGACGCTCCGCTGCGTTCACACCATGTTCGGCAGGGGTGCGGAAATGCCGTTCTTGGCAACTAACATGTAACATGTGTGCCTGGTAGGTGGCTTGCCACACACCATACGTGCCAGTTAGCAGCACCGGGCACCAGAGTGGAGCCATGCCAATCTCCTGCCAACGCCACGGGGCTCATTGAGAGCAGAGAAACAGCCACTGCAAGGTAACAGTGAATGTCCTTCAACAATCTTGTGAGAACTGCACTCGACCAAAAGAAAACAGAAAAGAACATAAAGCAGTTATCGACAGCATGCCAGTGTGTGCTTATCCTTGTATCAGGATCTGTACATGTCTCTGTCCGTGTGTGTCCGTGTGGTTGTGTGTGGGTTTCCACGTCCCCACAGGTGAGGTGCACTGGGAGGAAAGGTAGTTTCTGGGTCTCTGCACGTACAGTGTTCTCATTACCACTAACAGCCTTGAGCCGGCCTCGTCATTAGAGGGAATTATTCTCAATCCAATCACCTCTCTGTTACACGACGCTACAAAAGCACCCAATCTGCCCTCGTCCAGTGGCGGAGATTTCTTTGTGATGAGGGGAGAGCACAAGTGTGTGGACCTCTTTTGATTCAATGATGATTTGCCTGAAGAAGAACAAACATTATCAGGCTGCTACTAGGTGGCTTCAGTAAATCTTTAAAGATTTAACTTAACGGATGCTAAAGTATCTCAAAATACATGGTCAGTATTTTATTTTACAAAAAGTTAAATATTATGATGGAGTATTAGGACCAAGTAGAGAATGACAAATTCTGAGATTTCATGAATAATGTTGTAATAAATAAAGGTTTAAATTTAACGAGTACAGAAGTCTTAGTTAAACTAGAAAAAAAGTAATAATATTACTAGAATAAAGTTGTAATTTAACGAGAAAATCATTTGAGAATAAAGTTGTAATTTAATGAGAAAAAAAATCATTATATTACAAAAACAAAATCATAATACAACTATTAGAAAGTCATAATATTACAAAAGTCAAGGGATAGAATAATATTTTATGTGTAATTCCATTGTACAATATAAATTTGGTCTTGGATGAAAAGATTGTGAAAAACAGTTCCCTCAATGACTTATTAGAATTCAGGAAGTCAGAGGGGGAAAGAAAACTATCATGATTATGCATTTGCCGTGTTAATTTTTAACTTCCTCAACTGCTGAGAGGAAAACACTTTTCAAATTACAAGTAAGTTACAGGAAACTGCTGGTTAAGACTGTGTAACCAAATTCTGCAGCACAGTGGCATTGCTGGGTCTGTCTGGTGTTTACTAGACTTGAATGACCACACAGGCACAGATGGTGGAGGTTATTTTCAATACTGTATTGACTCCTTTCACAACACTTAGACAAACACATTGCACCATTAATAATAATTCATAATAATCCTATGTAAGTGTATTTAGATCATGTGTCACAAATTCAGGGATATATTCTGTAGTTAAGTGGCAGAAGAGAGGATAGGATCTATATGTATTATACAGAGGCCGGTAGCACCTCCCAGGGGGCGAAATATGGAAAAGGTAGTTAGCGAGATGAGATGGGTCGTATTTGATTTGCCAGCCCTCTGCTATCTTCCACTCATATTAATCAAAATGCAATCAATCTCTTTAACTCATAGCAGCGGATTGTGCCTCAGCATGAACGGAATTTATCTCTAAAACCAAAGATCCTGTGCAGCCTCTTCTGTATTCACATCGAAGAAATATTTGAACTTCTCTCACAACATTAATTATCCAACATCTTCATTATTGCATGTTGCCGTCCAAATTGATCCCTTTCTCTCATCTCTCGCCCTCATTTTGGGTTGCACTTCTAAGTCCCCCTTTCCCTTCTCCCGCCACTCCCTTCCCTGCATGTCTGTCTCCTTGTGTCGATGGTGGTGGCGGAGGTGTTGGCGGCTGTGCAGGTAGGGAATATGAATCACCTGGCAGGCATGAAGTGTTCTGCTTGGAAGGCTGCTGTCAGCACGGCCAGGATGGATGAGGAGAGACAGGAGAGAGATGAGACTGACAGCTCCAGCCAACCTTCATCCATCCATTCATCCATCCACCCCTCCCTCCCTCCTTCCCCCTCTTTTACGCTCCGTCTGTGTCTCGCCTAAAATCCTTGCTCTTTTTTTTTGCTGAGAGCAGGGACAGGGAGATATTTGCCACCACTTTTCTGACTAAAAGGGGGATTTAGGTTATGATGTCTCTGTACGATACTGCTGCCTGCACTAAATCAGCTCATGTCATCTCAAAGGAAACTTAAAAATGGTGTCCAACACTCATATTATACCTTGTGCTGCTACAGTTACTAAAATGAACAAAAGATCCAACTGAAAACATGATGGCGCTCAACTGAAAATAACGATACTGGCTATTAACAGGGGCTGACTTTGTTGCTAAGGACTACAAATCAGCTTTAATCGCCGTTGTCAGACATGACCTTGGGAGGATGTCCGGAGATTAGGGACGAGACTTTCTGGGGTTTCCTTTCACAAATGAACAACACAGCAGGAGAGTCTCCGCTTAGAGGCGTTCACAACAACAAAGAAATCTGTGTTCGGGAGATCACGTGTTTCTGTTTAGAGCATCACTTATCACCAACATCTCCCTGACGTCTTTGTCGGTGTCTTCTACGTGTATGATACTTTTTTTATCCTGAGCTATTTGTTTTCTTATAGTTTTTTGGGCGTCTCTCGCGCATTACAAACGTCATCAAATATCTGCCATTATTAGTTGTTGATGCACCATAGTATCACTTTGTAATCACTGATAACCACATTTTTACAAAGATTCTATAGCGCTCTCCTTGTCGCTGCTCTTGTTAGGCTTTAACACTTTCCACAGAGCCCAAATCGCACTGTGAAGTGTTTTTACCACCAGTCCAGTCTGAGTTTGGGGGAAATGAGTCAGGCACCACTCAAAGAATGAAACGAACAAGGGGCTTAGATATTAAAGCAGACAGATCAGATTCTGGTTCACAATACAACATTTGTCCTGTCTAAGTTGATTGTTGACTTAACAATGCAGACTACAGATTTCTTGTTGATGCTTTGTAGAAGCCCCCTTCTACACGGCTCCTCCTTTTCTCTGCTATCTGAGATGGTTTTCAGTGTCACACAGAATGAAGTGCCCTCAGCATCGTTAGCCATCTGATGGGTGTCTGTGGAGGTTCTTCAAGTGCAAACTGAGCCTTTTACACTTCCTCTAGTATGCTCTTCATGTTAGGGATTCTGCTGAGCCTCTTTACTGTAGCTGGACCGTGTGTCAAGAAGTTGGAGCAGAACAAACTTCCACTCAAGAAGAGACTAAAGCCTTTTCCTGAAATTAAAGAAAATGTTTGGAACCAATTTTCCAGTGTTCGCGTTTTACATAAGAAGAACTCAGGAGGAGGTCGTCCGGGACAGATGTGTTTACTACAAAAGGAAAATATGCAGAACATTCAGGTGAGGAGTTGCACCTGGGTAGAGCATGGTGGAGGCATGACATGACGTATAAATTCCACGGTGGAAATAGTGTGTTTTTGTTTACCGCACATCTAAAGCATTGGTCCTTTTCTTGAGAATCTTGTTTTCTGCCCCTATAGATTATTTCAGGAAAATGTCTGTTCATATCTTTAAGCTTTAATTATAGATAATTAATGTACTGCATTGGATGTAAGTTGGGGGATGTGTGCTACACTGCACGTTAGTTCTCAGTCATTTAATATTATGTACCTGACACATCTGAAACAAAGATACAGTTGTGCACAGCATTGAATCATTTTATGTTGTGTAACAGCATGTGATGCATGTTACGAGCTTTAAAAAGTAGATATGAATCTTAAGGTATCAAAAAAGCTCATTTCAGTTGTTTTTCTCTTATGTATTTCTCACTTATATTTTTTTTTTTTTGCATTTTCTTTTTAAATTTTGTTCCCTTTTATTTGTCCCTCTTCCTGTTCCCTGTCTCTGTCCTCAGTGTGACTCCGGGGCGATAAGCTAAGGCAGAGGTATCAGGCAGAGCACCCATGCAGGGATCCATTAGGCAAAAACCAATTTCACACAGAGCCAATTTCATAAATATGGAGTATGGGCCCACCTTTAGCTGTGCTTGACTAGCTTTAAGAGGGATATACAAATCCATAAACAACGAGCCTGTGCCTCAGCACTCCTTTTAAATGATAGCTGGAGAGTGTGGCATGGACCGACACACATTTAACTGTAATCTCAACAGTTTAACGATGGACACAAGGAATAACTTTCATTGAAAATCCAAACAACCACAATGGAGGATATTGTCATTTGTTAGAGCAGCCTAATAAAGCTGTTCACTAGTAACCTGGGTGTAAAATGTGCTTTTAGTAGGGCCCGAGCACCGAACGGTGGGAGGCCCTATTGAAATTGTAAGGATTATTAGGGCCCGAGCACCGACGGTGGGAGGCCCTATTGAAATTGAAAGAATTTTTATTAGGGCCCGAGCACCTACGGTGGGAGGCCCTATTGTATTTCGAAGGATTTGTATTTCCCTTTTGGGGCTTTTTCATGGCTTAGACATGCTGAAATCGTTACCAAATTCAACGGACAGACAGACGGACGGATTTTTGTCCGTCTGTCTGTCCGTATAATTTTTTTGGGGGACGGACAGACAGATGGACGGATTTTTGTCCGTCTGTCTGACATTTTTGTACAGTGGGAGGAAGTAGAGACATGTCCATGTTGTTTCCATATTGTGATTCAAAACACATGAATGCACCAAAGAACAACCTTTCCGACTCAGGAAGTGGCCCCATCATGTGAATGTGACATTAATAAATGTTTTCACTGATGAGACGAACCGCTGTCTGGGAGTGTCTGTCTTCTTATGGTCAGCCTGGTGGGTTCACATGTGCTCATGAGCTCATGCTATTCACCTGGGTCTTCGAGACTGTAGCGATCTGCTGACATCTATTTTTTATCATCATGTTCTGCTTCTGCACATACACACAGCGACTCTACACATGCTACTAATGCAAGCACTGCTTTCATGGCTGAACTTGCTGATGTCCAGATCCCGTTGTTTGTTTATCTTACATTTGTTGTGGTAAATAGTTTTTGAGTCTCATCTTTAACATCGACTCCTTGTCACACTCCCGGTCTGTGACACCAAACAGCCAACACTAAAACAGGTAAGTGGCTTTAACGTTGTGGCTAATTGGTGTTTATTCTCATTGTTGTGTGCGATTGACTCGGCTTGACCTTTACAATGGTGGCAGTCATTGCACCTGAGAGTCAATACAAAGCCTCTTCATATTAAATCAGCAGCAATGGAAGAAACAAGGCTCTGCACATGTCTGATCTTAAGAGATGTCCACTCTCATTAACAGCAAGCAGAGGGTCTCGGCCAGGGAGAACAGCAGGGGGACGAGAATGTGACAAGGGGTCTTATGAATAGTGGAGAGACCATCAAAATATCTTAGCTGAGTAGTAGACACATATTGTTATTGTAGGTATGACAGTAGCATCTCATTGGCTTTAATTAAATGTAATCAGCATTTTGTCTGACATTACTGAAAATACGGAAGCCTACATGTATATATAAATATTATATATATATATATATGAAAATGCTGCTGAGTAAAGACAATGGCAACTGTGCATAGTTACAACTACTATTATAACTATGAGAATCCATCTTGCTTTAAATTAAGTTATTAAATTAAGACTGTAACATGTGTCTTGGATTTTAGCATTTTGGTTTGAATAGAATGTGATTCCATTTAGATTTTAAAAAATCTGATAAGAATCCAAAGGCTTTAAAATATTTTGAATAAATGGTGCTGTAAGATAGTAGAGGGACTAAAATATGCAAAAAAACTATTTATTTTGTTGTTGCTTTCCCAAAGGTCAGTCAAGTTATTTCCCTTCTTACCATTTCTACTGGCCCACATTAATTAGGAGCACTCATTTATTCTTTCATGTCAAATCCACAGGGGCGGAAACCTTCTAGTCAGTAAGTCAGTGTTCTTCTGAGAGAAAAACCTGTCCAAATTATACAATATTGGGATTTAATAACAAATTATGATGCTTTTACTGTTACAATACTATTTTATCAACTTTAGATGGTGTGCACACTTCTCTCTCTTTCTCTGTAATTACCTCCCCTCGCTTTCTCTCTATGAGGGAATGGGGGTAAACAAAAATCACGAAGCAGCATTCTGGTTTCAACTCTACTTTTCTGACAGCTCATCATAGTATTTAAGGTAATTTTCAAAGGAATAATAGGTAATTAGGTGACGATGAGGATCAGGATCTTTCTTTTCACCATCAGGAACCTTAATAGTAAGCCTCGGTGCATAATACCTGCACATACATGTACTTTACATCATTAGAAAGACCTGGAGTATCATAGAGTATTCCTCTATATTCTATTCTATGTACGTATATTGCATGAAACTGCAAAAAGAACAGCTTCAAATTAAAGAACATTCTTCTGTTTGTCTGATGTGGTGCTCTCGAACGTGCTGAAGGCCGTAACATGGTTAAAGTTAGTCAGCGCAAGTTTGAAAGAACTATTGAGATAAAACGGCTTTGAAGAAAGAAAGCAGGCAAGATCAGCACTTACCAGCCTTGAAATATGAACATAGAAAATGCGACAGCGGAAAAAAAAAACATCAGGTAAAATTTACATAAGGTCATCAATTCTTTCGTTGACCCTTAATCTTCTATCTGTTGAAGAATCCCATCAGAAATGTGAGTAGCATAGAATGTACGAGCACTTTAACACAAGCTAGATATTTTCACTAGAGGCCATTTTATACGAGTCCTACTTCTATACTACATATGTGGTGTGTTGCCCTTGTTAATGTTTATGTTTATGTTAACACGAGGACATATTGAATAAATGAGTGAATATAAATATGCAATCAGAATTACAGATCCTTGTTATCTTATGTAAAACCATTTTGCTGAACATCATGCATATATTAAAAAACTCCTGAGGGTAGACGGAATAAACATTTCCAATCCATGAATGGGCACCAACTGGATTTCTAACTTTCATGTCCTAAGACAGTATACCAACGTTTGAATGGTATATTATTTTGACTCATTATTTCTTTATCTCTTTTGATATTGTTTTGAGTTTATTGTGATGTTTGTCTAGAGACCCAGGAGTCATTATGCCAGACTACTGTAAATAAAGTGTCTAAAGGGGCACATTCTATCAATTATTTCTTAATTGTTTGTGGCTCTCTTCCGACCTTTACTTTTAACATAAAAATGTTTCACATATCTTTAAAATGTTGATCTTTCTGCCATTGAACATTGCCAGCATTTATCTAAGTAAACATTCCTGTCTTTTAGGGGGAAAATAGTCCTTATATTGCCAGGAATTTTGATATCTATATTTTATTAACAGCAGATAAAGGAACCTCTTCAAACTTGTGTCTTTTGACACCAATGAAACCTTGATGTCATTGTGTCAAATGAATACTGCTCAGTCAGAACGGGAATTCATATTCATATCATATCAGTCACGGTGTGCCTCAAGGTTCCATAAAGGGTCCTCTTGTTTTTTTAAATGTTTCTATTCAAGTCTGTAAAAAATATGACATGTAAGACAAGAGTTGTTTCTGCTGTTCAAAGGCAGGGGGGGATACAAACCATCATAGAGAGGGGGAGCTGCAGTAATTGTTCAAGCCTTTAACACTTTGAAAAGGCGGTTTGTCACCTAAAGACATCATCTGTATTGTAACGAGAGGTAATCAATGAGCAATGTTTTGTCATTATTTTTGTTGCTCCACCCAAGCAGCCATTATCTGGTGGGCACATTTGCCACTGTACTACTAAACTGTCATACCTGATGTGTTCTCCCACTCCCCCACTTTACCACACATAATAAATGTTATAGTTTCCCTTTGCCAGAGTGTTAAATTGAAAATGGCTGACACAAGGTGCCTGGCATTGCATCACAGAACAGACTAAGTCTCTCACTGTCGAGCCCTTAAGCTTTTTTAATCAAGCGGCAGACATTGGACAGCAAAGAGAAGATGGAATTGACATTTTCTTGCTAAGAGAGAAGCTAATTAAACGGTAATAAAAGGTAATGTTGTAAATCAACTTTAATAATCTGTTCGGATGTAAAACATGGTCTGGTATAAATAGAAAAGGGCGTCTTTTTTCAGGTTGAAAAGACAGTATCAGTGTGGTTCAAATACAGAGGAGAGGCTATAATGATCAGACTTAACAGTGGCCTATATTGACATATTTACTTGGCCTAGATTCATATATAATGAGCTTAAAGAAACCCAGTTATGCAACAGAACCCGTGTTTAATGTTTAATGTTGTGTTGTTGTGAACACACTGGAGAGACCTACACATGTCTTTAAATGAGTTTGTGTAGCTGCTCTCATACAAAGCATCTGGAGAGTTTAAAATGAGCTCCACAAGCTTTCGTCTTATTAATATAATATTTCTTATCCGGATATGAACTGACTGACAGAATCAATCAATTCTGTCATGTTGAAAGACTCTGGTCTTTCCTCCAATATGCCATCTGCTGAATGACTTCAGATGTACACTGTTGTTGCTGTTATTAATTATGCAGTGTAAGGAGGACTTGCATGGCTGCCTGATAAGTTAGACGTTTTTCCTCCATATGTTGACGAAGCCTGTCTGAGTGGGAGCTATTTGGTGATATGAGCAGCACTGAGTCATTGTACACGTCTCTAATTAGCTGCAAGTATGCCAGCTCTATTCATGTAGCTTGTCTTAAAGTACCATTTTTTAAGGAACCCACTCAGCACTCATCTGTGCAGATCTGTACCCTCGGGCCAGGGAAGGAAAGCGGGAATAAAAAGCTGAGACCCAACTTGGTGCGAGCTTTTCGTGATCCTAATAATCCCAAAAAATCTGTCATTTTCATGAAAGGCCTTTTGATTCTATTTTTGAGGACTTTTTTTTTGCTCAGGCCGTGTGTCTGTGTCACGGAGGGCGAACTGGCAGAAGATGAGATGCTTTGAGACTAATAAAGCTCTGTGGCTCCTCAGGAAATTTGGCTTAAGTGGTTCTTGCATTGTAAAATGTGCTGTTTCTTTTTTTCCAGTCTCTGTTCGGGGGGTTTGCCTTCACTCGCTTTCATCAACAATCAACCACTAACCCTGCCCCGGTCAAAGAGGAAGATGATAGAGTCGCCGCAGGTGCAGAATTAAATAGAAACCAGCATTAAAGACATTGTTTCAGTTTGATACTGTAGAACACTTTTAACATTGATCTGGATATCTACCCTAATGAATATTTTAAAGTTCGATCTTCACAATTGACTAATCCTGCTCCTCCTCCAGTTAAAGCACCCATTGCGCCTCATGTAATTTAGATAAATCTTCAGGTAAATAATGTGTCTGTACTTTTGATTTTATAACAGCAATGATTAAATGACAGTGGACTCAGTGGAAATGTATCAACTTTTTGACTTTGAGGATTTCTAGGATTTCTTCCAATCCAGGCACATGTCTTAAAGGGGACATAGCATGCAAATTCCACTTTGTTAGTGCTTCTACAGGTTAATGTGGGTATCTGGCATGTCTACCAACCCAAAAACTCTGGGGAAAAAACACTCGCGCGTTTTGTTATAGTTCCTCTAAGTCAGAAACGTCATGCTTGAGCGACTCGATTGCGTTTCCTGGGTTTTGTGTCGTAACAAGGAACTGGAAGTCTCCCTACATGGTCTTGGCCCACCCCCCACCTCATCCCCCCACACTCGTTACTTCCGGGTTTGCAGCGAGGCTGCGAGGCAGCGCAGCGCCGTTCCCAAGCACGCAGCCGGGCTGTTCACACGGGACGAGCATTTCTCCGCTGGTCAGCCCGCGATTCACTCACATGTGGCATTTGTCTGGATCGTTGGGACTGGGAGGCTGCAGCAGCTGCTCGGGCGCGACCGCTCGCTCTCCCGTGCGTGAGCTGGAATTTGTGTCAGCGCCACACAGCCAGCAGTGTGGAAGACTTCCGCAGTGTTCAGCGCTACTGTAACCCCCGAACCCCGACATTCAACGGGTACAACAACAAGCGGAGAAAGCAGAATCGCGGGCTGACCTTATATATACAGTCTATGGGGCTGACCAGCGCGGAGAAATGCTCGTCCCGTGTGAACAGCCAGGCGGCTGCGCGCTTGAGAACGGCGCTGCGCTGCCTCGCAGCGGTCTTCCACACTGCCAGCTGTGTGGAAGACTTCCGCAGTGTTCAGCTCTACTGTACGCCGGGTTACAGTAGTTACGCCGGGGTACAGTAGTTACGCCGGGTTACAGTAGTTACGCCGGGGTACACCGGACGCGGAAGCGCAGCTGCGAGGCAGCGCAGCGCCGTTCTCCAGCGCGCAGCCGCCTGGCTGTTCACACGGGACGAGCATTTCTCCGCTGGTCAGCCCCATAGACTTTATATATAAGGTCAGCCCGCGATTCTGCTTTCTCCGCTTGTTGTTGTACCCGTTGAATGTCGGGGTTCGGGGGTAAATGATGGTCTTCATAGCCCCCCCCCACCCCACTCTTTCTCTCTCTGTCTGTCTGCTTGTGTGCTTGTAGTGGATGGGCAGAGGGGGACATTTAATTATGTGATTGGGAAAATTAAAACTCCAGGACAACAAGGGGAATACAAAGTATGGGATGCATATTTGATAATTTATATCATATAAAATATGTAATTTATATCGTTTAAAATCATGGGGGTTGAGGGGGGAGGGGGGAGCTGGCTCATTAGCATTTAAAGGAACAGGCACTCAAAACAGGTCACTCTGTGGAGGGCTGTTTTATACAGGGTAAAAAGGGTGCTGTTTTATATGATCCTTGTGGTATTTTGACCAAAGTATGTTACAGACATTTCATTAAGACCCCAAGGAACCATATCAACTTGTGGTAAAATGGGCATGCTATGTCCCCTTTAACTCCCCCTTCAAATATGGCTGCCACAAGGGTACACAGCAAAATCAGCAGTGTTAATTCAACTCCTATAGAGTCAAATACAACACTTTCAAAGTGTCCAACCTGTAGGGAGCTAAAACTACACTTTTGAAAGTGTTAAAGAATTAACACTCAGACAGAGTTCCAGCAACTCTCTCTATAGTTGAAATCTAACACCGGTCAACACTGGCCAGTGTTAAATTTAAGCAACACTATTGTGCAGAAGTGTCATTTTTTTAACACTGAATAGAGTTAAAGTCATATTAACACTATTGAGGATGTAAAATGTAACTCAATATTTAACTCTTTATAGAGTTGATTCATATTTTAAAAACACTGTAGGGAGTCGATTTATAATCCCCAATCCCACTTACACACTCTGTGTGATATTATTCCTTTTAAAACTATAACTATATACAAGAAAGAAAGAATCAGCAATTCAAAGAAGTTTGCAGATAACATGAAACTGTATTTGTGTAAGCATACCACATAACACAGCATTGGCTTTACATCTTTTCACACAAAGTTCACACAATATGGCAATGTGGCACTATGTATGTTTTTTCATCCATCTCATTAGAAAACTGTTTGTCATAGGGTCTGTAATAGATTAAATCATCCAAAGAAATTACAGAAAATGAATCAGTTCTCTCTTCAACACAATATGCATTAAAGTGGTCATCAAAATAGTGTGTCAACTTTGCAAGTCAAAAACGAAGCTTGATCTTCATTTATAATGATATTGTTGATCTTTCCAAAAACAGGAATTTCTGTATCGGTTCTAATCAAAACAAACATTCCAATTTGATACTCAGTTCCATAGTTCTTCACCCAGTTAGTAGTTGACATGTCACAGTATGCATTTACATTAAACACTGCACTTAAAGTCTCACCATCCTCCAAGCTGTCAATCATTTCCTTCCGCACTGGAATAATGACATAGCAATGCAGAACTTTTGTGGTGTCCCTTACAAATAAAGCAAATGAGCATTTTTAAATCCAACGACGTGTGTCACTTCAAATGTCCGTGTGCAGGAACCTTGATCTGAGCTCTTTGACTCTGGGACATTCCTTGGCACTTCCCATGTCTATGTTGAACACCGTGGTTTGGATGAACGTGTAGAAGCTGTTGAGGGATTCATGGTAGTTAACACTGAAGATGAAGTGTGCTTTGAAGAGTTCATCGAAGGCAGCCAGGGATGTCTGGGCCTTGCAAGGGATGGCCTTGTGGTCAACGATGACATAGAACCATTGGATGTTATTCTTCTGTTCACCAATGCACAGCAGGAAGGGCTGTCCTGGTTCCAAACGTGCAAGGAAGGTTTCAACACTGGTTCCAATCTGCAAAAACGTAGAGATATAGAGCACTATGATAAAGCATTCAAATAAAAGTGGTGTCAGTGTTATAACAATTGCAATTAAAAAAAAACTAAAATAATGCCTACCCTCAGATATCTCACAACATAATATTTGTTCTCCCCCTGGCTTGGACATCTCTGACCATCTATAAGATATCGAAGAATCACAAAGGAAGTCATCATGTTTGGCTTTCCTGCAACAAAATCATAGATCGTCTGCAGAATATATTTGTGTGTGAGGATTAATAACACGTTTGATTCATTACAAAAATGTAGGTCTGTATACCTCTCTGGCTGATTCCCGATCACCGTGGCTTATTTTTACTCCACTGTCTCTCTCAGGAATTATTGTTGCATCTGATGAATCTGACACCGCTAAGGTTGAAGCATCTGTGTGACTCCAATGAAGTGTACGATAGATCTTGAAGCACAACTGTACGACAGATAAATGAAATACATACTGTATATGAATATACATAAGCAGTCGAATAAAAAAATTACTGTTCAGGAGCTTAAGGCCCCCTTACAACCTATTTTGGGTAATCTTCAGTGAGAAGAGAATAGACACATACTTTCAGCCCTCCTAAAGATGTTACAGGATTGCCTCCCAACTACAAAAGCTCTTAATAAACCTTGTTAGCATTACAGTACTTCTGGTGGTGGATCCACAAGTCTTACCTGTAGACTGTTCTGTGGACACCATGATTGTAAGGTTCCCTGCTTGTAAAAGCTCATCAAACACGTCTGCATCCACCTCTGTCCCTGATTCATCTGTCAAGTGCAGCTCAGTCTGTAGTGGTAGACCTAACTTTTCTAAGACTGAGAGAGCACTAACGGGCCTGAGCACACACATTTTGAAGCCTGTTGCGGTTAGTGGAGAGAGCGATCAATGACCAAGCGCACGTCTCCATGTTGCATGCGTTTTGCGCACTTCGGCACGCGATGTCGATCCTTGCCTGCTAATTGCTCATTACGGTCCACGCTATCAATTGCACATCACACTGTGAACATTTTATGTAAATCGAATGATAGTTGTAAAACAAAGCTTACTTCCTGTTGCCAGACTAATATATCTGTTCAAGTAGGGGCTCTGATGTAGCGTGAGCAATTTTGTGTCAATTGGACAATGTTACAACAACATAATTATCACACTGATCAGTAGGTGGCGCTATGACCCTGCACTAATATTAATATATGGAGATACAAAATGCCTAAGTGACTTTTGCAGTTCTGACAAAGCTACCATCAAAGTTTTTTTGAATATTTTTTCTGTCTGTCCGTATTTAGTTTTTTTTCGGACGGACAGACGGATGAAAAAAAAAATTGAAAAAAATTAAATTGAAATTAAAAAAATTAAATAAAATCCGTCCGTCCAAAAAAAACTAAAAAGTAACTAAAAGTACAAAAGTAACTAAAAAGTAACTAAAAGTACAAAAGTAACTAAAAGTACGAAAGTAACTAAAAAGTAACTAAAAGTACAAAAGTAACTAAAAGTACAAAAGTAACTAAAAGTACAAAAGTAACTAAAAGTACGAAAGTAACTAAAAAGTAACTAAAAGTACAAAAGTAACTAAATGTACAAAAGTAACTAAAAAGTAACTAAAAGTACAAAAGTAACTAAAAGTACGAAAGTAACTAAAAGTACAAAAGTAACTAAAAAGTAACTAAAAGTACAAAAGTAACTTAAAAGTACGAAAGTAACCAAAAAGTAACTAAAAGTACGAAAGTAACTAAAAAGTAACTAAAAGTACGAAAGTAACTAAAAAGTAACTAAAAGTACCAAAGTAACTAAAAAGTACGAAAGTAACTAAAAAGTAACTAAAAGTACAAAAGTAACTAAAAGTACGAAAGTAACTAAAAAGTAACTAAAACTACAAAAGTAACTAAAAGTACGAAAGTAACTAAAAGTACGAAAGTAACTAAAAAGTAACTAAAACTACAAAAGTAACTAAAAGTACAAAAGTAACTAAAAAGTAACAAACTACGAAAGTAACTAAAAGTACAAAAGTAACTAAAAAGTAACTAAAAGTACAAAAGTAACTAAAAAGTAACTAAAAGTACGAAAGTAACTAAAAAGTAACTAAAAGTAACTAAAAGTACGAAAGTAACTAAAAGTACAAAAGCCGGTTGGATAATGCAGAGTGGATTTACAAAGTACAAAGGATCTCGCTGGTTTCCCGCTTCGATTAAGGTCGCAGTCACTGCCACACCCTAAAGAGCCAGAGATAGACATAAAGAGAGAGAGAGAGAGTAACACTGGCTATGTCATGAAATCAACACTGTAGAGTTGATTTGAGAATCTGACATTTGACTCCCTCTTTCAACACCAACTCGTTTTGAGGAATAACTACCTTGTATTGAATTACACCTCATGAGAGTTGAAATGACTCAATATTTAAACTCCCAAATCTAACACTGAAAATATAACACTTTTGATTTTGCTGTGTATAAAGTGATAACAAACCCACTATTCATTATAGGATCCCATTTACATTCAAAGCCCATTTGCTTTCGGTGCAAACCCCTCTCTACCTATTGGACTGCTCCTGATCAGCTCTAACTGTTGAATGTATTACAGTAAAAGTAAGAATGTTCAGAGGCTCGTAAACATACAACTATAGCACAGTGGCGGATGTAGGATTTTTCCCTTTTCCTGAATTTGAAAAGGGGGGGACCAATTATATGTCCAACATGCACAATTCATGATTTAGTAAGGTTGACTTTTAAAACAGTCCTTGTTCACTGTGAGCTCTGGAGCTTTGAGCAAAGCCACACATCCTTGAATATATTCTGTTTCTTGTTCAAGCACTCAAGTCTGAGCTCTAAGTCAAATTTAGAAAATTAAAAAAATGTCATTTACTTTTTTTTCAGTGACTAGCTTTTATAAAGAAAAAAGACACTATAGGGTCTACATCCCCCCCCCTCCTGCTACACATGACACTGTGAGTGGATGTTTTGTTTGGAGTGTCCCCACTAAGATAGACGTACAATCATTTGTGTGTTGGGCTTTGGGGGCAGCACATCTTGTTTTTGGTATTCTAGACAGAGCCGGAGTTACAACCTTCACTGACTGTACTGGGAGATATCCCCTACACCACCAGAATACTAACAACCATCCAAAACACAATTTAATTCCCGCCCCCTCTTGCTAGACGAGGGGTGTGACTGGGCTTAGTGAAAGTTTTGTTACGCTGATTGCAAAACATACTCATAGACCTCCCTCGAAACCTGGGAGGCAAAAACATAACAAATCAGAATTTGTCATCACTGCTGCTTCTCTCGCTGTGCTCCTAATCATATGTTAACAAGGAAGTAATTTGAAAGGTGTAATTCAAGTTGGCTCATCAGGCAAGCTCACATGTATGCAGGGATTTAATGTGATTTAGAATTACATCCGTTAGTGTGTGAGGCACAGACCGTTCATTGTTAAGAATTACACAGGTTACAATCATAGTGAATAGACCCGCAACATCGTCACTCCTTTGTATGGTGTGGTTATGTCAATTTGTTCATTCATTTGAAATCATTAAATATCGGTGTTGATTTTGAGCATTACAAATAGGTGAAAGATAGAAAGAAATATGAATGGAAACAGGATTTTAAAACTATAATATGTTGCATTAACAGACTGTTTTTTCATTTGGTTGTATTTATAGACTTTGGTGGAAAAACTAAAAAGCAAATAAGAAACCAATGAACAGGTGTTTCTGAATAACTGAAGAGGAAACTGCACAGCAGTTAATACGATCAATTATTTTATGTAATTACCTAAATTCCGCCACCAAATGGGATAAAAATGATAAATTCAGTGATAAAAGAACAACATTCATCTGAAATGTGGTAAAAGTAAGGAAGCAGTAAGTCACAAAGCATAAAATGAAGTTCCTCACAACTGTACATATATAATATTTGAGTAGATGTACAAACATTCCAGCACAAGAAAATATTGAGTCTTATGTATAAACTTGATTGATTGTTTGTAATAAAAGTAAATCAGTGGCTTAATAGCATACAATCAATACTTGTTTATTATCTACATGTTCTGTGTTCCATAAAATTCAGTGTTGGGTCTGTGTAGGCACAGGAGAATTATCTAAAAATGTTGTAAATATTATCATATCACATATATTACAATAATCAAATAATTTTAATAGGACCCAGGGGTTTCTAGCCATGTGAAAATAAAATCTGAGTGGGGGCTTATTATCTTTTTAATAAGTGTTCTGCTGCTCATGCTAATAACAACATCAGCTAAAGTCGTCAATAATCACACATTTAAAGGGAAATAAACAACTCATTGCTGCTTTATTGTTTGGTTTGGTTTTCTTACGTTTTTTTTTAAGGGGGCGGCATTAGCCCCAGAGGCCTCCTCTCCTTTAAAACAAGCTCCAAATTAAAAATCAGTTTTTCCATGACACAGGGCAGAGGCTGTGAGATGGTCTATTTGCTCAGCTTTTTTTTTTTTTATGACTTAGATGCCCGCTGTGGTGACATATCTTGAAAGAAAATATGTTGGCGACAGACGGTGCTTATCTGGAAAACTCTGAACCTGGGCCCTTGTAAGACAAAACCCACATGACACTCTTAGCTTTGTTTCCCCATAGCTCTATCAGCAGGTGCACATTTATGATCGGAGCCTGGCAGCTATTGGCTACAGGATAACTCACTGTAAATGATGCTAAAACTCATGAGGTGGATAGAGGCCATCAAACAATAGGTGATTGTGTCGTAGCAAGATGGAAACACATTACGGCAATCATTTCTGTACAGATGGCAACTCAAACCGTTCGATGGGCTCGGAAACAATTAAGCTGCACAATCACTTCTGGAGAAGGAGGTGCCATTACAGCTAATGGGTAGTGTCTTGCTGTCAGAATGGTATTTAACACTAAAACAGGGCAGGCAAAGAGCTGAGGCTACGTAAAACACTTGAGCTGATGCAACTGTATAAAATTATGAGCATGTGTTAATTTGTGTGTGTATGAGTGTGTGTGTGTAGAGTGAGGGAGATATGTTTCAGTGTGTGTTTGTGAGGCACTAATTGTATTATTACTTATTGTAGTGTGACACACATCGCTATAAACATCTGCATTATATCCCTATAGAGATCTTTATTGCTCTGTAAGTGGAACCTAATGTATTTCTTCTCAATATTTTTTAAAAATACTATCACGAAAGTAAATTATTTAGCAAGTTTAAATCTGTAATATGGTCAGATGTGAATCAAGGTTGTAGTCATAAACAAACACATTGAAACATCATCGTTTTGTTGTTGACTTTCAAACATTCACAATGTAGGTTGGAAATATGTGTGGGTTAGAGCTACTTCAATATTTTGAGTTATATATTTACTCAGAAGACCCACCATCAAGAAACTATTTGAATAAAGCTGCAAAGGCTTTCAAAACAATGCAAAAGTTCCATCAGCTCCACAAAGTGTTGACTGTATAAATCGAAACAGTTAAGTTCTGTGCTCACCTACCCGTGGACGTCAGTGCCCAGCTGAGATGAGTCCGAAGAAACTACACAGAACGATCAGTGGGGCAAAGAAATTCTACCGAAGAGTCGGGTTACAGTTTCAGTTCAAGAGTCTATATGTAAATCATGATGCTTTGTGTCTTCGTTTGGACACAGAGCAATTCACTGCTCTCCAGAAAAACACGCATCTGGAGTATGTTACAGAGCACATGGACACTCTGGAGCAGTAATGGGAAAATGTTTTATGGACTGTCTATAACACTCATCATATAAGATGCTGTGATTGGTTATGTTTGGGGATTAAAAAAGAAAACAAACAGCAAACAAACTGTCACACATGGATGTTGCTGAAGTTGGGTTATAATGGGCCTTCAGTTGGTGCTCTTCACTTGTTACGTCCATATTTGTGCACATCGTCCGCACAGCAAATTCAACCTTCTTGGCAATAAAACCAGATTCTGCGATGACCGTGAGACACGAGGGAAAAAAATGGTTGTTGGTAAGTAAGTACAGGCAACTGAACTGTATGATGTAACTTCGCTTGGGCACAAGGACAAGGACTTTCTTAAGAGGTTAATTATCACAACCTCCTCCACTGTCTTGTTGTTCTTGACAGGGTGATGGAAGCATTGAAGTGTGCGCGGTGACATTTAAATATTTGAAAACAGATATATTTCGTACGCAAAGGCATCATAAATGAGCCTTAAGGTTACAAATAATAGCTACTTAATGTTACCTAGCAACACTGACAAGCCGCTTATCATTGTTAATAGTTTAGTTTGTAAATAACATTACTTTAACACAAAGTATGGAAGCTAACTTTGTTAGCAGTAGCTTCACATGCTAGTAGGTATAGGTGGCAGTGCATAGTGTCCTCTGGTTCTCTGTCAGATCCCCCCCTCACTCCTAAGATCCTCTGGATGGTTACTTCTGGTTTCCAAAATACCAAGATGGCGGCAGCCAAATTCAAAACCTGAGGCTTAAAAACATCAGCTCACAAAGCAGTTGGTGACGTCATGGTGCATTGCCACTTGCTTTGAACACACTTGCACACATAGTGATTGGCCTCCGACTTGCTCAGTGCGTGACTCATCCCACAGGGATGCTCAGTCTGGTCCTCTCCACCATAAATTATTCATTTAGCACAGTGTGAAAAACGCATATCAATTAGCCAGGTTTATTTGTTTCCTCCAATGAAAAACAGCAGGTCTTTCTTTTCATGCCAGCAAGAGAAATGTAGTGAAACAGTGCATTATTTAAAATTTCTGGATGCGTCATTCATCTGTCTGGAAAAAAAGCAGGAACAAAGTCTGACAGAGTCAGTTATTCTGTTTGATTTAAGCTGGCATATCTTTTTGTATTAGTGGGCACAGGTTAGAAGTTAGGCCCCTGTGTTCTGCTGTGATTGGCCTAAGTTTCTGCTTCTCCTTTAACAACCCTCATGTTCTATGTATCAACATTGGCTGCTTAATGCAGTTTAATTATAGAAGCTCATCAAGTAACTGTCTCTTTTCCTGCCTGTTAGGCTACAGATTCATTTCAATCAACATAGGGATTTAAAAAATTATCTATATGTTAAAATTGGAGATCAAACTTGCTGAAAAACCTCTAATATGGTTCTGAATGTGTAAGTGGTCACTGTCACTGCCAAGCAGACACACCTGATAAGAGTGTAGATAAAGCTGTGGATGTGGACCCGATATACTTTTTGTAATTCTTTTCTTAAGAATAGGTTAAATTGGTCCAATCTAATCTGTAATTAAATCAGTGATTAATATCCGCCACAGTGGATTGTAGGGGGAAAAGTCCCACCACTGCTTGTTAAATTTCCATAGCACGTATCCTTTGGGAACAGCCAAAGACAACAGTAGGTTAGCTGCAATCACATTGAGCTCCTCTGACTAAATGTGGCACAAACTGTCTTATTGCAGACTTTTCAAACAAGAGCTTGGTGATTCAGTCCTGACTTTGCAAACAGGTGAGTAAACAATCTAACCTCAAGTTCAACTCACTATTGGAACTTCACTGTTACTGAACCTATTAGTCATTTCTGATCTGGAGGGTGAGGACTGCTACAGTTACTGTTAGCGTGGCTTGACAGAAGTTGAAAGATGTTGCACCTTCTTTAAAATTGTAAACAAAGTAGCATCTTAATCACTTAATTTTTCTGATATTCAGCATAAACGATGAATAAACCTCAGCAACCTCTAACTCTAAAGCCCTTAATGCTTTTCAAGTCAAGGATACACCTTAAGGAAGGGACTGGAGTTCTTAAAACAATGAGAAGAACACATGATTGCTATGGGTAGGGTAAAAATAAATCTCTCTCTCACCATTCAGATTTCTACTTTATCAAAATAACCCAATAATAGTTGTCTGTACATATTCATGAGTACATTGGAAACAAGAACTGTTCATTACTAATTTTAATGCTTTTGATTAAATCACTGCCCTCTCCCCCATTGCAGTCCACAGACATCAGACATCATCAGACGTCAAGTTTTCGACTATGTATTTGAAATTTGACAACTGAGGAGCGTGCTTTTTTATGTATGTGATACAGATTTGTAACAGTAATATTTAAATCTTACAAGGAAGTACAATCCAGATGTCCTTCTTGTTCCTACTGTCTGGACCCATACAGCTTTAATCAAGTGCAAGTCTTTTACCTGGCTGAGGCTTGGATTACACCAGGAGTAGGTCTTAATGTATACTCGTTAAACTAGAACATTCAAGTATCTTTTTTTCTGGCTCAGTTGGAGTCGTGGAGTAAGATCACTATGCGAGAATGAGAAACATCCTGGGTGAAGGCTAATCAAGTATAAACATCTGCTAGTAGTGCAATAGTATTAATATAAAAAACAAGGAAATCAAAGTATTAAATCTCTAAATCAGGAGTGCATATACCCTAAAGATTGTTCCTGTACTCCTCAACATCACGAGTTAATGGACACTTGAAGGCAACGTGACATCCATCTATAGATTCAATAACCCCTGGGAAGTGCCCTTAGTCGAAGAATTGCATGTTATAGTTAACTTGGCCCAGCAGCGTCCGAACACTCACTTCACAAATGGCCTTTCAGTCTTTGTGAACTCCTCCGCACACAGTTGCTCCACTGGCACCACACAAATCCCCACTGTCACAGTGAGAAACCTTTAAGTGATCCCAACTTGGAGAGAAGAGGGTGAATGCTGTTCTCTGTGAGACGCAGAGAAAAGTTTGGGCTTAAATAAAGATATTTTACCACTGCATTTTTGTGCTCTCAAGTAGTCCTAAGAATTTGCCTCATCATCAAATACACTTATGGCTGGCCTCTGTAGTTCGAGGCTAAATATACAACTAAAATGAGTCTGTGCAATTCACTTTGAGTTAAGCAGGTTCAAAAGGACATTTAGTCTGGGAATAGGCTTCAGCATGGCCTGTAAAATTGGTTGAATTAAATGTAACTTTAACAAACGCAGAGATGTTTGTCAGTTTTACATAAGTGTTGCCCACATAAAGAAACTCAAGGCTTGACATACTGCTGGATGACTCATGGCCATCAGACCTAAAACAGAAGATCAGTTTTTCATAATAACGGATTGAGGTTATATTTAACACTACACTTTAATCAAAGTAGGATTTACAGACATGCTGCTCAAGACATAGGGGTCTACCCTCGAGTTATTGTCTGCAAAGAACCTCACAAGCAGGCCTGTTGCTTGGTTACTGTTCCTGCAGTGAATCGTGACTCTGATGGCCCTGGGTTGCTGAGTTAGAATTAGCTCAACTGAACAGGATTTGAGACTTTGCTTACACAAAATTTGATATTCTCTCTCTGTGTTTGTGTGAGAGCCAGGTGAAGGAATGCAAAAACATGGAACTTTTCCTTGATATCTTATATATATATTCGATATCTCACTCACGTTCTTTTTTCCTCTTTCACTTTTCCCTCTCACATCCTTGACCAGAATCAAAGCCAAGGATATCTATCTATAAAAAGTTATAGAGCAAAAATCAAACCGAAAATACCATAAATTCTCACTATCGAGAGAAACTAACTTCACTCAGACACTCTCTACAACTTCTATTGATGAATCCCATGGTTAACACCTCTCAATCATTGAGAATTATTTAATTCTGACAGGGCGTTTCTATTTTAAACGACAGAGCTTTTTAAGCCATAAGGGAACTGATTTAGCGGCCCAGAAAACTCTCAGACTAATTTTGCGTTACGTGAAGCAACTATGCCAATCAAGTTCGACTGTACTCAGTGAGTGAGGCACTGGGGAGAAACACGATTTGAAGTGCTAAGTGAAGTAGCATGAGTCAGATAAAAGTAATGTCCAATGACGTACTCTATAAAGAAGAAAGTGGACTTGAAGTGGAATTGAAAAACAGAACTTTTAATCAAGACTGGACGGACATTCCCATTGGCAGTATGATACTAGTTCAATCAGGAGAGACTTGATTCCCAATTTAACAATATTTATTTTCACAACGCACAGAAGTAATGTGAATGTTTACAGTCTTTGGCATTTTAGACCCCTGTGAGATGTCATCAGGATTAGAAGGGGGCGGAACAGAACATCGAACAGGAATACCCCCCGGGGTCTAGACACTGGTGGTGGTGGTACATCAGTCAATAGTTTGTTTGGTTTGCCCATATTATGCGCATTGTCCTATTGGACTTCGCTAAGTGTGACATCCTCTGCCCTCAACCCTCACAAGAGTAAGGAAAAACTACAAAAAAAAAACCTTTTGACAGGGAAAAATGTAGAAACCTCAGGAAGAGCCGCATGCGAGGGATCCCTCTTCCAGGATGGACAGAAGTGCAATGGATGCCACGAGTAATAGATATATTGTCAGGCAGTCTTGTCGATTTTTTAGTCCGCGATCAGCTGCCACCATGATCGGGTGCCGCTATAATCCACGATCCGTTGACATGATCCACTGATACTCATGGGATCCATCATCGTGGTCCATGATCGCTGCCAACACGATGTGGCATTACACAGTACATACGATCAGTTGAGGTCGGGATCCGGAAGAGGTGATGAATATTCTCCTAGAAGACTGGAGGAGATTGGGGTGGAGGAGGGGTTGTGCGAGTCACTGACTGACGGCTGACTGCGGAAGAGAGAAGGGATTTTAAAGTTTGACAGCTGCTGAATGACTGGCTGAAAGAGACCGCGCCAGACCTGATTGGATATTTAGGAAGGTGTGGATGAGCTGTAAACAACACTGATCTTTCCACAGCAGAATTTATACGCCATGTCCTGCTTCCTGCTGCTTTACAGGCTCCACCCCTCACCTGGATGTTCACACATGTTCCTGTTGTTGTGAACGAGTCGGACCCGACAACCTGCTGCTGCTTCATAGGCAAAAGACAAACTGTGTCTGGACCAAATTTTTCGGACATTTTCCAGAAACATGTGTGGGCAACATATTTGGTGGTGGAGCTTATCAATTCCCGTTCTAGTCTTTACCCTGAGGCCTGTTTAAAATAAGGTTTTGCTACCATCTATAAATAAAGTAATTACTATTTTACCATGTCTTTATTTGTACACATTTATATCAGGGCTCTCATGCTATAAAAAAAAAGTTTTTCCTTTGGCTTAGGTGCAGCACACGAGCCTTAAAGGTTCAGTGTTTAGAATTTAGTGACAACTAGTGGTGAAGTGTCATAATGCAGCTGAACACCCCTCACCTTTTATATTCTATTTTTGCTTGTGTGGTTTTCTTTCTGAATATTTTTGAGCACGGCTAGAAGGGAGCCTGTGACCCAAGAATTTGTATCTGCATGTAACTGTTGTGCACATGACAAATATTCTTAAAGATGGCTGATACATCAAAGGAACAAACCAAACTAGTGTCTTCATAATTTGTTCATCTAGTGAAACATCGGTAGAACAGACACAACTAAGTGGAGTATTTTTAATTCTTTATTAACAGTTCTGACAGAAAATGGTTCAAGAAAACATTTCTCAGAGTGAATCCACACCCCTTTAGTAGAAGACACGTATATGTGCGTCCTCATTTAAAGCATCTGCTCAAAGAGGAGAAGAATCTGGAGATTCTGCCGGGTTTTTTGGACATGTGGCTGTTCATAGAGGCGGCGATTCTTTTCTCGACCTCTGGATCTTTTCGATAAATGGAAAGCAGCAGCATTTCTGGACAGGCCCACGTCTTACACAGGTCCTTGAACACGGCCTTGTGGAGGACATTGATTATTTCTGGGGACATGTCTAAGTCAATGTCTTGGACTTCGGCCCATGTTTTTTCAAACAGGTTTTGAGTGAGGTGTGTTGATTCGTCACAGAACAAGTTCACTTTGGACTTTGCATACACTCGAGTGACGAGCTGGTCGATGACGAGATTGACATACATCTTTTTGCGGGGCTCTGCCCTTTCCGTTGCACTGTTGATCTCTGAGACCGGAGATCCTACGATGGGCTCAATCTCCATTAAAGCGGAGGTCACCCTCTTGGTGTAGTCACCGGCCTGTTTTGAGAACCACCAGTTCATCAATGGCAGGAAATTGATCACTCTCTCCTTTATGTCCGCGTACATCTTTCTGTGGGACTTAGGAACAGACACTTTCGTCACTTCAGCTGGACTCGCCACTAAAATGTCAGTTGTGATGTAGCTATAGAGGACATCGGTAAGGACGGGGGCGTTTGCAGGTGAAACTCTGTCCTTGGTCTCTGTCAGAAGCAGAGACTCCACACTATCCATCAGAGACTTGACTGACTCACTGCTCTGGACTTGGGTCTTCTTACTGAACTTCTTCCTGATTTGTGCCACCATCTTGAGCATCGATGCTGTGGCAAGAAACTTTGCCAAAAGCTTCTTGATCTTCTTCCCCACTCCTTTCCACTTCTTGTTGCTCTTTGAGGATTTGGAGCCTCTACTCGAATCAGATGATTTGACGCTCTCCTCTTCACTAATTATCTGAAAGATTTCATCTGCAGCAGCTTTAAACTCCAGAGAAGATTCAGATATCAGCCCACTCAGGTCAGATTCGGACATTTCATCCAGAAGGGGCTCGATAATGTCGCTCACCTCCTTCCCAATGATTTCCTGGATGGCCTCACTTGTCCTATAGTCACTGCTGCGGACTGTTGATTCTGAGGATGATGCTCTGTCACTGTCTGAAGAGGTTGAGGTTGTTTTACCCTGAGGAAGCTTGTTTAAAAGATCAAATGTCTTTTGACTACGCAGTCTTGGCTTGAACGAGCCCTCGATGTAACAAGCAGATTGCTTCAACACTTTGCAAAGACAACTGACCATTTTCTCAAGTTTGTTGGGTGTGGTCTGGTGACACTGTGGCGGTCCAGCGGATTCTGTGCTGGTGGAGTTGGAATGGAGGCTGGCGTTGACCCTCTCTGTCACCTCCTCTGCAAACAACTCTGTGAATTGATCCAAACTCTCAGAGCTGGTTGAGCTGCCCGGTGCTAAACTTTGGCAGAGTGCGTCTTCCAGACTGGACAAGACCTTTTGTACAGTGACGGACATGCCGTCATATCCAAGAGTCGTTAACAGTTTGGAGGACACAGTCGATGTCATGTTCATGACAAGTTCTGCCAACAGAAACTTTGTGGCATCGGTCGGTGCCCCTAATTTTAACTGCCTCCACTCGTCCGCAGTAAGCTTGGTGAAGACATTGTCAATGTGCGGCCGAATAGCTTTGACTGTTATGTCGGGTAGCTCCAATTCAGTAGATGTACCCATTGTGAAGCTGAATCTTCTTAGAAACTTTTAAGTAAAATCTGTCTTTTTACTTATCTATTTATTGCAAGTCTTACAAGCTCTTCTTAATTAATTCTCTTCTCCTTCTTAGTTCGGTTTATAGGCGAGTGGCAACCAACATCTTAGGATATTACCACCACTCATCAAAGACATGTTAAAGATCATAGCAAACGTTGCTAGGTAACAAGTCTGGCCTTGAGTTCAAAGCCATGTGGTAATATACACCTTTTCCCCCTTGTTGGTTCAACTAATTATATTGCATTTATCACATGGTAGAGCAAACTTACCCACTCAAACCCTAACTGAAGGAAACTTTGAAAATAAACGATTCGTTGAGAATCGTTGTTGCTTGGATTTTAGGTCAACATTTAAAAAATAAAAAAATGAATCGATAGAGGTTGTCAAAGAGTGCAGTGACAAAAAAGATACTTGAGTGAAAACAAAAAGAAAATCAATCAAAAAGCTATGGCAGCATTGTCAGCCATAAAATAAAAAGTAAATGTTAACCCAGAATGTGCTAGCACAGCTGGATGTGGCCATTCATAAACCATCAGGCTAAGACTTAGCATAGTATGGGTTCTTTAACAACAAGCGAGTTCTGTGAAGACCTGTAGGTGTTACATCCATTCAGACCAGTACAAGCAGAGAGGACATGTACACATGTTAAAGAGGAGGTGGTCTCAATAATCACGGTTGAAGGAGCTGTCATGATAGGGAGAGATAAAATAGCTGTGGAAAGAAAGACAATCCTGAGCGTATCTCTTACCATGGTGTAATTCATGCTCCACCATGACACCACGCTGAGGTGAAGAACACAATGATGAGAATGATAGGGCTCAGAGCCCTCTTCCCATCAGCTTCACATGCTGCACAACTTTATGAGACGGCTCATCAAAGGCAGGGTGTTGGAGCACCTCTGGTCCATCCAGAGGGATATCGCAGCTTTTTTGGCTCAGCTGAAGAGCCAGAGGGCAGCAACATTTTCTCCTTTGCTTGAAGAAATTGTCTCCAACTGGACCTCTTTGACCTTTAATTGAATACCTCTGCTCCAGAAGCAGAGGCAGAGGAGTTGGAGCTGGTGAGCCAAGGTAAAACTGCTGGAGGAGGGTTGAGAAGGATTTGCAGGCAAATCAATACCAGCACTCTTTGGAGAGTTGTGCCTGTAAATGGAACCTGAAGATGTTATGCTAGCAGTATGCTGTAAAGCCTCATAACAGCATTAGCCTGGTGTTTGCTGGTGAGTGTATTTGAATAAGTTTGTCATTTCCCCCCCCATTTTAAGCCTTGTGCTACAGGCCTGTTCAGGTCAGTCTCATCCACCATGTGAGAAACCAAATGGTCACTTAAGAAATGCCAGGGAAGCAGCTGTATTCTACTGTTTAACAGTGGTGGGGTTGTTGTTGTTGATAGCATTTGAAAAACTTCGGATTAAGCATACCTCTTACGTTTGTGTAATACAGTGTAAACCTCTCATAGTGATGACGATTGTCCCGGGCTTGTTCAGTCTCGATAGATTCAGTTGGCAGTGTGTAGCACCAGAGAGGAGCAGCAAATTACTGACAGAGCCAGTAAAGATTACAATGGTCCAAACATGCATGAAAAGACCCCAAATGAACTTCTGATCACTATAACCAAACTATTCTTTCCGAAGCATTTCGATCCATGTAAACAGTTGATCACTATATCTGTGATAACTATAAGTGGTTTGCACTGTATGTGAGAGCATGTCTTTAAAGTGGTCGAAAAGGCCCCTGTGATTGTCAGGAGGCCTCCCCTTCAACAGTGGTTCACTCCAACTGTAAGCTACAGATGGGTGCATACTCCCCTTTGACCTCAGGGGGAAGTGATGAGCCCATCTCTCTTTGACATACCACAATGTGTCGAAAGAAAACTTAGTTGGACAAGTTACAACGTTTTACAGGTAAACAAATTGAAAGGATGAAGATTAAATGGGAGGAATGGCGAATGTGCATCTGGTGAACCGCCCCAGCACTGCTTCAGGCTCCACTTATTTAATTGGACATGACATATGCTCAACGATTTCATCCCACGGAGAAAAGTACAACAGACTGCATGTACCTTCCCTCTTGAAGTCATCATGTTTGCATTTTTGTGTATCTGCACATAAAGTTGCCAAAACAATCCAGTTAAACTGAAGAATAGAAAAAGTTACTACTAGCTCCATATTTCTGTCAGATTCAGGTTAGACCTTTGTTTGTAATTGTAAATGCATACTGTTGGCATTAATAGACTTGACTTGTAGAAACCATTTGACAAGTATTTGAAAGGTAAAGTTCAGTTGTTCAATAGGAATAAGTGGCGCCCTCTCTAAGGGCCAGTATTTGGTTTGTCCATTCTGGGCTACTGTAGAGGCATGAGGCTGCAAAAGGGGAGGCTCCATGTTAGAGGACTCAATCCTGATGTAGATATGAAGGCCTCATTCTTAGCTAACGAAAACACCATGATTCTCAGTTTGATTATACAGCAATGAAAACAGGATTATAAATATAACATGAACTATCTGTCAATAGATCCCCCTAAATTGTACACTCTGTTAAACCACAGTAAACAGGATGACCTATTATATGTAACAGTGTATTTGGTGCACACCATCACGTTCCAGTCCCATTATCGTGTGGTGTATATGAATGGGCTGTTTAAAGCAGAGGCTGTGGTGTGTGGGACACCCCTGATTTTACTGCATGTCCTGTGCAAACAACAAAGACCCAGAGGAGACATCATGTGAGAGAATACTTCATTGTAATTCACTGGATTTTTACATAACACAAACATGAACAAGACAACCACAGAATGTAGACAGTGAGGGGAATTATTTCTGTATATAGTTAAATGTACTTTAAGAGCGCAGCGTTTGTTACAAAATGACATTTGATCTGTGGCAGTAGCTGAGGCACTGTGTCAGGCCCTACTCTGCATGTCCCTCACAAGAATGGGCTGAGGTAAAGTGGATTATACCAGCATTACTGAGTTTCGCCTGCCTGCCTAGGATGGTAAAAACTTTGGACTGGAGTTTTTTTTCTTCTTATTGAATTGCAACTTATCTCATCTTTAAAAGGTCATTCTCATAGTACATGTGTAACATATTGTACATTTTCAACACAATGTTCGGTCTAGAGCTGAATTATTTGAATGACTTCACAAATACCATCGGTATTAAAATGAACAAAGGGTGAGCTGAGAAGTTGAAAACTGTCATTTCAAATTACAAAATGCAACACTGATCATGAATACAAAAAATAAAAGCAAAGCCACAACTGTAACACACCAGCAACCACTGTGAAATAAAGGCAGTGCAATTAGCCTCATGTTATCACATTATAATAACTGACCTTTTATGGGGGGTTTATACAGTAATATAAACTAATAACTCATTAATTCAATGCTCTATAGCTTACTCATAAGCCTTTAATAAGAAGAATGTTTGGAGTGCTAAGTATAAAAATCTCTCTAGCTGTGTTTGTCCTCCTGCAACATGAGAGGACACCTGTTTAAAGGAAAGATCTGCAGAGCATCTGGTCAACAATCAATTCTTAACAATGTATTTACATTTACAGATTCAAACTTAAATCACAGTTAGAAGTCTTCTTGAATTTATACAGTTATAAGCAAATCTGACTGAAGGAGGACAAACACACAAGAAGAGATTTTTTATGATCCGGCAGCAACAAAGTTATTTATGTTTAACAACAATTCTATAAAAATTTGTACACTAAAAATCATAGATTATAGCTCATAACCCCTTTTCAAAGGCACCTTATCACAGTAGAAACTGAAATTTGTCACAGCAGTGGGCTTCACCCTTAAAGCTAATTTGAAAGTTTTGGTCTAAGTGAGTCCCAACAAACTGCAGGTCCTGCCACGTTAAGTGGAGTGGGAAAACAGATACAAGGAATTTTAAAGAAATTATATTACAACATTTTGCTCCCACTTAACACTGTTGTTTTACCAAGTGCCCCGAAGGTGTGTGAAGGTCGGGGGAGGAGGCTCTAGATCTGCTGTCTCACCCCTCTTTGTTTGCCTTCTTTCTGCCGGTAGTGGAAGAGGCTGGTGGAGTCCAGCTCACCTGCGTAGTGAATCGCTTCAGCAAACAGCTTCACCACCTAAAAACACAAAAAGAAAAACATTAGGCTAAAGTTCATCAGGCAAGAGAGACTATATAGCTGCTTTCAGACATGCTCTGAACTCCAGAGATCCTCCAGACATTCTCCAGAGGGGCTGTATATGTAAACACAAATGTCCGAGCGAAAGCCTCTGGACTTTCTGCAGACTTTCTCCAGCCTCCTCGTATTAAGTCTGCAGAAAGTCTGGAGGAGCTGATGTGAGAACAAAGCAGGAGATCCTCCGCAGGATCTATCGTGATGGTGGATTGATGATAGATGCAAAAACGAAAAAACTAAAAAACTAAACGAAGACAAATATCTCAGGATGAAAAAGCGGTGCCTTACACGTAGCTTTTTGTGATAAGAGACGAGAAGTAAAAACACGTGATCGCCGCAGTGGAATTAATACATTACGTCCAGCCTCTGCCTGCTGCACCAGCCCTTAACTGAACGCTCCGGAGATTTCTGTGTTGTGGTGAGGGGGGAATCTCCTGCTGCGTTGTGCATGTGTGAAAGGCAGAGGTCATGTCTGAAAACAGCTTTTGTTAGTGTAAATTGAGCATAAAAGCCACTATTGGTGTGACATTTACAGACCTGGTAATTGGTGATGAGGGGAACACCGTGGTCGATAGCCATTCTGCGGATGACGAAGTTATCCTTCAGGTGACGAGAGTTGTTATTGGGCAAGTTGACCACCAGGTCAATAAGACCTTCGCTTATCAGTCTGTACAAACAGCAAAAAAAAAGAAAAATGGTGTCAGCCATAATGATAACAGCAGGAAAGTGGAAACCACTTAAAGCGTCAGGTGTAATATTATCAACAGACCTTCGAAAATAATCTGAATTTGTAGGAACTCAATGATATTACTGGCCCAGAAACATGACTAATGCTGTTCTGATGCTGGATGTAGAGTATTCAGACCTTTGCTAACATGGTTGCTGTATGAACTTGTTCAGCTCCACTGCTGTGAGTTTGTTTTAGTGTTTTTCTGCCTCCTAGTGATCAAACCTAAACATGTCCGCTCTTGTATTTTTCAGTTTCACACAAAATTAGCTGTTAAAAAAATTACATCTTTTTAGTTTAGTTTATTTATTAAAGAAAGCTGACATAATAAAATACCTAGAAAAATGGTCGAATGCGCTCTACTGATTGACATTCTAGTTCAGTAAAGTATTAGTGACTTTTTCCTCCATAGTTAGCCATGGCTAAATGAAAAGACCAAGACACTTGAGCTGCTTCTGTTTCTGAATTTCCCCAAATTTGTCTTGGCATTGCTCTGACATAAGACTTTCCTCATCCTCCCTGTTCCAGCCCCAGTCTGGTTCCTACGACTGTGGACTTCAGAGTCTGCTACATCTGCTTTGATCTTGTAAGCATATTAGGGTGGTAATGAAGGGGCTATGCCCTCAGATCTTAAGGCAGTATCTTATGCTGATTAGATATTCCAATTTTGGATCTAATGAATCATAGTTTACATATTACTTAAGCACTGCCTCAGGAAAACCGAGTCTCACCCTGAAAAATATATTTGACTCAGAGTTTCACATTCGCTGGCTTGTTTCCCCCATGTTTCAATGAATGTGTCATAATTAATAAAACATTAATTTAAAATAAACATGTCCCAACCTCTTAATACCAGGCAAACTGGTGTCTTCTCCCTTCTCCGAGGGCCAGGCTACTGGAGTGGCAGGCACGTCGTTGGCACACAGCCATGCAGAGGTAGCTTCAGTAGCAAAGAGCTAGAAGACAGAAACAAGGCAACATTACCACATATACAATCATAAATGATATTGAGGGTAAGTCTTTATTTCAAAGTTAAGGTTAGAAATCTAAGAACCAGGAGGCTCTCTATGCACCATTGTTGATAATCATGCAGGAAAGTTTGTTTGTTAGCTCTGTGGTGTTTCAGCACTCACTTTGAAGCCTTCCTCTTTCAGTTGGTGCGCTGTTGCCAGGAAATTGGGTCGGAACGAATGCTGGAAGGGAAGAAGACAGATTGATGAAAAACAAAATGCTAACACGTATGAATACCAGCAGAGGCAGTGTTCTGATATGAGTTTCTGTTCAAACATGAAGAGTCCATCATGTTCTGTTCATCACTGAAAGGCTGTTCTGAATCTGCCTTAATGTCCTGGTCCTGCTTCTAAATTGTTCTGTGCATTCAAGGTACTTGATTGATTTAATTAAGACTGTAGATTTGGAGCCATTTTAAATTGTGTTACAAAACCGTCTTTGTGATTCAATGATCTTATTGCTTTTCAAAAAAAGAACAGAACAAAGATATAAACGGAAGCAAGAACAATGGTAAGAATTATAAAAATGATACTGTAAAAGGCTGGAACCAATAGATATAAATGAAGCTGCATCTTTGAAACTCTAATATTTAAAAATAAAAATTGTTAAAAGACAATAAAGGATGACTGATCCCACAGTTAACTTTTCACATAACTTCCGAGGCCCACGTGTGATGATCTTATTCTCAGTGAACAATTTGTAATTTTTTTCTGCTAGTGGTTTCTCAAATGAAGCAATAACAAAAAGGTAGAGTTTGGGGACGTCAGGGTTTGATTCAGGAGGTTTTTACCAGGAATCAGATTATCCCCAGAAGTCTCGTCCTCTCCAAACTGATCTAACACAGAGATTAAATCCAGCAGAAACATCTAATGAAGCCGTTTCACTTTTAAAACTGGGTCTCTGTGCGTTCTGGATATGACAGCATTATATGTTGCTGCCTGTCAGCCATGTTACGGAGCGTATGTGACCCCGGGCACTTGCCTTTAAGTGGACCTTTTCCCCAAGATCACCAATTACACAGCCAGAGTTGGGAACTGCTTTGTTCTGCTGCATTAGTGAAATTCACAGTTTGATAACGCATTGGTGGCTTAATTACTAAAACTCATGTGACGTGGTGTCATTAAAATCTAAATACACTGTCCAGGCTCACAGTTCATCTCTGTGGCTGTGGATCGGGATGGAGATGATTTTGCGGCACAATTATGCAGAAACAATGATTCGATAGTTCTTTTGACTTAATTTTTTAAATTCTTTATATACTTTATACTGCAGTTTTATCATGTTATGTAAATCGTTTATTTTCACCCTGGGAGATTTTTTAAATTAGAATCATGTTGGTTTTGAATAGTTACTGATGCCTCCGTATTTCCTCTTATTCATTCAGCTGTAACACGCATCTATTACTGTATTTGAGCCTATTCACACATCATCACTTGAGAGCTCATCATAGTTTCATGAGAGTTGTCAGTCACGAGAATCAAGGACGGATGTGGTGTAAATCAAACCGAGGCTGGAATTGTAAGAAGCCGATGGCCAAAAAGATTTGTTGAGAAGGCTCCTCTCATTTGGTGTCTTGTGAGCAGGAGGCGCCAAAAGGAAGCAGAAAGCAGGAGGCGAGTGGACCTCCAGATGGCTGTGGACTTACCTGAATTCCAATCAGGATGCCCTTCTGTGGCAGCTTGAAGCCTGTGGAGAGCATAGCTTTCAGGAAGGCTGAATAAATGTTTGGTCCAAAACAAGCTACCTGTAAGAAAACAACAGGATGAGACCCCGCGTGAGTAACTGTGGAAACGACTCTCCAAATTATGGAGGAAAAAACACACACACACAAGTATTAACAGTGTGCTTACTTCTCCAGTGGACGCCATCTCACAGCGAAGCACAGGGTCTGCATCCCTCAGCCGCGGCCAGGAGAACATGGGCGCCTGTCGAAGAACAGAAGAGGGAAGGATTTGTTTTTGAAGTATGAGGATATCACCACATGTGAGGTTAATAAGCTGCTATTCAAACTCCATCACTTCCTCGGAAAAATCTACTTGTTAAAACAGCCGGTAAAGACTGCAGTGGTGTGTGCATACGTATATGCGAGTGTGCAGTGTCATATCGTGCTTATCTTAAAAAACGCCTTTACCTTTTCCTCAAGTTTCAGGACTAGGCTATAAATTTGGGTTTTTGTTTTCTCATTACAAATCACTATTTCATTTTGTCTCATGCAAACCGCAATTTCTGCTTCAGCTCTGAAACTTTAAGGGCAAATCAGAAAATAAGGAGAGAGGTGAAACACAATATTGGCCCAGACAGATGCAGACGGACGCAGACAGACTGAAAGAGGACATTTTAAAAGAAAGGAGGCTTCTTAAAACAGCAGGACACCAGTCGCTTTAACAGCCTGTTTAACATGCGGCCTCCACGCTGAGATTAAGGGGGAAAAGCAGGTAGGTGGCGTAATGAAGGAATACCAGGGTGAGGCAGAGGAAGAGGGGAGGGGAAGCGGAGGAGAGGAGAAAATGTGAAATGAAAGATGGAGAGAACAGGTGAGGGAGTGAAGACAGTAAAGACAAGAACAAAAATAAATGGAGAGAAAATGGATGATAATGAGGGAATGAATGACAGTTAAAAATGTAACGACAGCAGAAAAACTAAAATGAAAATGAAACAAAAGAAGAGGGGAAGAAAAAGGTGAAAAGAGGGAGACAGGGAGGAGAACATGACTGAAAGACTAGTATGGGAACAGTAATTCTTATTGTATAACAGAAAAAAAAAACAGGGTTTTATTTGGAATGTCATTCTTATTTTTTCCATGTAGAAGCAGACAACTCCTGACGAGAGAGAGAGAAAGAGAGAGAGAGGTGTCGTGGTGTTGCGCATGTGTTCACACAACGAAACACACACACGTAGAGGCAAGGACCACAAGGGGGGGATTCATCCTTGAAGCGGGTTATCTAATCAGCTGAACGTAATGTTAGCATACTAATGCAAGTAGGGACGGAGAGAAGGGAATGCAGACGGGGAGGCAGCGTCGCTTATCACGGCTTTGTTCAAAGTGTTGGAGGAAGAGGGAGAAGTGCGCAGAGATAAAATGGAGGAATGTAACTAAGAAAGGAGATGAGACGGAGGGAGAGGGACACGTACAGGGAGGGAAGCAACAGTGACAGGGAGCTATTGATGTGCAATAGGAGACAAGAGTCGACAATAGAATTAGTCACACTGAAGACAATTTGCAGAAACAAAGCGAGGACGGCACAAAGACATATGCTCGCGGGTCTCTGCGTTCAATGTAAATCCAGAACAGTCAATTTAATCATCCTAATGAGAAAGGCTCCTTCGCCACCACGCCGAACGCAGAACCAAATCTGCAGTAGCCTCGGCGTAGGGAAGTGAGGGGAGGGCGGGAGAAAAAACTGGCAACACCATCACCTGGGGAGATTTAAATGCCCTGAAAATGAGAAACTACTTCATGAGCAGGATCTTTGAAAAAAAAATAATAACTCAGTGGTTTAATTTGTAATGCGGTGTCCTCCAAATGAAATTGGTATGTCTGCGGAACAGAATGTATGTGACTGCCACAATAGCCAAGCCTCTCCAACCACAACATCCTACATGCACACACACACACAAATTACATCCCCATCTCCCTATCCCACACCGAACGCCCACTCCTCACAGACAGGACAACTGCGAGGCTCCACAACATGAACAATGTTATCTTGGGGCACCAGCTGAGCTCCAGTGGAGGGAGAGAATAAAGTAAGACGTGTCTACATAACATTTTGTCTCACAGTGGGCCTTACTGGAGGTGGAAGTGCAGGCACCAGTGTACAGGTCTTCATATTTGCAGCTGAATGGGAATTAACAGCAGCAGCCGTAGCAACAGATTTCTGAGTGACAATTTTCAGACTTGGTATTGATGTTGTTATTGATGGATATTTAGATATTCTCACAAAAGATCTATAAAAGGCTCCAGATTCTGAACCCAGCCAAATGGTTTGGAGGGCAGAACAAAGTGATTCCATGGGTCTTTACTAAAACACTACAAGGTGACTGCTTTCAGATTTCTAGAAAGGAAATGCAAGGTGACTGCTTTTTGGTGTAGAAACTGCTAATAGCCAGTGGTGGACAACAAATAAGTACGTTTACAAGTACACATTTGAGGTACTTGTACTTTGCATTTATGTAACTTTCTACTCCTGCTCTACTAAAACTCAGAAGGTAATATTGTACTTTTTTCAGTGTAAACCATGTATCTCCAGATGTTTGTGATGAACTGAAGGATGAACTGTTCCCTTCATGTGTTCTAATTGAACCCTTTAAAAAGCCTTTTTGAACGATAATTTTGAATGCAGGACTTTTACTTGTAGTGGAGTATTTTTAAAGTTTAGAATTAGTTACTTAACTATCTGAATAGTTCAACTTCCAGTATGTGGGATTTTGAGCTTGGTCACTAAGATGCTCCAGGTAGGGTTTTTTTGTCATTGCTATTGTGAGCAGGTACTTATGGTGGTTGTATTAACATTGCTGGTAGATGCTCTGGTGTTATTGCCAGGGAAGTTGTTGCTCTGGTGATTCTGGGTGGTCGCTAGGGTGTGGTATTAGGGCAGCCATCCTTCACAGGGCTCAGGATGTAGAGTGAAAGGTTAGTAGTTCGATCCCCGGCTTCTCCAGTTCAACGACTGCCCTTGTTATCTTTAAAGACGTTACACTTTTAGCTGAACAGCTTATAGTTTCAATGGATGGTTTGTCAGTGCATGTTTGTATCTCGTATTTTGGTCTTCTTTAAATTGCACCAAAGCTAAATACTGTCAGGATTAATAAATTAGTTTTGTATAAAGCTGGTCAATAAAAATCGAAAAACATTATACAAACATACATTTACAGAAACAGTACTGATGATAGAGTCCTTTCAGTAGCAGCAGAACTTGGAAATAAAGAGAAAATTGTGGAAACCACATGATTAGCTAGAGTGGCTGACTTCATTATGTTGTAGAGTGGAAGTCTGGAAAAGTTTAAATGATAAAACTTTACAAACTAAATCTAAAAGATAATTTTAAGCAAAAACCTGAACATATAGTGAGTCATTTAAAGGGTGAAATGAAGTTACTGTCTCAGTGGTAAAGTAACCATTACATAAAGTTGATCAACACATTAACAAGCAGATATTTTTATGCCAACAAGCCCTCGTTGGTTAAACACCTTACTGGAAAGGCTTGATGTCTGTGATGTTCGGAGCTTGTATTTTTCCTGGGGTCGTTAGGCTCAAAAGAATGTGTCTATTTCAGAAGTCGCCGTAATGCCTCGCATGCCACGGTCAAAGGGCCGAAACATCCAACACAGTTATTTTTCTCCCGCCATTAAGTGTGCACCGGGGACATGCGCCAAATCAGCTTCCTCCTCCTCAAATGTTGTTTTCATGCTCTTCTTCCTCTCAATGTCATAAATACAACTGTGTTATTGTTCCCCACGAGTTTGTATGTCGAGACAGAAATCGCACAATGGGGACTTGTTAGCGAAGAGAAAACAACATGGCCTCAAACAAGGGACTGTCAGGGAGAGGAGACAGTAAGAGCGACGGAGAGCGGCTGAGAGGGAACGAGACAGATAAATGAAGATGGTCTCTCCGGATGGCAATGAATTGAGCCTTGTGATAATACAGTGAGGATAAAGGCTGAGAGGGTACATATTGATGACACACACTTCAGGCTACAGAGGCTGGATAATGGTTTTACACATCACAGTGTGTTTACAGTGGTGGGCTTTATGTGAATGTGGCTGGGTTATGTTTAACAAAAAGAAAATGAGATTAGCAAGACTTCCCTCAACAGTTGTTTTGTGGCAAGGTTTTCCAGCACATATCAGGGCCGGGCTTAAGGGTGGGAATTTCTAGGCAATTCATGATTCGATTCCGATTCTGAGGGCTATGATTCGATCAGTAGTGTTTTAGGCCGCTACTATTACTACAAGTGTGATGTAATTTACAAAATAAGGTTTTCAATTCAAAAGATCAGACAGTGGTCAGCGCTCTCCACATCGATTTAGACTTGTGTGCGGCATCTTTGCCTTTACTTTAACTTTAACAGGGTGGCCCCGCCTGGCCCCCCTCTGCAACATGGAGGCACATTACTCCGCTGGTCAACAAGAGATTCTGCTCCTCTGCTCTTTTATAATCACTGACACTTAGAGCTGAGCTTTATAAAAACCTGATGACAAAATATTTATGCTAATGGGTGAATGGGGCATCGCTTCTTCTGCAACAATGACGTAAAAAAAAAAATTCTGCGTTGTGTGATAATCTGCGGGAAGTACTTCTCTCCTGTCTGCAAGCTGTGTGTGTGTGTGAGAGTGTGTGTGAGTGAGTGAGTGAGTGTGTGTGTGTGAAGCAGCAGTTTTTATAATTATGCAGCTGCGAAAATCGCTAAAACAATGAACGTAGCGGAAAACATGAATCGATTATGTTCCGTCTCTGCATCGATGCAGAGTCGTCGAGGTCCGCATCGTGATGCATCCAAGAATCGAGGAATTTCCCCACCTCTAGCCGGGGTATATGACGTCTGTATCATTGACTCCAAGTAAACTCTGGAAGTCTTTTAAGCCCAGCGCCGGGAGTATTCAGAGCTCTGATTAATATTCTTCACCACTGTGCAGCCTAGAAATTGAAAACTTTAGGTGGCAGGGAAGAGTGGGGGGATTATACCTGCGTGATTGGCTCCGAACTACAGCCATTGTTACAGCAGCTCTGTTGTAATTAGAGGGAGAAATTACTTTGGAAAAAAAATAGCTTTGGAACATCTGGCGTCACGTAAACTCTCTCATACCCAATCTGAGGAGAAGTAAGCCTCCCAGCCGGTATGAGAAGTCACCCATTACTCCCCAGCACACGCCTAGGTGGAGGGATGGAGCAGTAATTGTCGCCTTTGTAAGGGCATCCAATGGAAACTGCACGAGTGGATCCTGCACCACCTATTAAGAAGTCATACATGTAGGTCTCTTTACATAGGAGCCAATTTCCTAACCCAACATGATACATCAGACCGTGGGAAGTTCATAGACATGATTATTAGGGACCAAGTTAAAAGTCACTTTTATACCACAGGTAGCTATTACCACTGAATTCTCTTTATTATGAAAGTTTGAACTTCAGTTTAAGAATTACATACTTCTGTGTGAGTTGAGAACAATTCACAACTTAATAGGCCTTTAAAACCCTTTAAAAACAGCGTCTTGGTTTCTGTGTGCATGTAAAATGGAGTGTTTGGGAAACAATGACGTCACAGCTTTATCATTTTTGTGTTCGCGTTTGGATGGAAATATTTTGTATCATAAAGGTTGTGTGGACTGATTTTTTTATTTTTGTAAATGAAGGAGAGGAAACGTGTGATTGTAGCGTAACTGTGTTGTCTGGTGTGACGATATGGCAACAAGGATTGTGTCATTATTGTCAGTTCACAGCTGTCCACCTCATGAGGCTACTCTGGCTACCTGCTTGTTTTACTGCGACGGTTTGTTGGCAGCCATCCAAGCATTAAACATTTATATGATTCAATCAGGTCGTCACAGTTCCTTCTTGACCCTGAGTTGATTCACCTCTGGATCAATTCCATTAGGCTGTTACACAGAGGGCAGAGTATAGCAAAACAACAGCTTTGAATAAACATTACTGTGGGTGTAATAAAAGTAACTGAAGCTAAATGGAATTCAGCCATCATAAAACTTTAATATCTAAACTCACTTGTTATTTTTCTCGTGTAACGTGTCAAATTGTCTTCTGTGGAAAAGGCCTATCAGGATGATTATGTCTGGTTCTTATAAATACATTTAAACCCTTTCACTGTGCAGACAGTTGCAGAGGATGCTTGATGTGTGAGCCGCAAGTTGGAAAAGTCCTCACTAACTTACACTTCTTTTTCACTTCATGCGGCTGTGAACAGTTATTTCAGTCTCTCTTCTCACCTTGATGCCCACGTAGTCTACAGGAATGATGGGGTTCTCCAGCGAGGGCAGGCTGGCCTCATCCAGAGGCTCCCCCACCATCACTTTGGTTGCCACGTTGATAAAGTCCACACCGATTGTTTTTGATACAAAAGGGAAGGAGCGTGACGCCCGCAGATTACACTCTATCACCTTAAAGGAAGTACAACACAATTACTGTCATTGCAGAAATGTGTAACCACACACATTCTCCCTGACCAATTACTGTACATATTGGATAAGGCAAATCAAAAGACTCACAGTCCATAGAGACATTTACATTCCAATTAACGAAACAAATATGTACAATATATACACATACTGTAGCTGGAACATCAAAACTAAAGGCAACATCGATCCTAAAATCCAACCACAAGCTGATCTCAAGTTGTGAGTGAAGTGTATTTGCTGTAACCCGGTGCTAAAATGCCGATCTATCTTTAAGTCACACCCTGAGAATTATTACTCACCATGACATCATTGCCTTTAACCAGAAATTGAGTGTTAAAGGGCCCAGAAATTTCAAACGCCTGCGCGATTTTGCGGGTGGCAGCTTTCACCTGAGAGAAAAAGGAAAAAGAAATCACAGACACATTTAAAATATAAATAAATGAGGCTGTCTGTAACCGTTTAATACAGCAGTATCCCTGTATATGATGGAGAAAAAGACTGTGGCTAAATGATGATTTAAAGAACTTGTTACCTCCACCAAGGTGTTTATGTTGTTTTGTTTGTCTGTTAGCAGGATTACACACCTACCGGACAGATTAACACGAAACCTGATGGAAGGATGTGGTACGGCTCAGAGAATAACCCATTCAATCTTGGTGCGGATCCAAATAAATGGGCAGGATCAAGGAATTTTGTTTCACTTGCAGGTACATGCACCACTGCAGCGGAAACTATGACGACTGACAGTTGTTGTGGACGGTAAAAACTTTATGGACGATAGCGTGAGCATCTGATTGAGCATGCGGCAAATAGTGCTGCTAATAGCACCACACACAGCTATGCAATGCAGCAATAAAGCAAAACACCAAGTTAGACATCTTTCATGTTATTATGAGAAGTGTGAACGTTTTTCAGTTCATTATGTAACTTTGGCAGAACAAATTAGATTATGCTGGCCGCCACAGTCTAAATAATCAGTGGGAAACACTGCTTTGACATGCGCTTTCAGATATACAATACAATTGATATGATTCGAGTCACTATGTCTTGACTTGACTGACCTTTTCTAGCGCCCCCTGGCTGATGCTCTGGGTTGGCAGCATTAGAGTGGCATCTCCTGAGTGAACCCCAGCATCCTCCACATGCTCTGTGATGGCATGGGCCACAACCTGGACAGATAGTATTTGCATACAGATTATAACAAATTTAGAATGAATAATGAATTTTTCTAAGATCAGAAGATCTCCAGACTGGATGTGTTTATACCAACAGTGTGTCACTGTGGGAAATAGTACATAAAAAGGCAGTGTGAAAATATGATGGTACATAAAGCTGTGAGTGATGCATTGTGCATATGAAATACATAAATAAATCAAGTCAGGTCAACACTCATTGAAAACCGGCTCTGGACAAAGGGCCTGTGTTTGTGGACAGTCGCTAAGTGACAGTGTAGGTGGCTATGCAGAGTCAAAAGAATAACTTCCAACATTTCACCCTCAGGAAAGGAGATTTTTATCACCAAGCAACTCTGTGCAAGAGTGTGTGTGTGTGTGTGTGTGTGTCTGCAAATGAGCTGCAGTGTCATTAGTTCATTTAAACTGCTGCTAACCACAGCATTCATTAGCACTCTTCAGATAGAGCCTGTAATTAATACGTATTATCTCTGACTTCTCCACTCTCTCTGTGTGTCTCACACACACACTCTGCCTGGCCAGGAATAATGAAGCCTGTTTGGTATTCAATGAATGGACAGCTTGTTAATGTGATACTGAAGATAAAGGAGGGGCTGTATTCAGGGAAAGGAGAGGGAGAAAATCTACCGTACGACTGGATTGGCCATGTTCAAACTGACACCCTTGAAATGACTCTGCAGTCTAAACAATGGAACAACAGAGAGGGCGCTCAGGACAAGGGGCTGGGCGGCTGTGTCACTCACTGAGAGTTACACACTCGCGCAGTAATGACAAACCAAATGTTTTAGTCCGTCAGGTTTGACTTCAGAAGTTGCAGTTCCACAGGGATCAAATAATTCAAACATTTAACTTTGATAAAGCAGAATTCATTTAAATTCCAGCTCGTCGGAAATGCACGAGCTAGATTTCTCACAATATCCACTGAAAGAGCAAGTTACTCTGATTTTAGCTTCTTTTCATTGGCATAAATGGATTTTAAGACTTTATTGTTGACTCTTAAGTTCCGTTCTGGACACCTGAATACAAGTCAGATCGTTTGACACCTTGTTTGCCTGGTCGTTACCTAATGTCTTCAGCGAAGGCCCTGCTCAGAAGATCAGACTCCTTATCCTGTTTTGTATAATATTTGTGTGTGATTTCTCTGGGGCTTAATTCACCTTAAAATGTTTATCGTTATTATTATTTTTTATTTGAAAGTGAAGTTTCTGAAGACCCCCTCAAAGAAAGCTGCACACTGGATTACTGCAGGCCAAACTACTAAAAGGAATTAATGATCATAAATAAAAAAAAAGGGACAAAATGTTTTTGGTACATTATGTGTATGCAACTTATGCTCAAGCACTAATTATGGCAGGCAGGACATAATGATACATCTGGTGCATGCAGTATAGTTGTCCTTCATTGCCAGAGCAGTGAGTCTGCTCTGCCAGGACGTCTCCACATACACATAATGACAGCTCAAAGGCATTACAGACACAAACCCTTATAACTGGACAGAACCTCGTGTCAGTAGAGTCTCACCCTGCCAGCCTTGGCCACAGCATCCACCTCTACCTCCCTGGCACCACGGACGAACTTGGTAATGACCACTGGATGCTCCTGGAGGAAAGACAGCAGGGCGGTTATTCAGTCAACTACTAAAAACAGGTGAAATAACCCAGTCTGAACAAGGTCTTTTGGTATTGTAGTGCAGTCTGTAGGTTTCTGGGTATTTTGGCTCTCTTATCCCCACAAACAGTTGCTTTTTTCCACATCCAGCAGTTACAGAGCAACATCATTATTCATTTGGAGTCACGTTTCTGGAAGAGAAGTCCGAAATTACCCCTCTCTCGGCTCTGTTTTCGCTCTCGACAAACTCCTGAAAGAAGTATCTGGCTTTGTATGTGCTAAATGCTCCGCTACGTCCACCAGCTGTATCTGTCCATCATTTGGTGTTGAGCAGAAACTTTACTCTGGGTTTGTAAGAGCTTTTTCTCTGAAAACAACTAACAGTGTCAGCTGAAAGCCGCATGATGAAAGCCGTGAGAGTGAAAAAGAACAGTGAAGTTGTGGGCAAGGCAGATAAACAATGAGCCCAGGCTCACTGAAAAACTCGGTCTAGCCGAGGATGGCTGCGGATTCAGGTGTTTGTTCTCTCTGTAGCTTCATTACTACAAGCAACTCCTTTCACATCATCGTTTCAAAGTCAGCCGAATCTTATTTCTGCTCAGAAACGAGCAAATGCTGTTGTTGTGATGTGATCGGAGCTCATCCTGCACAAAACCTTTACCTCCATCTTGACCTGAGCTCCTTTCTAATGACAACTCCGCTCCACAAATCTGCAAGTCTCCCTGTAAACTGCAGGACGTGGACGATCACTGGTGCGACAAATCCATGAGGTGCAATAATATCCAAATTTGGCTCAGTGTCACATTCACAGGTGCAAAATGTAATAAATAAAATCAGGTACTTTATTTTATATTTTGATGAGGGGAAACTCCGAGATTAATTGTCTCTAGTTTTCTCTTTGCTTGATTTTAAGTCCTCAACCGTCGATACATTGATTATTATCCTCAGCAGGAGGTTCTGTTTGGCCCCTGTCTGTTGGTTTGTTTGTCATCAGCAGCTAAAACTACTACACAGATTTCTACGAAACTTGGTGGACAGATGCATGGACCAAGACAGAAACCACTGAATCATCACGGGGATCTGGACAAAGAGGATCCAGGACCTTTTTTCTCTCTTTTAATAAAACCTACATCTGTCACTGTATGCACTTTTTATTTAATTAAATGTCATACTACTATTAACAGACTTGATTTGGTGCTCTGAAAGTGAGATAGTGTGTGTGTGTGTGTGTGTGTGTGTGTGTGTGTGCATGCATGCGTGTGTGCGCATGCTTTTAGCTCCAGGTAGAGGCCCTTGGAGGGGCCAGCTGCCCCCGAGCCACCTGCATGTTCAGTGAGGTAGAGCTGGGCACACAATACTAGCCAACAGACATGCCAGCTGGTAGCAGTAGTTAATTGAAAGCAGAGGGAGAACACAAAAATCAGAGCGAGAGTGCGTGTATGTGTGTGATGTCGAGAATAAGATCCTTTGTCCTAACATGCTTATTCAATATAATTCAAGCCAGAAGAACAAAAAATATGAAGGTCCGAGGTGAAACCTTTGAAGGGAGTTCTCTGGCAATGTGTGTCTCACAGGTGCGGGCGTGTGTACACTGATCTCACCTGGGACACCTGAGTGGCCTCCTCCAAGAAACGTTTCATCTCCTCTTCCCCGTACACAACATTCATGGCTGAGCCGCTGGTGAGATGCAGAGAGAGAGACAGTGAGAGAGACAGTGAGAGAGAGAGAGAGAGAGAGAGAGAGAGAGAGAGAGAGAGAGAGAGAGAGAGAGAGAGAGAGAGAGAGAGAGAGAGAGAGAGAGAGAGAGAGAGAGAGAGAGAGTGTGTGTGTGTGTGTGTGTGTGTAAGCGAGGAAGAGAAAACTGAAGAAAAAGGGCCACAGGAGAGGAAGAGAAGCTAGCAAACAGGAGAACATACAGGCTTCTAATGATTGTTCAAAACACTCATTATCTCTGCGTTGCATCACTATTACCATCGGGAACAAGGTCTGGAAACAGTCAAAATAAGGCGCGGGAGAGAAAGAAGGAGCGAAAGGGAGGAGAACAGTTATTTAGGTCGAAAAGCACTCCAGGCTCTTGAAAACAAGTTCAGAACTTTGTCATTAAAAAACAACAGATTTAGGCTGGAGTGTTTGGTTTTTTTTATCTCCTGTTTGATAAAAAGAGGTTCAGAGGAACAGGACAGGAAGGCCACAGGCTCGGGTCAGAGCTTTATTCCTCAGCTGTCTGTAGCTCAGAGGCAGACATATGTCCAAATCCCAGACTGAATACTGACCCTTCATTTGAGTACCAGCCACACACGACTCATATTTGCACATTCAGGCACATCCTTGACTCGGATGCCATCTAGTCCCTGCTACGTTGAATATTGAGATGACTCATTCACATCAAGACCAATAATTCAGATGCTGTATTAAGAGTGTGAAGAGGTTATATTTTGACCCAATGTGGGTTAATGAGCAGGTAAATCTATGTTTTTCTTTCCATCAGTCCAGCTTGTGTTGCTGCTGCTGTATGAGAGGTGGTGATGGTATTATCTTGTTTGCCTTGATGTTCACATTACTATTGTTTTGGTGTTACAGAAAATGCCTTCTGCCCAAACTTAGACTGTGGTCGAAAGCATTTTCAAAGGAAACAGTGATTGGAGTAGACATGGCAAATAATGTGTTTCTGTCTGAACGACCATTATTTAAAGAACTGATGATCCAACACACTTGCTCACCACCACATCCTGATTTGCTTAAAAAAAAAATCTGAATTCAATATTTCAGACAATTATAAACCAATGGGATTACAATATAAAGGGGAGTGAGGTTATTTCTATTCATTATTGTGTTTATTACTTGGGTCTGATTGGATACACCGCTCAGCCACACAGATGCTTTCTCACAGACAGATTACCATGCATTTGAATTTCACTCTGTCTCGCCATCACTTTTTGTGAGTTATTCGTCACTAGTGAAAAGGTTGAAACGCGTCTAATTGCTTTTACACATGATTGTGCAGCAGCGTTTACATGTGGCAGCAGCTCCTGCACTACATTTTTTAAAACCAAAAGAAATACATGACTTTTGTATGCCAATATGAGATAAGTCATAAATATGTCATTAAGTTATTATATGAATACATTTATGGATAAATACTTCAAACTATGCTTTGGTTTGTGTGTGTGTAAATGTGTGAGTTTGTGCAAATGTGTTGAGGCTGAGAGAAACATTCAAAAACCATTACCAAGTACGTCAAGGGGGAAGAGTGAAAACACTTCGGGGACGGGAGAGATTAGACAGAGCAGAGAAGAGGATGTAACAGTATTCATTGGAAGGCAGCAATAACAGAAGAATCCGGAATTGAGAATAATAATAAACTCCATATTATTAAATCATATGATTTTGGCTACTTCAACATCCAGTGGAAATTTTTAAAACTGATGAATTAAAGGAATTTGATATTAGGTAGTTTTAAATGGGACCGATTGCCGGACAACGAGGGTTTCTCATAATCCTCAACAAGTACAGAGAGACTCCCTTTTATAACAACACCACAGTTTGCATGGAAAATAATAAAAAGTCCAAAACTTCATTACACACAAGTTTGTTCCCACTGAGGCTACAACCAGGGTCCCATCATGACATCTGCTGGACACAAGTGTCACTGCATGACTGAATAAGCACTTAGGCGAGTCAAGTCCATTAATCATTATAACTAAAACTGTATTTTACTCAATTATTAATAAAACAGTGCATAAGCTCATGCCTCACCCAACACAATTGAATGGTTTTCCTGCCTGTGTTTATTAACATAATTTAATGGCTGAATATTTGACACAAATCCTGTTTAGATTATTGTGCTGTAATTTAATAATACTGCTGTCGACAAAATAAATAAGTAAATACAATGAGGTTAAGACAGGTCAGCCACTACATCCATGATTAACATTCAAAATGTATTTTTCATTTATAGAGAAATTTGTCTTGGGATCTTCACCCATGCTGCAGCCATAAAAATACATTTTAATGGAGAAAATATACATATATGCTAATAAATAATGAGCAAGGTTCTTAAGGCAGCTAAATCACAAAATATGCAAATAAAAAAAATACTTATTCCCTTAAAAATCCCTTCAATAAAAGATCACCCAGTGCCCATCCTGACCTCATCTGTCAATCCTAATGCTGGCATAAGAGACTGCTGACATGAGATGACTGACTGTACTTCAGTCACACTGTTTGTACAGTAATAGTAAGCACTGTCTTCTGCTGTATGTTGACCGACCTTTGGTAAAACTCACCTGAGGACGTAGGAGGGGCGGAGCAGACAGGGGTAGCCCACCTGGTTGGCGAATGAAAAGGCATCTTCCTGTGAAAGGCGAAGAACGCTCATTAAATATTAGAAAGACAAACAATGTCATGTAAAAACAGTGACACAACTCAGCACTAATACATATATGAACAAATGTGACATTTTTGAAAATGTAATATCTATAGCTTCAATAAAGTAAACAGTAAATAATCATTTAAAAAAAACAACATTTAGCCAATTTGTTTAACTGCTGTTACTCAATTCACTTTTTATAGCTGCAGGGAGTGGAGATGTAAAACTTTATTAACACATCTGACTGCTCAAACACTGTCTCTGAGGTATAGATCATTTTCTTAGTGCACACCAAGACGTATTCTAACAAACACCGTTACAACAGACACAATCTATAACCAACCAAAGAGCCATTCTTTCAAAATAAAAAGAGAAAGTAGGAGTTTAAAGTAAGAGTTTAAAGAAGGTTTTCAAATGAGGACACTGAATATTTGTTGTGTATTTGAATATTTATGCAACTTTTAAAAGAAGTTATGTCATGTTTAAGAGGTGTTTGATCAAAGAGAGAAAATGAATATCAAGCTGTGCTCGTCCTTGTTGCAAAAACCCTCATGAAATAAGCTCTTATTTTACCTGTTCTCAATTCAACCATACACAAATTAGACAGATTCAAGAGAGAACGCTGCCGTGTCTGCCAAAACAAAACTAATGAAAAGAGTAGGAGGGAGAATATAAGTGCTTCAACAGTCAGTAAGTGGCGCCTCAGTTCATCTCCCTTTTGATTCTGTTTTCTTCCGCGAGAACGAGTGGGAGTTGTGGTGGGAGTCTAACAGTGAGAGAAATGTGGTATGTCCTTCTCCTCATCATCATCATCATCATCATCGCTTTTTCTATCCGACTCTCTGCAGGACTCGCCTTTTCCTCTCCATTACCCACTGTTCACTCGCCAGGGGTGGAGTACCAAATACAAAAAAACAAACGCAAGATGCATCTCCCCACGGCTCGTCTGAGTTATTCCGGCCCAATACAAACAAACAGTTTCGTCAAGATCGGCAGGGAAATGGGGGCTGTAGGTGGACTCTGGAGAGGCGCAGGACTTTATCTGTGCGTGTCCCAGCTAATCGCTCCTCGTGGTAACTGAGCTCACAAGCAACAGTTATATGGACGAGGAATATTCCAGCGCTGAGTGCAGACACATCTCGGTGATCCTCGTGTTCCACAGAGGGGGTTACCGGTGCTTTGTTCTGCTTTAGCCGTGAGCGAGTTGAAAAGGCCAAACACGACTGAGTAGTTGGGGTTCTGAGCTTCAACAAGGAAGAAAGTTCTCAAAATGATGAGTGAAGTTCGTGAATGATGTAATGATTGTAAAGTATTTGGTTAATATTTAGCTGGCAAAAGAGTAAAGATTGATCAAAATGAAAGAAGCATCATATATTGGGAAACTATGTTGTGAAAGCAAAAGTTGTTTTGGATAATTCACATTTGTATTGTTAGTGGAGGAGATGATGAGGTGAACTTATCTGATTGTTGGTTCAATTTACTGTTGATCTTTTTAACAAAAGGTAGAAAATTATTTGTTCCCCTTCATAGGCATAAAATGGCTCAAAAACTGCAATTTCAGATCACAAAAAAACTGCAATTTCACACCACAAAATATGATAATAATTTCCCATCAATGCCGCTACTCTCCATTATTTATATCTTTCCTCTCACCAGAGAACTAAGAGCCCTCCATGGGGCCTGGGCCACCCCGAGGTCATCGAGGACACTGGAGAAGATGGAGCGCTCCTCAGCCCGGTCAATCTGCAAGGGGCTCGTCCCGAGAATCTTCACCCCGTTCAGGTGCAACGGGACGGCAAGATTGTTGGGGATCTGGCCTCCCACTGACACGATGCTGCCTGAGCAACCCTGGAGAAGAAGAGAGGAGAGGAGATATAGGATTGAATAACATTAAGAATAAAATATGTCAGGTCACGCCTTGGTCCTCCTGCCACAGGCCTTTCAGCCAAGCTTTACAGTCTGAAACCTGAGGCCACGTCAAATTATTCTGGAGACTAATGACGCAGTGAAGATATGGGACAAAAACACCTGATGTTGGCTTTACCATATAAAGGTTTAGTTATGACACGGATGGAGTATACGGTGGATTCAGGAAGTCGTTACATAAAAAAAAATTAAGATCATAAAGCTAACTAATGCTAAAATCATTTATACCATTCATTGTTAAAATAAATTGTTGTCCTCAAAATGACAAAATGAAAACAGAATTTCAGATTTTTTTGTTGCAAAATTGAAAATTGGTATATCATACTGACATAAGTATTCAGCCCCTTTATTCAGCACTTTGTTAGAGCACCTCTGACAGCGAGTACATCTTCGAGTTCTGCTCCAGGATTTGGGGATCCTCTCCAGCTCTGTCAGGCTGGATGGAGAGAACAGCCTTTTGCAGGTTGTCTTCAGAGATGTTTGATTGGGTTCAAGTCAGGTCTCTGGGCCGCGTCACCCCAGGACATTCACAGGGTTAGTAGCGGAATTAATATTGACAGTTGTGTGTCTCTTCAAATTATGTCCAATCATTTGAATTTGCCACAGATGGACTCTATTCAAGGAGACGTCTCAAAGATGATGGAGAGAAACGAGGGAAACCTGAGTTTAATTACAAGTGTCATAGCAAAGGGGGTGAACACTTATGTAAATGTGACGTTTCAGTTTTTCCTTATTGATAAATGTCTAAGTTCTCACTTTGAAGCAAATGAATTTCAACGATTTTACCAAAAGACCAACAAAAGTGAAGAGTCTGAATACTTTCTGAAGGCACTGTATACTGGTGTGTGTGTGTGTGTGTGTGTGTGTGTGTGTGTGTGTGTGTGTGTGTGTGTGTGTGTGTGTGTGTGTGTGTGTGTGTGTGTGTGTGTGTCAGAACAAGTGTCCATGGTCCAGCCCCTTTTCCTGTCGAGCTGATCCAGGGGGATGCTGTTTCCATGGCAATGCCAGGTTGTATCGCTTCATTATTCATGGAGCTGCTCTCCTGTTCCTGTCCAGGCTTTATCCCCATGCTCTAATGCTGTACTTATCACACAGACCCACATTGAAAGAAAGAGGGGACTGTAGCTCTGACAGAGGGATGGATGGTAAAGCTAAGTCCCAGAGCAAACAAACACTTCATCAGACTCCGATGCCATCGCAACTTTAACTGGATTACAACTCCAATTCCACTTTAACTAAAATGTTGTTGAGAAAAATGTATTTGGAGGTGCACTTTGACTTTTTAATTTGGTCCATGTCCAATCCACTAACATGGAGGAGGCAGGTTTTATGAATTGTACTGCAGCCATCCACCAGGGTGCGATCAAAACACTTCACTGGCTTCACAGTCTATGACTTCTACAGCAAACTGATCCTGACAAATTGTGATAGTGTATTATAATTATCAATGACACTAGAAGACTTACAGATATTATACATCAAAACTATAGGAACTAATTGACAAATAGCTGTTCTTAAAAAAAGTTAACAGAAGAAATATCCAGTTTCCCGTAAAAATGACCCAAAAGATTCACATCCATGTAAAATGACCACCTAAGAATAAATTATACCCCCCAAAAAAATTATTTAACAAGCTCAACCCAATGAACTATGAATGTAACCTCATGTATGTAATGCTCATTAAAGACTAAAAACCCAGAAAAAAAAATCCTCTCACCCGTAATTACAGAAAGCTAAGCTCCTAAATCTTAGATGAGCCTATAGTGCTGCATAATACATGCCCCCATTAGGACCAATTCAGAGTTTTCCTGGCTTCTATTTGACAGAGAGAGAGAGAGAAAGAGGTTTTGTTCCACTGTGTTTAATGGCCGACACCATTCTGCAGGATAAAGCAGAAAAAGCTTTGTGCTTTACCGTTTACTGAGTTTAGGTTTTAGTTTATATATATATAAATACGAATCAGCAGAGAACTTCTTCTGCTCCCTGAAACTCCAGTAAAACAAGTAAACCACAGTTTGTAAGTAAAGAATTAATCCCAAAAAACTTGTGTTTAAGTTATAGAGAAATTATTAGGCCATTACGTGTATGTGCACCAGTGTCAGAGCAATACATCCATCTGCCACTAATATTGAGTTAATATCACTTCTTATTTATATTGCGCTGACATTTCCCACCTCCGACCTGGATGACATGATGCATTTCTTTTATTATCTTTGAATTGTGAAATTGATCAATAGTACTATGCCTATGGGAACCCTGAAATTGATTGCGAGGCGATATTTCAATCACATTCTAATCAATACACATGAATATACAAGTATTTATTAATATTGATAGAAAGCTGTGATAGATGGGTGACCACACCAGAATGTCCTGACTCACTCCCAATGCATGTTGGGATAGGCCCAGTGATTTAGACCAGGAGTTTGTGAAAGGGTTTCAATAAAAGTTGTAGTTTCTTAAATTTCATTGGCGAGTTGAAGGATTCCGTCATCGACCAATACATGTTCTTTGCAATGATGAAAGGACGAGGAAATTCTAAACCTGTGTATTTTGTTTGAATTGACTCAAATGAAGAATCTTAGCATGTGTGTTCTAACCTCTTGGTCGTTAATGTCCAGGACGCGCTCCAGCGTCAGCTCTTCGAAATAAAGTCGGTCACATTCATCGAAGTCGGTGCTGACGGTCTCCGGGTTGTGGTTCACCACCACCGTCTTCTTACCCATCTGTCTCAGGGCCCTGATGCTGGACACCGCACACCAGTCGAACTCAACACTGCTCCCTGGTGAAATTCAGCATAAGAAATACATCACTGCATCAGTGACATTTAGAGAAACAACGCTTATTACTTTTTTAATGAAAATTATGAAACTTCGAAATCTAATAGTTAGAATTCAAAGTGGTACAAACTCTTGCTAATTAGTGTCAAGAAAAAAGTATAAGAAGGGCAATTTCTGTCTTTTTATACAATTTCTTTTAACAATTTGTTTGATACTTTAAATTAATAATCTATTATGTAAAAACTCAAAGTATAAAACACATGTTTTAATAGTGAAGTTATTTCAAAGTCAGTTTTTAAAAACTTTACAGGCAGGTAAAAACGATTTGAAGAGCATTAAAATGATATAAAAGCAGATTGTTGGGCTCACCGATGTGGTAGGGCCCACAACCAAGTACCATGATTCCCTGGTCTTTAAATTCCAGATCATGCTCCTGTTGAAATAAATAAATAAATAAAAATACGTTGTTGTTCATAATGCACTCTTGTGAATGTCCAATTGTTAACACAGAAATAAACTACTTATAATATTAATCAGTACTAGTAATCATATATATTTTTTCATAGCAAAATAAAATGTTTTACTAATAGTTATACAGTGATTGAATGGGTTACATACTGTGCACATGCATCAAGTCACTATCTCTGTAATGTGTATATTTTCCTCTATTAGCAGGGACCACATACCTGACCATGATATGTACAATACAGGTAGTTGGTCATAGCTGGATACTCTGCTGCCAAGGTGTCGATCTGAGAAAACAAAAGGTTCAAATGGGTCATTCATTCTTTAACATGTAACAGAAGTTAGTAAGTAATGAAAAATATTTAAATATTACTGTTACATTTGTGAAGTAGCACAGATGTGAGGAAATCCATGTAGGCACTAGTCATGTATAATGTTACACTTTTCTTCAAAACTACTGTTGTCTAAAAACGTGTAAAAATGTGTCAAACTATTAAAGCTTTGGTTAATCAATCAAAATAATGTGAATTTTCATACTCCATTTACTTTTGTGGTAACATGAAACTACAGTGTGTGTGTGTGTGTGTGTGTGTGTGTGTGTGTGTGTGTGTGTGTGTGTGTGTGTGTGTGTGTGTGTTTATTGTTTAAGCGAGGTCACTTATTGAGTGCACTGAATCTCAGTCTATCTGACCTGTGCTGGAAGCTTCCGGTCAGAGCCCAGTGAAACTCACCTGTTTGACCCACGGTTTGATCCCGTGAGTGAGCCTCAGCTCTCTGCATGCTCTCTCACTGGAGCCCAGAAGCTGACCAACCTGCCGGTCTGAGAAGCCGTCCTGCTTGGCCTGCAGCAGCAGGTCTTTGGTTATTGTGCTGCTGTGGGAGACAACACAAAAGCAAATGGTAACTATACGGTGGTTTTGTTCAAATCAGAAACCTCTTACTTTTTTGCACAGTTTATTTTCCCATTTATGCCAAAGAAGCGCATGATTCACTCTTAAATTCCTTCTGACACATGTCAGTCTGTCTCCAGCTTAAAGGTTTAAAACACAAAATACCTGACGTGCTGTGTGAGGAAACAGTTACGCACTGAGGTACTGAAGTGAGTATATTTTTCCCACTTTTCAAATCCACTGCACTAAGAGGGTCAATCGAGCAGGCGGGTCATGATTGGCTTGCCTACCCAGCAGGGTGGACTGCAGGGAGCGGCCCGGCTCACAGCGATCAATAACACATCGACAAACAAGGCGCGGAGCTGCCAGACCACCAGGTTGGGAAGTGCACCATTTAAAATCCGTTTTAAATCGATGAAACTTTAATGCAAACTGTGAGCTTTAACAGAAAGATTGTAGCAGAAATAAAATGTTGTGTCAAGAGGCATTTCTGAACTGGAACAACCGGAAAGAACATCTATAAAAACATGTTTCTTTCACACCTTCAAATACATTTTGACCAGTGCTTTCAAGCACTTGACTCTACAGTGCAGTTTGCTGTCTATAATGATTGTTGGTTACTCTTTTACTGCACTGCCAAATGTGGCTGACTGGACATGATGGGAGAGGAAGAGAAAGAGGAAGAGGAAGAGGAGAGGTTTTTAAAGTGGTTTAACTACCTCAGATAAATGGAAGGACATATCAAGTCTGAATCAATGGATGCAAATAAAGTTACTGGAGTGAATTTAAAGTAAACACAAGCCCTGGAGCATATCACAGAGAAACAGAGAAACCAGACAGAGTAAGAACTGAGAGAGAAATTATAATCGGACAATGGGGATATAAAAGTGCTCAACCAGTCAAGACTAAAAACCGACCTCAAGATATCTTGAATATCTCTCCTTTACAGATGTGTGAAATAACTGTATATTTAAAAAATGCAGTGTTCCTAAGGGTCAAGAGTCAAGTAAATCAGCATATCACACCCATCTATCATGAATTACAATAAAAAGACAGCAATTCTTTTGTTATAAGTACAGACATGTTCACAATTATCAAAGTATATTTGCAGTTAAACTTGCAACAAAATATCTTTAATTCTGTTCTGACTGTGAGTTACATTTCCATTTTCTTTTTCTGTTAATCAACGTGTAGGCTTCTATGTGTCGGATCTGCAGGAGCTTCAAGAAGTGAAAGACACTTTGCTGTGGCAGGAAAACATGATTTCTGCATCACAGTGTGTCACTGACTACATTTCCACAATTGTGAATAAGACATCACTCCAATTACAATGTTTACATGAGTTCCTAATAGAATATTTCCCTTATATTCCTGTTTACATGTTACAGAGCGTCTGACTATGACTCATGTCAATGTAACGTCCTACTATTTGTTCACATTCAAACCCAGGGGATGTGTTGTCAAGCAGCTGGTATTTGCTGTATGTCGATGTCGCAAAATGCTGTGAAAACTCCAATGGGAAGTTATATTATTAAGATCTATACAAGATATTCCCTTTCAACTTTTTTTGTTAGCATGTCGAGTGATATTTCCCAGAAAGCTATGCAACAATACATTAGAAGTCAGCTGGGTTTCCAGTTAGCACAGCACCTGATAGATGTTTTCAGTGTAAAAGAACTATACACTGTGTAAACATGGCAGCTCTAGAGTTACTGGAAGGCTTCTCTGACAGATTTCGGCCAATTGTCTCCCTTCGATTTCTGCTTTTGTGCCAAGTTAAACTAAACACATGGATGCACTGTGGTGAAAGTCGTATTGATCATCTCATCTCGCTCCCACTAAGAAAACTAATACTTCCCATAATGTTGCAGTTAGAGACGACACAGAGGAATTCTTATATCTGGCGAAGCCTGATGAATTATTCATGACCTTGTAGCTTAACAGTATTGAACATTTCAAATGTATTTTAACTCCCACTGCACACAGCTGGGCCCAGAAATAACAAACTCCAGGAACAACACAAGGAGAGAGTCAGAGTCAGGAAATCAAGATGAGACATTCACTCTCAGAGCTTCTCGGGGGGAATTTCTGGTCTTATCCCACCTGAAAACCAGTTTTAGTCAGAGGTAAATCCTTCACAATCTGAACTTCACACATAAATAAACCTTGAAACGCATCAACCCAGCGTGTGTACAGCGAGAGAGGGAACAGAACTGTCACATAGTCTCGCACATGATTATAAAAACATGCAGCCGCTCACAATCTAACTGAACTTGACGGTGACGAGAAGCAATTTCTGTGATTTCACACTTTTCAGTTTGTTAATTTCTCAGTTAATTAAGTCTGAACCATGTTAGAATGATACTGTTGTGTTGCGTAATTGCCGTTCTCTTAATTGTAATTCATGTCATGCCCGGGAGCTTATATACCTAATGATCTATGTCCTCACACGCAGGTGTACTGGTGTTCTGCTTTGTGTAATCAGGCTTTAACATATGAAGTGTTTGCCAGGTCTCCATTAGGAACACTGCAGTCATTATCAAGTACTGCACTGGTTCTGGAGGCAAAGATACAGAAACTATGAATGTGTCTTATCATAGAGTCTTTTAAAACAACATCAGTACATATGGAATGTGGATGATAATATGTTGATGCAGCATACAAACACAATAACTGGATTTACAGGCCGTGTTTAGATCAGGTATTGGCATCTTACTCTTCCTCAGTTGATCTGATCACAAGTGGACAGCTCTAAGTTTGTCAGTTCACATCTGGCATTAGAATGTGTCCCCACATGTGTCTCAACTGACCCCTTCTGTGCAGATCTCTCCTTCCCACTTTAGATGCAAACACACGTGTACGTAAATTCTGTTTGCAGACATAATTACGTTGTTTTAGCCGGTCTGAATATACTGATGGGTCCGTTGTCAATGTGTGTCAGTGTGTGAGAAGAGGGACAGCAGAGCCAATCAATCGTCTGAATCATCATTATATGATTCAATAACAGTAGTTATTTTAGTATCACCTGTGTGAACAAAGACTATTTTTCCATCAACAGCAAATGTTTACAGACAAACTGACCACATTTCACTTCTGATCTAAATCTACACAATAATCTGAATCTCGTTAGTGACTCTTGTACAAATACAGATTGAAATGTTGAATATCCACCAGTCCAAGCTACAGCAATCAAAGAACCAACACTCCAATGGACACAAACATCAAGTCAGCAGAGCCCGAAGTCCAGCTGTACTCAGCGCTACGCTCCATCAGTCTGCCACCAGCAGCCTATTGTTGTGTCTCCATCCCAATGTCCCCTGCTCCAGAGGCAGTGGAGACTACAACAGCACTTCTATGTGTCAGCGTGTAGCGGTGGCTGCCCACCAGACAGCCAGGCATTAATTATTAAACAGCGCAGTCAGAGGAAAGCAGCGGGTTACCTGTGGCTGAGCCATGAAAATTCACAGCGGCTTTGATTTGAGCTGTCCAGGTAACAGCCAGAGGGCAGATGGACAGCGAGGGCAGCGGCTGAGAGGAGGTGAACCGCGGCAGGGAAAGTGACACGGACGTGAAGAGACTGGGGTTCATCTCATTTATGAGGACCGACATTTTCGAACTGAAGAATGTGCAGTAATTTAGAAAAAAATAAGTCCCCAAAATTGTGTCCTTTTTATATAACTTGTCAATTTGTAACTCTCAATTCTCTCTTTTGGAAGCATGCAATTCAAAAAAGGAAGCAGGGATAAGAGGCTGTCTAAGCAAACCTGCATTGAAGAAAATTCAACTTAAAAGCGATGGTATGAAAACAAAGCCTCCACATCCATTCATGCATGTTTTAAATCAAATCTTGTGTAGTTTCCTGAGGCCCATAACTTTGATTCATACACAGCAACCTGCATAACGACTGTATGTATAATATAGACGCCACGAGCCATCAGTGTTTGTGTTTCTGAATTTTTTTGCATTGTAATGAAATGCCAATAAAATAAGAATGAAACTGAATTCAAGAGTTTGAAAGAATTTAGCTGAAACTTTTGATCTATTTAAGTCAATGTGAACCACCTCTCAGTAGCAAAGGGCCAAAAGTAATCTGCAAACCAACTAAGTCTATACTGCAGAAATAAAAAGGCAGATAACAATGATATATGGCTAATGTGGTTAAAATGATTTGAGGGTCAACTCCACATACAGATGTACAGGCTGGAGGGGCTTATGGCTCCTAAATCAGCCCGATTATCCTCTAATGTGCAGCAGCCTTAAATAGACAAAACACAAGCTAATTCAAGAAAACAGTGGTAGTGTTGCAAATACATGCAACACTGCTAAATATGCTGCAAGTAAACACAACACTGACAAACACAAACACATGGTGCAAGCAGCACAGCTGACAACAGATGCGTTTCCAGGGGACACAAAGGAAACTTATGAACCCGGCTGAGGCACTTGTTGTTAAATACTTTGTGACTTTTACAGTTACGAAGTTGGCTTCTTGTCAGTGGTGTAAAATTAGCTTCATGGGGATGTGCAGGAGGCGTACATATTATTATTATTAATAATAATAAAGAGTAACTGTCGCTCTAGGTCTAAAGGATAATCAGAAAACACTGCAGAGTCACATACAGGCACATCAGCACTGTACAAACACAAAAGTAAATCAGAAGCATTAAACAACTTTAAATGCTAAAATGAATCATGTCCCTTTAATCCATAATTCAGCAGCAAAGGAACTGACGTGCACGTTAGGGACGTCACATTTAACTTTACCTCTTGTAGTTTTCCAGGTGCTGCTCCATCTGTGTTATCTTGCGGAGCTTGTGGAGGAACCACTTGTCGATGGCCGTCAGCTGGTGGATCTGATCCACACTCATGCCAGTGTGGAGAGCCTAAAACACACCGGGCCCCAAACAGACTCAGTGTTACCTTTGACAGGTTCATCGTACGGGTGCTTTGTTGTAGACATCCAGTAGGTTTCAGAAAGTTTCAACAAATTCTAATTATCAGTTGCTTTTAATTAAAATCATGTTACAAGTTGAAGGTCATTCCTTCAAGTTAAAATAGTGAACGATATATAATATTACTTTGCCACTTTTGGCATTAAGTGGATTTTAGTGAGCGGTCTGTAAAGTCAGTGGAACCTATGCACTGACATCAGGAGCTGCAGGTGATTACTGTGACCTTCAGTGGAATATTTCAATCACATAGACCTAGCCTATTTTAGTACCTTTTTTTTTTTCAAACGTAACCACATTCTATGATTCTATAACAGACTATGAAACAATTGTCAAAGAATCCTGCCCGTGTTTCGGTGCTTTTGAGAATTGATAACTGCCTGAGCTGCAAAAGTAGCAGCAACATACTGAAGGTTTACATCCAATAAATATTTGATAACCTTCTGATTTCATTGTGCCCTGAATCACCCTGTGCCAGATGCACCAACATAACATAACCGAGCCTCCCTGGGGGGGGTTCCGTTCTTTGAAAGCTTCATTTCTTTTCCTCATGTGTACATGGAGCTAATGTGACTTCGGAAAAAAAGCTCTGATTGTGTTTCATCTGTCCACAGCCCAGTCTCCCAGAGGCACTGCAGCTCATTAACAATCAAAGGTGAGGCTGTTTGTCATCTTTGGACCATTCAACTGCCTTATAACAAGTACAATTGAACTAACAAACGAAGACGAAGGAGAAGCGATCAAATATGAAGGGTAATAAGAGATACAGAACCGAATGGGGAAGAAGAAGAAGTAGGATATTGAAACAAACAGTGTATGACGGTAATGCACCTTGACGTTGGTTACCACCCCCCAATAAACCAAAAGACGAAGAACAAGTCGTGTCAAACTCGTTCAAACGTTATTTTTTGGAAAAACTGACAGCTGTAATAAAAGTGTCGCCCGTTAGCTGACTTGATTATTCGGAACCTTAAACAGAAGAAAAGCTGCTTATACGAAAATAATGATAATACCAAAACAGCACGATGAGAACTTTTCCTCCATTTTAATAGGCTGAATGACTTCCAGGAAATCTTTGATGATAATTAAAAAGAGCCTGCTTGAAATGTCACTATAATCCATTTATTTATCACCACTTCTAAAGGGTGCCCATAATAGAGACTTTAAAGAAGAAGCAATAATTCTGCTATTTTCTTTGTTTGATTCCACTGCAAACCAAAGGCAGGTAGGTACGCATCATAATAGAGCTTTTAATTTCTACACTCTTGTGGAACGGAGACATCTTCTAATGATTTGCGAGGGCACCAACACTTTTGACTACGTCTGTGGCTGGCGTTTGATTGCCTGGAGATAAGATATGGCTCATTAATCCCTAATGACGTCGCCATCGCCGATGATCTCACTCCACACTTAAGGGAACATATCCGTCTGCGCTGTCACGACACTGAGCTCACATAGCTGGAGGTTTCGACACTGACACAACCTCTGTTGCTTCTCTGCCGCAAGAGTAGGACCTGTAGATGTTTTAACCTTGTATTAGCTCATGCGGCATCTCTGTGTCAGAATGACAGAGCTTGACCCTGCGCTTTAAAAAAAAGTGTTGTTTCACCCACATTTCTTTATATGAGAAAAACAGACTAACAGCAAAGTATCAGGCAAGAAACAAAAAAAAAAAAAACGTATTTCAGATGATTACCCACATTAGTAGATATCTGAGAAGACCCTGCTGTCAGTTAGATAATCAAACACTGTTTACGTGTGTTTCCCAGGAATTATAACAACCTATAACACCTCTGCATCTATTTAAGTCAATCTCAATTTCAAAGACAAGCATTTCCACACAATTAGGCATTCACAGCTCGGCATGCAGGAAGGCCAGGGACACATTTTCCTTCTCCGCGTTTCATGATTTTTTCATGATAATTCTTTTTTGACACTTCAAAATGTGATTTTAATGAGAAAACTGTAGTTGGTGTCATTCATAATTAACGCTATGAAAGATTAGTGTACCTTGGCGAGGGAGAAGATGCGGGTGCTGGAGGGCACAGCCAGCTCCTGCTGCAAGTCCTGGGTGTCAGCCCAGGCTTTCTTGAGTGGCAGGTGGGGCACGAAGCCATCCACTGATGGATGACACATCCGCAGGGCCTTCTGCACGCTCTCCTCAAAGGTCCGGCCCACTGCCATCACCTGAATCCAGAAGAGGAGATTACAAGACGATCAAATACTGGTGTGAGCACAGTAAATAAGTGTTTATCCGTGGGTCCTCCCCCACCTCTCCGACACTCTTCATGGAACTGCCTATTTCACTGGACATGCCCTGGAAGCGGTCCAGGTCCCAGCGGGGGATCTTGGTGACGATGTAGTCCAGACTGGGTTCAAAGCAGGCCGTGGTCTTCTCCGATACGGCATTCTTGATCTCTGGTAGGGGGATTCCCAGTGCCAGCTTAGCAGCTACAAATGCTAACGGGTACCTATGAGACAAGGACAGAGCAGAAAGAAGAACAAAATAAACTGATGGACAACAGTCGCAGAATATCCTGAACAAAACTAGAAAAAGATCCCAGACCTTCTTTTTGTCAAATATTTGAACTTCACAGTGTGTGTGTGTGTG